>NW_020948910.1:15776992-15933906 GCF_900497805.2 Vombatus ursinus | reverse complement strand
AAGAAAGAAAGAAAGAAAGAAAGAAAGAAAGAAAAAGAAAGAAAGAAGTTATAACTGGAAGGTAAAGGGAAGCAAAGAAACTAAGTGGAAACGTAGCTTCAATTATAGATTACTAATGTTAAGTTATAGATCACTACTCTCTCACTACCTTTGTCTTCAGTGTTAGTAAATAAGGAAAAAGTATAAATGGCTAGAATGGAGAAAATACTCAATAATCATAACCATGAATGTAAATGGGATGAGTTTGCTCACAAAATCAAAGAGGATAGCAGAATGGATTACGAAGCAGAATTCAACAATATCTTGTTTATAAGAAACAGGAACTGGAGTAAAATCTATTATCATTCATGCAAACTCAAGCAATCATGATCTCAGACAAGGTAACAGTTAATGTATAAATTATTTTTAAAAAAATAGAAAAAAACACATTGTACTTAAAAGCACCATAGATAATAAATCAATGTTCGTACTTAAATACATACATACTAAATAGCATATTGCATCTAAGTATTTAAAGAAAAACATAATAGAACTAAAGGGAAAAATAAACATTGAAACTATAACAGTAAGGGGAACTCAATGAACCCCTTTCAGACAGTTTTTGAAAATCTAACAAAAAGACAAGAAAGAATTGGTGACTTTACTAGACTTTTAGTACAGTTAAATACTATAGGATTCTGGTAGTTACTGAACAGGAACAAAAAAAGGAATTTATGTATTTCTTAACATTGTATGGCACTTTTTAAACTGTTCCTATATTAGGGCATAAAACCTCACAAACAAATGCATAAAAGCAGAAATATTAAGCGCATCCTTATTGGCTACAATGCAATAAAAATTTTAGTCTTAGCCACCACATCAAGGAACAAGCAGGGCTGATCTCCTCCATCCAGGAGTGCTTGAGAAAGCAGTCTAACCCAAACATGAGGTCTTAAAACAGAAACTAATGCCGGAGATATTTGTAAATAGCCTTCAAAAAAGGAACTTTGAAGAAAGTGTCAAAAATTAATTAGAGACTGAATAATTTAGGTCAAAGAACAAATCATTGAAACAATGGAAATTTTATTAAAGAAAATGTCAACAATGAGAAATTACATCAAACTTGAGAGATGCAGCTAAAGCAGGCCTCAGGGTAAAATCTATAACTCTAAATACATTGATCAACATATAAAGAAAAGTACAACTAAAAGTACAACTGAAAAACTAGAAAGGCAACAGATTAAAAAAAAAACTCTGACTAAACACCAAATTAGAAATTTTGAAAATAAAAAAAGGTATTTAGAAAACTCAATGAAAAAACATACACATAAAAAGAAAAAAACATAGATAATTAACTGATAAATTAAACCAAAAGCTGTTTTTATTTAAAAAAAAACTAATAAACTACATGAATAGTTAGCTTGTGTTTTTTTAAAAAGAGAAAGAGAAAAAAACAAGTTGTTGGTACCAAAAATGAAAAAAAAAGAGAACACAAAATTAAATCATTTATCCCTATCCTGAGGCAATCTTGGTTCTGGCTGCTCATTCTTCCAAACCCCAAATTGTCTTTGCCATTAAAGAAATCTCTTTTGAGTGGCAGGAGAAGTTAAGAAAGAAGATGAGAGTTCAGGAAAAAGAGACAGAGTCAGAGGCTGGGTATGAATTAGTCTCTTTACTTCTTAATCTATGTCATCAGATTCAAGTCCTTATGCTCATAATTTCTAACTTTACAGAATGAAGCAACAAGTTCCAGACTAACTGCTTCAATCTACAGATGGACACGCCTGCTAGTCACATAAAATACAGAATACAGTTCAGGTCCGGGCTTAGAACATCGGTGCATTTATTCAAAAAGATACATGAGGAAAAGAAAGTTGGAAGGCCCTATTGTCCTGCTAAATGTCAGTGCACTTATTTAAAACCTGCACTACTTTGGAGTCAGTGTTTTCTTTCAAATGAGATATAAAATTGAACCTGGACCACTGTAGCTATTTTTTAAGCCTATTTCATCTTTTGCAAAGATTATGGTTTTAACCCTGCTGTCATGACTAAATCTGAGTACCTAGGATCTGTCTCCTTAAAAATCTCCTCCTTGCAACATAGTCATACTTGAACTATATATTTTTTTAACTTTCTTTGTGACCTTGGTGCACTGAGCTCCTTGCAAAGTGTTGTTACTATTCCCTGGCTAAATGGGTTTTCTCATCCCAAATTGCCAAAATTGGCTGACTCCACTATAACAGACAATTGCCAACTCTATATTTCACTTTGCACTGTGTAAACCTAGTCTCAATATGTGCTTTCCCTTTTCATGGGAATTAAGTAGCTACAGAGTTTCTCTCCAGAGGCTTCTGCATTTCAATGATACGTGAACTAATATATATCTAATAGATACACATAATACTATACTATATATGTATATATGCACATATGTATATATACACATAACGTACATATATGTGTATACGTGTGTGTTTATTATACATTTTTTTTGACATTTATAAGTCATTCTGGGTGTTCCGAATGCTGTGCAAATTCAGGTTATAAATGTCATCTCTATAATGTTTCAAAACTCAAGAATCCTTCTATGCATGTTTGAAATGTGTTTTTGAAGCACATACAGTCCAGCTTCCCTCATAGGGAGTATGGCCCAGTTTTGAAGAACACTGAATCTGTTGATGCTGATAACTTCAGTGTGTAGATGAGCAAAGAACAGTCCAAACTGCTTTATTAATACCAACACCAGAAGCATAGCTACCACCACCATCACCCACCCCTCCAAAAAAAAAAAAAAAAGCAAATATGATCTTGGGCTGCATTGGGAGGCATGACATCCAGGACTAGGAAGGGGAAAGTCCCACTGTCCTTTGCCCCAGTCACACCCTGCCTGGTTCATTTCTGCACATTTTAAGAAAAATCCTGATAAACTGGAGATTCTAGAGGAAGGCAGCCAGGATAGGAAGGATGATGTCATTAAGAGGACTGATTAGAGAAACTGGAAATATTCAACCTGAAGAAGAAAAGACTTGGGGGGAAGATGACATTCATCTTCCAGCCTGTCAAGGAGGAAGAAAGATTCGAACTAGGAGCAACAGCTGTAATTTTCAAATGTGAAGAAATGCTTCCTAAATATTCAAGCTGTCCAAAAGTAGAACACACTGCCATAGCAGGCAATGGGCTCCCCCTCAACAGAAACCTCCAAGCAGAGGTTGGATGGTCATTGGTCAGGTATGTATGATGCAGAGGGGTATGATTGTGGAAGTCTTTTCCAGCTCAGACAGTCTGTGACATTTTAATTTGGTGGCAACACCCTAAATAAAATGAGATGGCTAGGTAGTACAGCGGATAGAGTGTCAGACCTGAACTGAGGAAGACCTGAGTTCAAATCCAGCCTCAGTACTTACTAGCTTTGCTGCCTTGGACAAGTCACTTAACCCTGTTTGTCTCAACTTTCTCATCTGTAAAATGAGTTGGAGAAAGAAATGGAAAACCACTCCAGTGTCTTTGTCAAGAAAACTCCAAAAAAGGAGTCAGGAAGAGTTGGACATGACTGAAAAACAACCAAACAAGGGGCAGCTAGGTGGCACAGTGGATAGAGCACCAGCCCTGGAGTCAGGAGGAGTACCTGAGTTCAAATCCGGCCTCAGACACATAACACTCAATAGCTGTGTGACTCTGGGCAAGTCACTTAACCCCAACTGCCTCACCAAAAAAAAAAAGGAACTCTTTAGGGGGGGCAGCTAGGTGGCACAGTGGATAGAGCACCAGCCCTGGAGTCAGGAGGAAGACCTGAGCTCAAATTTGGCCTCAGACACATACCACTCACTAGCTGCATGACCCCAGGCAAGTTGCTTAACCCCCATTGTCCAACCAAAAAAAAAAAACAAAAGAAAAGAAAAGAAAAAAGAAAAACAACCAAACAACAACCTTATCTGTAAAATGGAGATGATGATAGCACTTACCCCGCCCAAAGACCATTGGGAAGATCAAACGAAATAACTATTATAAAGCACTTAGCACAGTATCTGGCACACAGTAGTTAGCTAATATTAGTTTTTATTATGAGCAAATGATATTTCCCTCAAGGAAAAAAAAAGTCCTGAGTAACCTATCCAAACTAGATCATGGCAAAGTAAAGTATCTTCAAAGAATTCTATCTGAGAACCCTCCTCCTATTTTTAACTGTGTTTTAAATGTTTGCTCCACATTTAATGTTTACAGTTAAGTGGCCCAGTAGATAGAGTACCAGGCCTGGAGTCAGGAAGACTCATCTTCATGAGTTCAAATCTGGCCTCAGACACTTACTTAGTTGTGTGACCCTGGGCAAGTCACTTAATCCTGTTTGCCTCAGTTTCCTCTTCTGTAAAATGAGCTGGAGAAAGAAATGGAAAACCTCTCCAGTATCTTTGCTGGGATCATACAGAGTCAGACAAATAACATTTACCCCAATTGTAGCAGAAAACTATTACTTACTCAAAGAATGATCAAATGAGATAACATATATAAAGTTCAAGGCTTTGCAAACCTTAAATCACTGTAGAAATGTCAGATACTGTTATCATTGTTATTATTACTATGGGAATCAAATGGTTGTTGATACCACTAATGCAGGGGGGAAAAAAAAGACCTAAATGTTAAAACCTGATCATTGCTGCTGAGTCAGGAGAGAGACTAAGGACCCCACCAAACCCCACCAGACCCCACCAGGATGTGAAGGTAGCATAAGGAAGGAGAGGAAGAAAACCACAATAGTTTCTACAGGGGCAGCTAGGTGGCACAGTGGATAGAGCACTGGCCTTGAAGTCAGGAGGACCTGAGTTCAAATCCAGCCTCAGACCAAACACTTGACACATACTAGCTGTGTGACTTTGGGCAAGTCACTTAACCCCAATTGCCTTACCAAAAAAAAAAAAAAAAACTGCTTATTCACAATAGTTTCTATAAAAAAGAATTACACTTTGGAGAGACAAGTTGAACCAGATGATGTGTTCCCTGATTCTTCAAACATTCTCCTTTTTAATCTAGTACATGTTTTCTAGCTCCATAGCTCTACTCTGGAAACTATTCTTTCTACAATTCTAGCATTCTGCAGACACCCTAGGACCAAGTCTGCCAGGCATTTCAGTTTATGCTTGCTCTTCTCCCAACTTGGACCTTGTTGCTCAATATAGTTCTCAAATAGGGGTGGAGGGGAATGTTGGGGAACACACTGATATCTAATCACCCTTAGGTTTAGCCCTACCTCAGGCAGGATAGGATACCATGAATTCTAAACAGAAGAGAATACTTCATTTGAACTGCGTATTACACATTTTGTGGGAATGTAAGAATTATAGATCTGACTTTTTCATGACAATTGCATTTTGAACAATAAAGCTGTCCATTGATGTGCTTTTAGAAATAAAACCACTTTGGTATTTTTTTTTAAACTCCCTCTCTCTGTTTTGGCTGACAACTTCCTGACAGTACTGACAAAAGACTTCAGAACCTCTCTCTCTTTTAAGATATTCCCATTCAAATTGTTCAAAGGTGATACAGTCACCATAATTGAGGTTACATAGTGGCTTTTATCTTGGTCCTTTGCACACTTAGATTTTTCCCTGTTCTAGTCTCACAGTGATTTGCCCTAGATAAGCTCTTAGTTTCATTCCTGTCAGCACTAAGCCAGAGCTAATTATTCACCTTTGGGGGCTATCAAAAGTGATTTATTTTCAGGATAAGCTAATAATGTCTAAAACAACACTCTTAGGCTCTGTCACCTGACAAAATCCTCTGGAGGGAGAAAAGAAGGGTATTGATTCAATTTACCTTGAGCACTTAATGTGACTGTCAGATAAACTGCACAGCCAACAGTTCAGAAATCTAATTTAGTAATCATAAGAAACTCCCTCTCGCTCCTGCTCCCTCCTTCACATTCTGTAATAAGTTCGCCAAAGGGCAATTAAAATATTGGCATTTGGCTCTTATTTCGAGTATATTTATTATTGTGTCCCCCTCAATCTCTTCTCCTAAATCCCCACTTTGCTAGAAAACATCATTTTTATTTACAATAATATATATTATTGTTATAAAGCTTATAATAAAAAGCTTTAATAACCTAAAACTTCACTAAGACTTTTTGGAACACCTTGTATTGTATATATGCTAACATCTTCTGTAGTTAATGTTCTACAGAGAAGCAATTCAGGGTACTCTACAAAAACAAGTCCAGTTTATCACATTACAGGAATTAAATGTCACTCTATGTTTCATTAAAGGAAAAACAATTAGGAGAAAGTGATGCAGGTACCCCTCTTTTTCTTTCCCCTTCCTCCTCCCTCCCCAGGGAACTAGCCTGTGCTGTAAAATAAAATTCATAGTAGATGTGTGACTGAATTTCAGCCATTCTGTGCTAGCCTGGTTTCAGGCTATTGAGTGATTTGGTATTTAAGTAAGAGTATCTTGTATTTATTTTGTATTAGGGCAGCTTAGTGGTGCATTGACTAGAGCTCTAAGCTTAGAGTCAGGAAGACCTGAGTTTAAATTTTTCTTCAGACACCAGATATGTGACCCTCTGCAACTCACTACCCTCTCAGCCTCATTTTGCCCATCTGTAAAATGGAGATAATAGCACTTTCCTCACAGGAGTATGGGGGGATCAAATGAGACAGCATATATAAAGCATGTTGCAAAATATTAAAGCATCATGTATTTACTGTTGATGTTCAGTTTTGTCTGACTCTTGGTGACTCCATGGACTCTAATATGCCAATGCTGTCCATGGGGTTTTCTTGGCCAAGATATTAAAGTGGTTTGCCATTTCCTTCTCTAGTGGATTAAGACAAACAAAGGGTAAGTGACCTTTCAGGGTCACACAGCTAGTAACCATCTGAAGCTGGATTTGAATTCAGGTCTTCCTGACTCCAGATCCAGCACTCTATCCACTGAACCACCTAGCCACCTCCATATAAATACTCGCTATGATTTATTCTGCATATGCTGATGGAGATATATAACATGGTGTAGTAGACAGAGTGCTGAACAGGAGCTAGGAATATCTTAGTTCATGACCGAACTGGTTCTCATCCATACTGGTTTTCCGATCCTGGATAATTCAGCAAACTTCTCAGTGTTCTAGGCAATTCTTTAAGACTAAATTGAAGATAAAGTGCTAATCTTCATTGGTGAAGGGGTTTCCTCATCCAGGAATTTCCCACATCAGTGAAATCAAAGGTTCAGTCTTGGGGCAGCTAGGTGGCACAGAGGATAGAGTACAGGTCCTGAAGTCAGGAGGATTTGAGTCAAATTCAGCCTCAGATCAAACACTTGACACTAGCAGTGTGACCATGGGTAAGTCACTTAACCCCAATTGCCTTAAAAAAAAAAGGTTCAATCTGTATTCCCAGGCTATAGAACTACGCATCTGCATACTATCTCTCCTGTTAGAAGGTAGCTCTTGAGAGTAGGAATTGTCCTATTCTTTGTATTTGAATCCCCCAGAATCTCATACAGTTCTTGGTACATAGCAGGTACTTAATAAATGCTTGTTTGCTTCTTAATTGATTTGTGCTAGCCATTATTGGGGCGTTTGTGGAAGTTCTTTGTGCCAGCAGTATTCCATACATGCCAAACAGGAAAAGGACCATACTACCCAAAAAGGGTAGAAATCTGCCCTCAACTTTAGATTGTGCCTTAACTCCAGCCTACCTGATGCAATGGATAGAATATCAGGCCTGGAGTCAAGAAGACTCATTTTCATGAATTCAAATCTGGCTTCAGACACTTACTAGTGACCCTAGACAAATTACTTAATACTGTTTGCCTCAGTTTCCTCATCTGTAAAATGAGCTGGAGAAGGAAAAGACAAGCAACTCCAATATCTTTGCCAAGAAAACCCCAAATGGGGTCATGAAGAGTCAGACACAACTGAACAACTTAACTCCAGCCAGATTGATAGTTTTGATTACCAGGTCTGTGGTTTGTATCCTTTTTTGTGTCATGGATCCCTTTGGCTGTCTGATGAAACCTATAGACCTTTTTTCTAAATAATGCTTTTAAATGCATAAAGCAAAATATGTATTATTACAAAGGAATCAATTATATCAATTAATTATCTTAAAATAAAGATATTAATCTTTCCCATCCAAGTTCAAGTTCCCTGAAATCTATTCACAGCCCACTGGGGAGGTCCCTGTACCCTAAGTTGAGAATCCCTTCCATATGAACAAGCACATTGTTAGGGTAAAGTGCTACAGCACAATTCCTCACCCAATCAATTAACAAATATTTATTAAGTTCTTTTACTGTTTATCTAAAAACTACATTTTTCAATAACTATGAGTTCTAAGCCAACACAGATTCTGGATCTGTGATTCAGGAGCTGGATCATTGAATGAGAAAGCTGACTAAATGCAGGTTCATGTCACTTCTAAGCACAGTCTCTTGAAGGATCTATGCTCCAAACCTTAAATGTCTGAAAAAAGATATAAATATGCATATTCAAATATGAACATGCCCCTTCTTGTTCTACATTTAACCTTAAACACAACTGTGATTTTTGACTAACCGTGAAAAACTTAATTCCCAAAGGATAAAGCCTGAAAAGATGAAAAACAATTACCCAAGAATACTATATTCATACAGATGCTAGAGGGGGAAGACTGAGCTATTAGATGTCTCATTCCTTAAAACGTAGCAAAATACCAGCAATTTAACACAAGGTCACCTAAAACTCATCCTTAACGTATTATAATGTCAAGAAAGTCATTGCTCTCATTTTAATTTCTCCCAAATCACCTACTCTTCAACATCCTGCCAATCTTACACTTCTAAATACTTATTTTTAAACATGATTCTCCTGTACGGTACTATTTATGCAGTGAATACGAGTTGGGATCTCTAAGGAAATGGATGTCAAAGAAAGTACATTTTTATTGTTTATATCCTATCGGTAAACCCAAACTAAAATGAGAGGGAGCTGGGTGGCCCTCCAAAAATACTTAGATTTAGCAATTGTTTTACATCTTAAGAAAATGAAACTAGAAATGTGTCGTTACGGGTCAGTGTGGTCTTGACACAGGACTGTAATCCTTTAGCATGAACATCGTATGTGTCTGACTTTTTAAAAGATATTTCGCCATCTTACTGCTCTTCCCTCATTTAACACAACCTACCTGCTCTTCAGTATTGAGCAGTCTTTTACTTCCGTATACTTTGCAGAACAAAGGATGAGCGCAAAGCCAGGCTAGAGAAAAGCCAAAGAAACGTGTGAGATAGCAATCATCGAGCCTATTAAACCGGTCCCCAAACTCCTCCGACCGCGCACTCAGGATTCACGATCCTTCCTGATGTTTTGGCTGAGTAAGAGGCAAGTTGGTGATGCAGGAGATGGGGGTAAACGACACTGGAAGGAAAATATTGGTTTTACATCGCTAGGTATCTGTTACATGTAAATTTCCTCTTGGCGCCAGCAGGTATTTTGAGCAGGCATCTAGTAAGATCCCTCGAGGGAAAGGGTGGGTGGGGGTGGAAGAGGAGTTGGGAGTATGGGGATCAAAGCTTTAAGGATGCCCTTCCGAGCAAATGATGAAGACTAGCGTTGATTAGCCTAGGGTTTTGTCTGGGGAACGTCAGTCAGACCTTGTGTGTCTCTAAGGAGCTCGAGGCAGTGGCGATTTCAAGTTAATTCCTCAAGTCCCTGTTAAAGTCCAACTTGGTGCCGAGTACGATGTACGTGCGAGGAACTGGAATACTGATCAAAACTATGCAGTCCTTTGCTCTCCAAGTGCACAAACCAAGGGCCAGAGTAAGGGCTTTCTATGCTAGCTTTGGGGTCAAGCTAGGCCTTGCAGACTGGTCCGTGAGAAATAGGGAGGGTCATTGCCCCGGCGGTGGTGGGGAAACTGAAAAGATGAGGAGGCATTTTCTCGGCAGTGCTGCACTCTCTCGCCTGGGGGCCCCGCAGCTTGTCCTGCTTGGCAGAGGAAAGGGAGCATCGGAGCAAACATACACTGTCTCACGAGTGCCCCTTCCCCTCCACTCTCCTCGCCACGACTCGAGGTTTGTCCTAGTCCAGCCCCGCTGCTGCAGACCGCAGGGAGCCCATCTTGCTCCCCAGGAGGGTGTGGGGCCCGCGGTGCTGTCTTCCCTGGAGGTCTCAGTGGGCGATCATTGAAAACCGAGCTACCCGTTGAAACTCTCCGGAGGAGTGACTGATTTATTTGGTTTAGACACTCCAAAGGACTGAAGACAGCTATTTATCCAATGCGGGCCTTGACAAATTAGCCAGGAGAGCCGGACTGTGCACAAGAAAGGACAGTCCCTTTCAACCCGAGCAGGGCCAACTCTGGCTCGGCTGGACTGGACAACACTGGACATAGAACCTGGTCCCTTAGGAAACTAGCCCAGCCTTGGGGAAGGCGGTTTAAATCTGGGAGTTCGGCCCGGAAAAGTTAACTCGGCAATGAAACCCTCCCCAAGGCAATCCGATTCAATTCAAGAAGCATTTATGAAGTGCCTATTATGTACCACATAATATGCCTATTTTGTATTTATGTATGCAGGAGAGAGAGAGAGAGAGAGAGAGAGAGAATGAAATAATGCCTGCCCTCAAGGAATTTAAATTCTCCTGGGGGTGCTGCTCAGCCCTGCCAAGTAATTTTCAAGTAGCTTCAAACTAGGAGCAGAGCAAGGGAACGACTGGATGAAAGTGGGTAGTAGTCAATTCTGCCTCCTCCAGAGCCCGCAAGGGTAGATTTCCTCCTGTTTTCTGACTTCTCCTCCCATTAACCAAGAAAGCCCTCAAGAAGTCAAAGACCCCTTCAGTTGTCCTACGATGACCCGTCCCAGAGATCAGAGAGGAGGTTCCTCCTGGGTGTAAGTTTTTGGTCTGGTGTTGCTGTCTAGGTCATATATCTCTTAGATTGTTTATATAGACAGGTGAATTGGACATGAAATTTAATTCCACCCAGCATCGACTGTGTTCCTTAGTGTTGCCTACACTGTATGCACAGAACTTCACAGCAGTCCTTAACTGAAGGTAATTTGTCCACTATATTTTGTTTACCCTCTCCTTTCCTCAGTCCACCGTTATTTCCATCAGCAAATGGGCCAGCCCCTACTCTTTTGCAGTCTGAGCAGTGTGCTTAGTAAAGATTGGACTCCCATTTTTATCAAACATGGAAAGAAAAATTGTCGTGGAAACATTTGACCCATTTTGCAGAGAATCTTAAATACTATGGAAATGTTGTTCTTTAAACATCCAGAAAAGAATCTCAGGAACATCAAGAGACATAAATGTTCACAGTTAAATTACACCTTCAATTCCCTCTGCTGCTACTGCTTCTATTTAGCACTTTTAGTTCCACAGACAAGTTGATCACCCAGAGACCTGTATTCTTTAAGTAGTCCTACAGTTTTAGTGAAAGTCCAAACTCCTGATCATTCTAACAAGAGAATACTCATCCTTTGATGACAAGTAATCTCAAAGCACTTGATTTTCAGTATCTCAAAGAGCTTATTTAGAGAGAGAGAGAGAGAGACAGAAGGAAAAAGGAAAGAGGAGAGGAGAGAATGAGAAGAGAGAATAAAAGAAAGGAAAGGAAAAAGAAAAAAAGAAAAATGTTTGGCAAAAACTGATTTTGCTAACTATATTTGGTTAAATTTGATGTGATTGCCACCCAAAGACTATCAAAGTAATTAGAATATCTGCTTTTATTATTCCTTAAAAGTAGCTAAGTGATTTATTTTATTCTGTAAGAGTTAAAAAAAAAAAACAAAGATTGCCAAAAGGTGACAGTTTTACACCATTTGGTCATAGACTATTTGAACCTGAAAATTTCGCATGGCTATCTGTCTTGCTAAAAGTCAGGGCAAGATAAAGCGTAATCTGGCTCTGATTTCTGCAAGAAAGAAAACAGATGAAATGACTGCTCATTTATCACTGTACCTACCATTCCCCCTACACCACTTCCATTTAATGGACACAGGAAATCAGCCTTTTGCTTCTTGCCTTTAAAAATGAAAACAATAAGTTTAAAAGATAATATTCAATTCTAAGATTTGTTGTTTAAAATATTTACTTCAAAATGAGTGTGGGTACTCTCTTCCTGGCAGACCTCAATCCTTCTCTCTTAAAATAGAATGTTCTTGAGTTGTTGTGGCTAAAACAAATCACCAGTAGAGGCCATCCCTCTTTCTAATGTGCATTAGTAAACTTCATTCTAATGCGCTTATTGTATATTCCTGTTATCTATGTATGACTTATTCCTCAATTAGATATTCAGCACCCTGAGGACAAGAGTCCCGTTAAAATTGTGTATCTCCTCCCTACCCCCACCCCCAGCACCGACCACAGTGCCCTTATACACAGTAATCAGGGAGAGGGCCAAAATAAATATTTGTTTGATTAAATTTAATTACCTAGTCTGGTCCTTGCCAGATAACTGTAACTGAGAGATTCTCAGCTTGGTAGAACCTGCCAGAGCTTACAATTCAATGACCTGGCCTTCAGGAAATGTTCTAAACCATTGTGATACATCAGGGTAGGACTTTAGTGAAAGAGATATAAAATTGTAAAATAATATATATTATATATATGAAATGAAATGCTGAATTTTGCTAATAAAAATGCTAGTAAGAGTAATAATAATAAATGATCCAATTCTAAAGTTATCTTACTTCTGTGTCTGAGGTTGAAGGAGCCAGAATAAAGCAAGTTAAGTTTTCTTCCATTCTCAAGCCGTCATTCATGTCTACATCCCAATCAGTCTAAACACACTGTCTCCAACACAGTCACCATATATCTGTAATTGTTTGTATCCTACTGCATTCCCAAGCCAAAAATAAGAAATGTTCAGAGTCCACTGTTTGGTTATCATGTATTCTCTAATCTTCTCTAATCTGCTGGCACAAATCAGATCTTATCATGTTGACTATAATAAGTTCATGTGGCAGCAGTAGGAAGAAAACCTTATCAATTATATGTGTACAGATCATATTGGGTTCTTGACATCATAAAAAATGTTTTATGATTACTAAGTAAAGAACTGCTGATTCTCATTAACTTCCGGTTATTCTTTTGAACTCACTTCAATAATGTACTTTAATGGAGCCAATTGGCTTTGCTATTTGTTATCTCCATGATATTGGGCAAGCCATTTAACCTCCCATAAAATTAGGCAGCAAAAGAAGATGATTTCTCAGCTTTAAATCTAGGAAAGCTTGATGATTATCAGTGGCAATCAAAACCTTTCCACTTATTTGTACATAGTTGTTGGTATGTTTTCTCCCTTAGTAGATTGTGAAATACTTAAGGATAAGAACTATATTTTGCCCTTTTTTTTTCTTTGTATCTCCAGCATTTAGCATTGTGCCTGGTACGTAGTAGATGTTTAATAAATGGTTACTGACTGACTGGTACTTTTTCTTATGCTGTATAATTCTTAAAGTTTTTCTATAAATTCTCCACAAAGAATTGACTATTGGAGGACTTTAGAGGAAGGTAGGTAGCACTGTGGATAGAGAACGAGGCCTGGAATTAAAAAGATCTGAGTTCAAATCCAGCCTCAGATAGTAGTTGTGTGATGTTAGGCAAAGTCATTTAAACCTCAGTTTGCCTCAGTTTCCTCATCTATAAAAATGAAGATAATAATAGCTTTTACCTCTCAGGGTTGTTGGAGAAAATAATGTAAAGCTCTCAGTATAGTACCTGGAACATAATAGGTACTACATAAATTATTTTATAATTACTATTTGAACATTTCTTGACTGTCAGTGTAGCACGTCTACTGCTCACTATCATTCATCACTCTTGCTATGTGACCAGGTCATATCTATTAATCATAGATGTCCTTGAAAATGTTTTTAAGTCAGATCTCACATGCAAGTTGTCATAGATTTTATGCCATAGCCTATTTAAACTTACCCTCTATCTTTCCAGAGGCAGCTGAGTCACCCAATGGATAAAGCACCGGGTCTAAAGTCAGGGATACATGAGTTCAAATCTAACTGCCTCAAACACTTACTAGCCATGTGACCTTCGCCAAGTCATTTAACCTCCACCCTTTTCAGTTTCTTTATTTGCAAAACAGATATAATAATAGCAACTATCTTCTGGAGTAATTATGAAGATCAAATGAAATAATATTTGTAAAGTGTTTGGCACATAGCAGGAACTTCAAAATGCTTGTTTCCTTTCTTCCCTTTACATTTACCTTGTTTATAAAATGGCTAGATAAATCAGCATTTGAAAAGCTGAACTAAATGTTCTTTTTTAAAATAGAGAATATTCTTCTGGAGAGCTGTGACTATTGATATGACTTTTTAACCTCTTAAATGACCAAAAGCATTTTCTGAATAAAGAATGTGTGTGTACATATATACATATTCATACATATGATATTTGAAAGGCATATGCAACAAGAATATATCAGCAATAGTTCTGGTCATTTCTCAGGGAAATTATATAAGAAAATATGTTCAGGTCTGGATTTAACTAGGTGACTTCTGAGATCCCTTCCAACTCAGAAATTCCATAGAACTCTGATTTTTCAATGTATCCACTACTTTGAGTTAAAATGCTATAACTGTAAAATTCAGGGGACTATCTAAATGTCTTGGTTGCCCAGGAAACATTTTTCCCATTATTTCTCAGAAGAAGAAAGTTAGTGATTTCAAAATTTTCTTGCTATAAAGAAATTTTTGTGGTAATATGATTTAGACCTGACGGGGAATATTGAGTAGAAGAAGCTGAATCTATTAGAATGTAAGATCCCTGAGAACACAGACAGTTTTTCAACTCATGTTTATATCCTTGGTGCTTAGCACAATGATATGAACCTGGTGTGGGGAGCAAGGGAAGATTTGTTATTTCAAGGTAATGGGTGAAAAATTAGGTACCAAATGTAATCCAAAGAAGGTGATATCACTTCTAGCTTTGGGTGGAGGGGAATCAAATCATGGAAAATTTCATGGTATTTAAGCCTCAAAATGCAGGATAAAACTTAAATATGAGACAATGAGAATCATTAAGGGAAGGTGAGAAAATTAACATTCCAGATAAATAAGAGATATGAGCAAAGATGTGGAAATATGTTCAGGGAATAACTTCATTAACTGGAGCATATAGTTGGAGAATTGGTTGGGACCATAGTGCAGAGGTCTTTGAATGCTAGTATAAAGAGTCTAGACTTTATTTGATAGGTAATAGGGAAAACTGGAAGGGTTTGTTGTTGTTGTCATTATGATTGTTTTTTTGTGTTGTTATTTGAGCATGGGAATGGTATGAACAGAAGTGAACCTTAGGAAGACTTGACTGGTAGCAGCAGATAATACAGACTGAAGAAAGAAGAGAGTGAAGAGAGACCAAGTAGGTAGACCGAGAAAGAGATAAGAAGAGTGAATTATAGAGGTACAAATTGGAAATATAAAGGGGAGACCAGCTGGATAGGACAGACTTTGTTGTGCAAAAATTGACAGAACTTGGTACTTAATAAGATGTTGTGGGGAGGGGTGATGGAGAAAGAGGAGTCAAAAATAACTGACATTTTGAGCCTGAATGACTGGATAAATAGCCGCTATATCAACAGAAGTGTCATTTGTGGACAGTGTTTACCATACAGCCAAGAAGGAGAGTAAGAGATAATTAACTTGGTTTTAGAGCTGCCAAATTTGAGACACCAGTGTGACATCCCGACCCTACTGTCCAGTAGATCCTGGAAATTCAGGACCAAAGCTTGATAGAGAGTTTGGGGTTAAAGCTCTAGAATTGGAACCATCTTCATACATCTTCTCGTGATAGTTGAAATCACAAGAGTAGATGGTATTCTCAAAGAAGGCATAGAGGGAGGGAAAAGAGGAAATATGACAAAGCTTTAAGGAATGCTTGCATTTGAGTGAGATAGGGAGGAAGAAAATGGCACCTCTAAAGAAATGGGAGATGTTTTGTAAGCAGAGAGAAAGAAACAGTATAATGTAGTATCGAGTCATCTGGGAAGAAGAAAACTTCAAGGAGGACACAACCAACAATGCCAAAAGCTCCAAAAGACTGGATAAAATTTAAAAAAAAAAGGATTGGATATGTTAATTGGAGACCTTCAAGAGAACAGCTTCAGTTGAGTGCTAGAGATAGAATCCAGAACTCAAAGGTTAGTTTATAAGTATGTGGATGGTGAAGACATCTCCAAAGGAAGACAATGAAAATTACCAGTTTGATATTTTATTGGTGTCTGCTGGAGAGATTGGTAAAATGAATGTCCCATGATGAAAGAGCATAAAGTCAGAGGTTTCTTGTTTGGGGGTTTTGTTTGTTTGAGGTCAGAGCCACTATATGAAGAATGGAGTATTATTTGTGACTCTAACTTGATAACAAAGTAAAGTCCATGGATAATGAAAAAAATCTGACTGTAGCCATTGGGTTTGCCAGAAGAATTCTAACCAACGAGGATGCATTTCATTCTCTGTCTTTTTTCATCTCAATGCCTATACTATAAGTGCTTTGATGAATAATGGAAAATCCTAAAAATTAAATAAAAAGAGAAGTTGGATTAGCAGTCCCTGAATAACTGCGGCTATTACCCCAAGAAAGTTTCATCAGTTCAGCAGAGAACCAGTAGTAGAATGAAGAGTTCACTGGCTTTAGATTGAGAAGACCAGGGTTCTCATCTCACCTCTTTCACTTAGCACGCGTATGACCTTAGGCAATTCATTTGATCTTCCTGGGCCTCAGTTTCCTTCTCTTTAGAAGGGGGGGGGGTGGAGCAGCTAGGTGACACAATGGATAGAATATGCCTTGGAGCCAGGAGGACCTGAGTTCAAATCCAGCCTCAGGCACTTGACACTTACTAGCTGTGTGACCCTGAGCAAGTCACTTATCCCTGACTGCCTCACCAAAAAGCCAAAAAAAAAGAGGGAGTTGGATTAGAGGCCTCTGACACCCCTTCCCATCTTAACTCTATGATATTATTAGCAATTTATAGGATGGACTGAGGTCTAGTCCAATCCCCTCATTTTACAAATGAGGAAACTGAGGCCCAAAGAGGTAGTGACTTAAACATGGGTTTCCTTATTCCAAACTGAGTGTTCTTTCCTCTGTGCCAAACTGACACTCAGGTCTTTGGTTTCACTACATTCATCACTTTTTAGCAGATTACTTTGACTAGGTAGACAGATCCTGAGCACTGACCTTTCATTTTCAATGTTAAAAACTAAAATGTCCAAATCCTCTAACAGAAAGAGGTCTTCATTGTCAAGTATAGACCTTTCTGTACTGTTCAAGAGAACTATGAAAAAAAAAACTATATTGAGATTCTTAGATAATATTAGTAATAAATAGCTAACTTTTATACAAATGCTTCAACATCTACAAGGCACTTTTACATCTACTATCTCAGTTAAGCCCCTCTATGTGAATAAAAGGGCTGCTAGGTGATACAGTGGATAGAGTACTGGGCCTAAAGACAGGAAGATCTGAGTTCAAATCCAGCCTCAGACACTTACTAGCTGTGTAACCCTGGCCAAGTCACTTATCCCTGTTTGCTTCAGTTTTCTTATCTGTAAAAATGATTTGGGAAAGGAAATGCAAGCCACTCCAGTATCTTTGCCAAGAAAACCTCAAATGGAATCACAAAGAGTCAGAAACAACTGAAAACGGTTGAACAATTAATGTGAATAATCCCTCCATCAAAACAAATTAAAATTCCTATATTCTTCATTTTTTGCAATTCTTGTCCATGTCCATTCATAAATCCTTCAAAGAGGAGCTTCCCAAAACACTAGAGCCCTATATCTATCTCTTTTAACATCTCATGTGTATCAGTGCATTAGTTGAGCTAATTATTCCTCATCATTACATGAGTAGCTTACTTCCTTTTTCAATCCTGTTTTCTGGACCATATCACACACAGCACTTCAAGTGCACTATTCACTATTGATAAAGAGCTAAAGTCTTAATTATGCTTTCCATTTGTCACACTATTTAGTCCTTTGGGTCATTGACAATTTTGATCCTTTAAAGATCATACTATCCTTATAGCATCAGCAAGAGAATACTGGCATTTAAAATTTTTTCATTTAAATTTTTTTAAAGATGAAGTTTTTGTGTTAAAGAGCAGCTTCAATCATTGAAGACTTGCACTTTCCCAAATGCAATCCAAGCTATTCTCTTCTTACTCAAACTTCATTAAGCTATTTTGAAATTAGTTATAAACCTTAATTTTCTGTCTTACAATTATCTGATTTTATCTTTCTATTACACACAAGATTTAGAAAGAAGGAAGGAAGGAAATAAACCTTTATTAAGCACTTATGTTCTGGGCATTGTGTTGAGTCCTGGGGATACTAACACAAGCAAAAAGAAAGACAGTTTCTGTTCTGGAAGACCTTAAATTGTAATGGGGTGGGGAAACAGTACACAAAAAGGAATGGAAAAGTAGAGAGGGGTAAGGGAAGGGTGAAGAAAGTACATAGCTTTGAATTCCAAAAAGTCAGGATTAGGGCTGGGAGGAGAATAAAAGCAGGCTGGCCTGAGCCCTTCCACAAAATGGTGGAAGGAAAGGAAGGAAGGAAGGAAGGAAGGAAGGAAGGAAGGAAGGAAGGAAGGAAGGAAGGAAGGAAGGAAGGAAGGAAGGAAAAAGAGAGGGAAGAAGCATTTATTAAATACCTACTATGTGACTGGCACAGTGCTAAGGCACTATGCTAAGCCCTTTACACATATTATCTCATTTGGTCCTTACAACAGCCCTGGGAAATAGGTGCTATTATTATACCCATTTTAGAGTTAAAGAAATTGAGGCAAACAGAAGCTAAGTTATTTGCCCAGCGTCACTCAGCTAGTGAGCATCTGAGGCAGATTTTGAACTCAGGTCCTCCTGACTTCAGTCCCAGCACTCTATCAAAGTACCAACTACCTAAGAGAAGGATACTGTGATTTCATTGGTATAGGGAAATCCCATGTAAGGAAACTCCCTCTACAAATGTAGGTTGACATCTTCTCTGCAATATATGCTTAGACAGTTGCAAAGAATACTGAAATATTAAGTGACATCTAAAGTCCCACAACCAGTCTGTGTCAGAGTCAAAATTTGAACTCAGATCTTCCTGACTTGGAAGCCAGCTCTCTATCCATTATATCATACTGCCAATCTTTATTTCATAAGTACTGTAAATAATAATGTAAACTGTGACCTTCACTGAGAATAGTACTCATTCTCACTATTCATAACAATCTTTTAATATTTTGTATTAAGCTGTTCCTTAAAAACTTAATATTGAAAATTAATATAACTAGCTAAACTTACGAAACATAATTCACCTTTAAATTAATTTCATCATAAAAATATTATGATTTCAGTCACTCCCTCCAAGCCTCCTTCAAGCTGCTTTGTCCATTCATTCTCCTTCACTTTCCTTCTTACATGATCTAGTCCAGGGGTTCTTAACTTTTTTGTGTCATGGAGTCCTTTGGCAATCTAGTGAAGCCTATAGTGATCCCTTCTCAGCACCATGTTTGTGACATACATTTATAACTGAAAGGAATGCTAAATTTCAGTTAGAGGTTAGTGAAGATAAAAATGTAATTTTTTTTTCTATACAAGTTCATAGATGTTTTGAAATGTATCCACAGTCCCCTTGGGGCCTGGGGGACCCAAGTTAAGAACCCTAGTCTGCTCAAACCTTTCTTTAACTTTTGAATCAACATCTAATAAGAATAACCATGAGGAACTATTTTAATTTGCTTTTCAACAAAATAAAAGAAAAGAGATGGCTGTGGCTGTTTCTTCAACACACACAATTTTGAATGATTTGGTACATGATGCCAAAACAATTGAAAAATGGAAAATTCCTTCTCACTGAGTTTCAAACACCAAAGCAAATAATCATTTTGGGTTTTTTTTCCCACTGAGCAGAGGAAATTGAGGGAAAATTCTGGTGTTATCAAGATAACTTAATTCTACTAAATTCTAAAGCATCTCTAACAAAAGTTTAAAAAAAATAATTCTGGTGGGAATTTTGCAGCTAGCAAAATCCTGGTTAATAATCATAGAATGTAAGCAAATGGGGATAAGTTTGGCTGCTTGCTTTAAAAAAAAAAAAGGCAGCCTGAGGTAGGGGCTGCTAATAAGAGAGATAACCAACAATCCAAACAAGAGCAGAGAAATCCTATAAACAACAGCAGATTTCCCAAAGGAATCCTATGTCATCATGAGGAAAGATTACAGGAAACTTCTAGTAACACTTTATTTTCTTTCCTGGAGTTCTGGGACCAGTGTCAATAATTCAGTAGAGCAAGTCATTTGCTATTTATACGATAGAGTTACTTTTACTAAAGGTACTATTTTAACTTACCCATATCTACTATCATTTTAGTTTTTTATCTTCTCTAAGAAACAAGCTTTGTAACTTTAAACAAGAAAGTCCAGGAAGGTTTGGGGAATTGTACTGGTCAATGACAATAAACCAATATGTGTTCAAATGCCCTAAAGGCCGACTTTATAACACTGAAATGAACTAGAAGATTATATGATTACCTAGATAATTCAGTCAAAAATCCCTGTTTTGTCCTAAAGTAATTGGACCATGTCAATCAAATAGGCCTTTATTGTTGTTGTTGTTTTGCCACTGTGCAGCATAGTCAGGCAGACAAAAGATACTTACTAAGAAAATTACTTATTAAACAAAGGTACAATAAGAATATTAACTACTCATATTTATAGGTGCCTTTAAGGTTTATAAAAAGTTTACCTACATGAGAAGAAAGGAGAGAAGACATAGGGAGGGAGAGGGCAGCAAAAAAGAAAAGAAGACCAATGAAACTTTTTTTTTGAATGTACAGAAGAGAACAGAAGAAAGACTAGAATGATTCACAGGTCAGACAGCTTTGAAAGTGACATGTTTTTTATGATATATTTAAAAGAAAGGCAAATTGTATATAATTTAGATCAAATTTCAAGCATAATCTGCTATGCTATATAATAATGGAAATCATAATAATAACAATTAGCACTTATATAGCATATAAAGATTTGCAAAGTGCTTTGCTTGTATTATCTCATCTGATCCAATCTAATATGATCCTAAACTCTCAGGACCATGGAACTTTTCCATCAGACAGCAGTAGCTGGGTCTTATCTCCTCCATTAGAATGTGAGCTCCTTGAGATCAGAAACTACTTTTCTATTTGCGTCTCCATCTTAGTAAACACTTAAATGCTTTATTCATTCATTCATTCATTGTGAGGATGAATGCATCCTCTCAAGAATCCTCGGAGGTAGATGTTATTATTATCCCCATTTTAGAGATAAGAAAATTGAGGTTGAGAGAGGTTAAGATTGAGACTTGCCCAGAGTTACAACTACTAAGTGTCCAAAGAAGGATTTAAACTCAGGTCTTCCTGATCCGAAATCCAGTATTTTATCCACTGTAACACCTAGCTGCCTCTATGTGTATGTATGTATGTATATGTGTGTGTATTATATATACATATACATTATATATATATACACACATTATATTTACATACTTATGGAAATGCCCATTTTATGTGATACTTATTGCGTTCAAAAATTTTTAAGTGGAAAAAGTATTTCTATAACATGATTTTATCAATGTGACTTTATCTCAAATATATGATATTTCATTTTTAATTTAGATTTTATTAATATATTTGCACATCCTTTCAGCAATTATTTTATAGCTGCTATACTATCAGTTCCTTGAAGACCACACTATGTGATTCATTTGAGTTTTGCTATTTGCACAATGTTTGATAAATACTAGCTGCTCAGAGGCAAGATTTTAGACCTAAATGTGTAATTTGATCATTAAATTTAATTTGTATTTCCTCAACTTATGCAATCACTATAATGCTCCATTGCTTAAGTGGTATTCCTTCATATTACATATCCTATTCTTCTTATGTTTGCAGTGAGAATCTTTTTAGATTACCTTCTTTCATGGAAAGAGTATCCCACAAAGTAACACTATAGCTGCACAATATTTTTTCATTGAATGAATTAAATTGTAGCAAGATCTTTTTAAAGCTTACTTAGCTTACAATAATCCAGCAGATTCCCAGGCAAATTGCAGTAGAGATTGGATGCATTTATGTATATAATTAAAATTCCTCCAAAAATCTCACTTTTACCTTGACTGTCTGCATATCTGGCGAATGTATTTGGGGTCTGGATGATCTGGATGCTTATAGGTCTCCACTTCTTAAATGAATTGTAATTTCCTATAAGTAAAGAGTGTTGGTACAGAGTCTAAGGCCCCAGGAATAGAGGAGTCAAAAGAAGACTTTAATGCTTTCAGCATTTCCCCCGCAGAGTAAACTGTAAGATGACAGAGTGAGCTGTCATGTTACAAATAACCATCAGACTAGTTTGCACTACATTTTTCTTTCATGTTATGAAAAAAGAAATCTTGTTCCATATATTTGGTTTTGTAGCAAGTCTGGGTTTCTCTGCACTCTGAACATTTTTATAAAAGGAAACATCATTCATACAATTTACAAATCCCTGAGCATTCTCGGATGTGAGAAAGAATGTTTTATTCTTATATGTCATTTTTTATTAGTGAGGGACCCTCAACAAAATCAGAGACTTTGAGATAATGTAACTCTTTTAACTAGCTTCACATGGAAAGTGTCAGCAACACGTCTAGTATCAAAGACAGAATTGTCTAATACAGTGTGAAAGTCCTTTTAGACTAGCCTTCAATTATGTATTTCACAGAAAGGATATTTTCAAATCAAACTTTGCTGGCTACATCAGATGACAGAGCATCTATGGAACTTTTCATGAAAGTAAAAAATCTAGTATTTATCCTATGCGTCTCATATTTTTATTCATGCAAAAAGATACTCAAAAATCTCAATTAGTTCTAAAATTTCACCAAATGTTCCCCTCTTTTTAAGTCATTAAATTTTTTTTACTATGCCCTGACTTTATCTTGATACACAGCTCAAATTAAAATTCATGAATTACTTGAATTAAAATTCATAAATAATAGCTGTTCATATTTATATAGTACCTTATAGTTTGCAAAGCACTTTTTTCTCAATGATCTGGTAATATGGGTAGCAAAAGTATTACTATCCCCATTTTAGAGGTGAGGAAAGTAAGGTAAAGTGAGATTAATTTACCCAGAGTCATTTGAGGCAGGACTTGAATTCAACTCTTCTGGCTTCAACTTCAGTGTCCCTTCCATTACACCATATGCACTCCATTTTTTAAAATTCCTTAATTTTCCAAAGACATCAAATCATTTGGAAAATAATCTCCTCTGTAAGGACAGCCCAAACTCACTCCTTCATGGATTTGGGAGGTCCACAGGTATTACACATTGCACATTTCAATGTATCAATCAGTTGCTCTGACTTCTTTTTTTCCTCCTCAGAAAATACTATTCATCAAATGGAATGGTTTTCTGGAAGAGAGAGGAGAAGGGATACTAGAGATAACTATGATAATATAAGAAACAAAAGACATCAATAAAAACATGTTTTTTAAAAAAAGAAAAAGAAAAGAATATTCCAGATTATGAGCAATATTATATGAATAGTCCATGAATTACCAGAAAACAAATGTCACTTAATGACATTTTTAATCCATTTATTTAGTTAGTTAGATTCTGAAGAAGATAGGCCAGGACCCTGAGCCTAAGAGTCCCAGGAATAGCAGCACCCCCAACCCCTAAACCACTGGCCCTGCTTTGAACTCAGCCTTTGCAGCCATCATTGAGGGGGGCATCTTTTATGGAGAAAGGGCCTGCCATTCCCAACAACACCTACACTAGCTTTCAGTCAACTGCCACCAAAAAACAAGTAAGCCCAAGTCTCAGAAATAATAGCACACACTCCCCACCTCCAATCTACTGGCTCTGCCAACATCCTGGCCTGCTACAGTTAGGCCTGCTACAGGCCAGAAAAGCAACCTGTTTGGAGATATGACCTGGCAATCTCCTCATTAGGTGCTTCAACCACAATCTCACTGAAGACCAAAAAAAGACAATTTTTGCCACTAATATCCTTGGTATAGTCAAATGTTTTGACATCACAAACCAATATAGTTTTATTAATGGAAATGACATTAGTGAAGATACACTACCATCTGCTTTGCTGCTGTGCCCTAAAGATCAGAGGACCTTTCCATCTGCCCTGCTACTGATCTCTCCTTAGTGTTATCTCCCTCCCTTGATTAGAATATGAGTTCCTTGAGAAAAGCTGTTTAGTCATTACTTTGCACATAATTAAACCCTGATAAATTTTTTTTCATTCATTAATTTGTCCTAGAAATAGGTCTCTGAAGTAGGGATAAGCAACTGTTATTATTCCCATATTACAGAAAGAAACATCTAGGCACAAGGAGATTGCTACCTGACTTAGTAAATGATGCCAGGCATAGGCCTATTAATTCCTGATCCAAAATTCTACCTACTGGTCAGTAGGAATTCATTCAAGAATATCTTGACTTTTTTCCAGACAATGTTATTGTTTACACCAAAACAAAGAATTGTTGTCATTCAGTACCAACAGACTGGTAGCATCTGTTCAATTAGTATTATTTATGCTTATTTTGTTTAAGAAATTAAAGTGATCATTCCTAATTGGGACCAAGGTACCATAAATCACCTGTTATAATGTAAAACAAAAAGAGAAATTATTTTTAATTAACAAAACTTCATCATTTTTTTCAAACCACAGAAATTCAAAAGACATTCAACTTAATAACAACACAGAAAAGAAATATTCAAAATAAGAAATAGTTATGTCTGCATTTTAATCTTCTGGTGATAATTTTCCTTTAAATATGTTGCTCCTTGCATTCTTCTTGACTGTCTTCATGCTAAAGGAAGCTGTACTTCTCCTGTAATGTTAAATTTATCAAGACATCCGAGAGAGGTATCACAGAAACTGAATAAAACATTCAATAGATTTGTGTGCTGCCTCCCTAAGTGACCATGATTTACACTAGATTGAATTTATCAGAGACAGAAGAATAATTGTATTAATTTTTTTTAGAAAGGATCCCTAGGAATTGAGGTCATCATAAATAAGAGTGGTTACTCGATCTAGCCCAATCCAGTAGTTATCTTAATAAATCTTTGTCTAAAATTTTGTTACCTATATTCAAAGACTCAAACCTTAGGTAGTCACCTCTCCTCCTCTTTCCTGCTTACTTATCCTTTGTTGGTTTTACTTGCCTTACAAGGTAGTTGTGAACGTTATACAGAAAAGTAGCTTTGAAAGACTTGAGAAATCTGATCAAAGCAATAACCAACCACGATTCCAGAGGACTAATTCTAGAGGCGATCCTACTCACCTCTTAACAGAGAGGTGATAGACTCAAGATGTAGAATAAAATGTACATTTTCAGGTACAGCTAATATGGGTGTTTGTTTTGCTTGACTGTCCATATTTAATACAAGAATTTTTTTCCCAGTAGTGGGAAGGGTAGAAGGGAGAGAGAAAATAAGGATAGAGGAAGGGAGGACAGCAGAGAAGAGAAGAGGAAAAGAGAAGAGGAAAAAGAATAGGAGAGAAAAAAAGAGAAAATAAAGTAGGTTACTGAACCATCTTTTTTGTTAATGCGCAGGAGGAAAAAGAAAGGCCGAAAAGAAGCACAGACAAGCAAGACAGCTTTGAAAGTTACAAGTTGAATAAGTTATATACTTAAAAAATAAAAGGAAACTGTGCATAATAGAGACCTGAAGTTTCATATACAGTATAGCCTCTTTTTCTGTTCTACCATGAATATGGTAATACCCATTAAATTTGGTGTTTTTTTAAGTTTAGAATAAGATAAATATTAAAAAACTAAGGTAGTTATGAGGATTGAAGGAGATAATATTTGTAAAGCATTTTGTAACTATAAAGTATTATATAAAGATGAGCTGTTATTAGTAAGAACAAAGGAAATCAATGTAAGAATGTTAATTTTTAATGCAAGGTTTGTTTCTTTGGTTTTTTCATTTAATTTGATTTAAGCATTGCTGCCAAAGTGCTGATTACACACTGGTGTCCAAAATCTTTGAATTAGTTATCTACATTACTTAAATCCACTGAATAAATGCTCAGTTCTCTGCTTTATGTAACTTCCATAGGCCTGTCTTTATTTTACAAATGAGTTAAAATAAAAATCTAGCAGTTCTTAAAATTCCCCCTGCCTTTTCTATACTAAGCAACATACAGTGATTTTAAACTGTGAGTAATGGGAACTCCCAGGACAGATACTCTTTCTACTATCATGGATATATGATTCAGTAGATAACTGCCCAGCACTTGGTACAGTGCCTAGCACATAGGAGGTGCTTAATACATGTTTATTGAATGAATAAATAAATGAATGGACTGCTATAGAGTTGAAGTGCTGAGGGATTGTGACAGACAGAGTCTTACTGTTTTTTTTCAATTCCTTCAATAAACATGTATTAAGTGCCTATTATGTGCCAGGTACTGTGCTAAATGCCAGGTGTACAGAAAGAGGCAAAACACAGTTCTAGCCCTCAAGTAACTTACAATCTAATTACCACTAATAACTGTCAGAGGTGAGATTCAAATTCATATTCTTGATTTGAACTCTAGCATTTGGTAACCAATTAGGCAACCATTAGGCATTGCCTGTCAATACAGCTGAGAAAATAGAATCCCAATGCTGTATAGGGTGCCTAAAAGCCTTAGGGAAGTTTTAAGCTAAACTTAAACTGCACTAAGACTTTTGGGACACCCTGTATATAGGCCTCATTTCTATAATATTTTTAATTTTTGCAAAGGACTTTTGTCTCAACATCCCTGTGAGGTCGTAGTACAAGTATAATTAACCCTCAAAGTTAATTGGCTTTACTCAGGGCCACATGGAAAATTAAGCTAAAAGTAAGTATGAAAATCCAGGTCTATATACTATCTACTACTCCACTCTACCTACCTAAATGGTATTCCTGTTTTTCCACTGTTTCTTTTGGGCCAGAGAGCTTTCTCCTGCTGCTCATCCTCAGTTTGACAATGTCTAGTTCTTTTTTGCCACTATTGCATATAGTTACAAATCAGGGGAAATGGAGAAGATCAGCAAGAGACGTCTGAGTACAAATATGCCTTTAGGCCAATGGCATCTGAGGAAATCTGTGTTTCATTTTGACCACCATGGAAGGCCTAGGATAAGTACCTCCTTCTGTAGCTTGTTTTACTTAGAATCATAGTTTTGGAACTAGAAGGGATTTTAGGAATCCACCTTATTCTATAGATGAAGAAGCTGAGGCCCAGAAAAGTAAAATAACTTGCCCAAAGGAACAGAACTAGATTTGAATGTCAACCTTATTATTTGCATCTCCAAAGCAGCTGAAAGCAGAAATCAACAAAGTCTTGCCCTCTTAATCCATGACTCTGCCTCCACTCTGTCCTCCCTCCCAATCCATCCTTCATACCACAGACAGATCAATCTTTATACATAGGTTTGGTCAAATCATTCCTGTACTTAAAGCCATTCAAGAGCTGTCTATTGCTTATCATAAAAAAGGCCAAATTCTTTTTGCCTGGCATTCAAGGCCCTCTTCTACCTTTTTAGACTTCCTTCATACTCCTCTTTACAAAAGGAGTATTGCCATAGATAAAATTGGCAGTATTAACTTGATACTCCAAGGCAATGGTTAAAACTTGAATATTTAAGTTTACCTTAAGATGCCTATAAGTTTTTATATTACAGTCACCTTGAGCCACAATTGTTCTGCTCCTTAAAACCTTGGCAGTTACAAAAAAATTATATAGCCCACTTTATAGTTATTTTAATTCATTTTGTTTTTCCCCTTCTTTCCTTGTTTTAATAGATATTAATGTTGGAAAAAAAACAAATAATTTCCCCACATTGGCTATAATCCAGCCAAAGGGACTATTCAACAAAAATTCTATATATTCTGTACATTTCTGCCTTTATTCATTATATTCCCTATTCCTGTAATGTCCTTTCTCTCACCATGCCCTATGTTCCTTACTCATCTTTATTTGTTAATCCACCCTTGGCCCAACTCAAATGTCACCTACCCCTAAAGCCTGAGATTCATCTAATTGGTAATGAATGATCTAACTCCCTTAGAACTCACATCATACTTTGCTTATACCTCTCTTATTTACTTATTTTGCATTATTTTATAGCACAAGTGTTTATATATGTATCTATTCATGAAGGCAGGGATTATCTTGTCTAAATTTTGATCTTCCTAGGTAACTAGCATAATATTCTATTTATAGTAGTCATGTAACAACTTATGTTGCCTTGAATTGGATTCAAGTTATAATAACGAATCTGATGCTACCATCAAATATTTTGGAAAAAGTCAAAATAAAAGCTTCTTTAGCTCCTTCAGTCTTCACAAGTGATGCCTACTGTACATTGTGAGATTACATATACAACTTAGAGGCACTCTGTAGGTTTTTGTTTATGTGAACAATTATTAGAAAATAGTGTTACTGATTTCCATGCATTTTTCCTAGACTGTCTACTAAAACAGGAATATTATTTTTTGCCAGCTTGTTGAAGTTAAGTTAATGACATTTGTTGGAAGACTGGGGTACTCATCACACTGTGAGTGTTCTTAGACATGTAGCCATTGAAAAGTTGCTTAATATTTTTCAACTAAATCTGCTCTCCAATTGAAAGTTGGGGCCCACTGGAACTTGATCTGGATTAATTATCTACTCCTTGGAGGACCTGTGGTCTGTAGCTAATTAAATAGATCATGTTTATCCATATACATGGTTCTCTGAAGTACCTGAAATTGTAGGAGTATGAAATGCAGCTCTAGTAAAATTAGGCCCACAACGGAACTAAGGATTCTAAGTGGACAGTGGTGCTTTTTATTAGGGAAAATTTTTAGAAGTTCACTCCATATATAAAGTGAGTGGTACTTATTTTAAAGCTCTTCACAATCTGGCTCCAACCTATCTTCCCAGATTAATTTCACAGTACTCCCCCTGGTACACTCAAAATTCCAAACAAAGTGCCCTACTTAATTTTCCTTACACTGCATTTCATCTCCCACTTCTATGCCTTTGCACAGGTGCCCCACCTACCCACCGCACTCATACCTAGAACATTCTCCTTCCTTACCTTAGCATCTTGAAACTCCTAGGTCCCTTCAAGGTTCAATTCTTCCTACAAGAAGCCTTTCCTGACTTCCCCAGTTGTTAGTACTCTCTCCACTAAAATTACTTTGTATTTACTTAATGCATGTGTTTGTGTGTGTGTTGTGTTGTGTGTGTGTGTGTGTGTGTGTGTGTGTGTTTCACTTTTGTCTCTATGTCCCCAGAGCTTAGCATTGTGTTTGGCTCATAGTTGGAACTTATGTAATGGTAGAATTGGCCAATATGAGCTCAGACCTTAGAGAATGATCAAGCATTTCCTTACCTGGTTCTAATCCAAATGACCTAATGGAAAGGGGGCAGGGAAAAACTATTTCCAGCTATGCATGGTTGAGCGACTGATACTATGTGACAACAAAAAGTCTTCTAATTGTCTAAGGAACTGCAAGGACTGATTCAGGAGCTACACAGTCCAAAATACGTCCAAATGTAAAAAAGAGTCCTGATGATCTCTCTTTTCATCTGTGGAAGTGAACAAGGCAGACCTGTTATGAGTTTTGGGGGGGAGAGAAAAAGCAGGGCAGGGAAGGTAGCTGGCCTCTCTCCTAATTGGATGCCATATATCTATGAGCACATGGTACCTGTTTCTTTTATGTTTGTTCTTTCCTGATCTTAGATAAATGAGTATTCTAAAAAGGGAATGCCCAGGTGACCAAAAGTTACATCAGAGCCAACAGAGGTCCAACCAGCCAACTAGAGTCAATAAATACATTTGACAGATGAATACCTGCAGAGATAAGTAAAAAAATGGTCATCTAAAGACAGCTTCAAGGACTGTAACCTCTCATAATAGAGAAAAGTGCAGGCTATATACATTAGAAGGACACAGATCCTCAAGCCCAACTGAGAGGATTACACCTAAGGAGAATTTCACAAGAACTCCACAAAGGGACAGAAAGACTTCCAGATCTCCAGAAGTGAGGAAGATATCCGGTGGCCACACTTGTTCTCTACATATGCACCTCATCGCCCTTTACAATACACTAGCTACATTGTCCTTCTACAAGTTACTAACATTGTCCTTTAAGATAAATCTCACTCTCTTTGGGAACCTTTTGAGTACATCTCTCAGTTTTGGCTTGGGGGGTAGAAGCAGGGATTGCCATGTAATAATAATAGCTCACATTTTTATAGTAACTACTATCAGTCAGGCACTATGCTCAGTGCTTTACAAATATCTAATTTGATCTTCACAACAACCCTGAGAGGTCGATGCTATTATCCCCATTTTACAGTTGAGGAAACTGAGGCAAATAGAAGTTAAGTGACTTGTCCAAGGTCACACAGCTAGTAAGTGCCTGAGGCCATATTTGAACTCAGATCTTCTGGACTCCAAGCTGCATCTTCTCAGTAAAAATCATAATGAAGTTGTACTCACTGATTGATTGATATGGGCAAGTACATTGAATGATGGCTGATGAATGAAAGTAATAGAAACTCCAACCCCTCAGGGTTTCTCCTGCAATGCTAAGGGGAAAAGTAGTCAGCTGTGTTCTGTGAATTCAACCTGTGAAAAATAAGTTTCAAGGGAAGGAGGAGTGCTACACATAACAAAGGCTTATTGAATAGAATTGGTTTGTATTTTCCCTGTGTCTCAAACAAAATTATTGACCATTATAAATTGATTTGGTTCATTAAGACTTCCATTTTGGAGTGTACATTGTCTCTGCTATAAACTACAACCATATTAAAATAGGGTCCCCTTAACTTCATCATGTGGTAAAACAATAAGTGTGCCAATATTTTGAGTTGGTCTTTCTGATGCGTTAGTTAATAAAACCTTCTTGGACAAAGTCCAAAACAGACCTGTCTAATACTTAATTGAGTGATATGTTAGAAAGGCTTTGGGATAAGCATTATGTCTTTGATTTATTCACTTACCAAAGATCCCTTATTTATTTATTAAATACCAATAGTATACAGAGTAATGTGCTAGACAAAGATTTGAGGTAAGACATAATCTCTGTCTTCATGGAGTTTATAGTCTAGCAGGGTGATACACACACATAACTCTAATACATGATCAATGCATTGGAAATCTATAAATAAAATATGTAAGGTCTGAGGGGAAATGTTATTATTGACTTGGAGATTAGCCAAAGCTTCATGAAAGAGATAATATTTGAGTTGATCTTTAAACTACACATAGAAATTTAACTGGTGAAGAAAATGAAGAAGGACATTCCAAATAAGGCAAATGGCACAAACTAAGGCACGGTGGTAGGAAAGTGCTGGAAGCATTTAGGGCTCAGAGGTTAGTCCAACTTGATTGTATCATAGAATGTGCAGAGGTGAGGGATGTAAAATAGTGCTAGAACATAGGATGGCAACATATTCTTGAGGGCTTTGAATGCCAGGGAAAGGAATTTGAATTTTATTCTGTTGGTAATAGTGAGTCACTGAAGATCTTTGAGGAAAAACCATTATGACCAAGTCTATGCCTAAGGAAAATAAATATGGTGGCTATACAAAAAGAAATTGATTGAAGCAGAAAGTAGAGAAAGAAATATGTATAAAGAGGCTATTAAAATAGTTCAGGTAGGTTGTGATAAGGACCTATATTAAGGTGGTGGCAATGGAGAAGAGATATAAGAGAAGTTGCTAAAGTGGAATATTTATTACCCTATGAAATAAAAAGAGTCCATAAAAGATGACAAATTTCAAATAGCTTATAACATTATAATAAAATTCAAAGAAACAAAATGCCATGATAAATAGAGTGTTGGACTTATAATCTGAAAGACTTGGATTCAAATCCTACCTCTGGCACATCCTAGATCTTAGGGGGATCCTACTACTTTTATGTTGCCAACTGCTAGGTAAGTTATTCTATCTGGAATATTTGAATAAATATGCCTCTCTTCAATTTATCTGTTCTTTTCCAGAAACTAAATAATCTTCTGCTAATATGGAGTCCATTACAGAAATATTAGGTATCTTTTGTCATATCCAAGTACTGTAATCATTTCAAAGAAGGCTATGATTTTGCTGAGTGCTGAACTTGGAATCAGGAAGATCTAGGCTTGAGTTGTATCTCTGATACTTTCTTACTGGCTTTGTGACCTTGGTCAAGGCATAAGTGATCCTCAACCTTGATGTCTTCATCTGTAATATGGAGATAATAACAACATTTAAGTCACAGGGTTATTGTGAAAATCAAATGACATAATGTATTAAAGCATTTTGCATATCTAAAGGAACTATATGTAATAACTATTAATTATCATTGTTATTATTACTAGAATTATTAGTACTTATAGCTATCCCTCTAGTCACCTTCCCTAGTACTTCACTATTCAGCCAAACCAACTTCTGGTACAATTTTTTTCCTGTCAACATATCCTTTCCTTTAGCTAGTATCACATTAAAGAACAATTCCAATCACAAACAGGTAAGTTTGACTCTATATTCAAAGAGTGTTTTTACAGCTATTCCAAAAGACATTAAACTTGGATGACAATCTTTCATCTCTCACCACCTGGTCTAAAGCTCCATCATTGCACTGGCTTCTTAGGTGAAACCCTGCCCCTAATATATATGGGTTTGGCTGCTTTTATATTACAGTAAGGTATGTATCAGGCCTTTGGAATGCAAGATTAAACTCTTGAATATAAAGGAATATTGTGGCCCCCTCCTTAAAATTATTGTCTTGAGTCTACTTGCCAATGTCTGCCCATAATGTTGTAGCATCTGCTCCATCCTATAAATTAATTAGGTAAGTGGGATTTGGTGTGACAGAAACAGCAAGAGAATTTTCAGGTGTCTAACTGATTTTTCTGTACTCCTGGGATGGTGCCAATTCAATGTCAAATAGGCCCACAGTCACCAAATTACAGATCCCCCTAATAGTCATAAATATCACTGATTCCCTTGCCTCATTTTGAATGTTTCAGACTTTATTTCTTTCTGGGATATAATAGGCCAATACAGTTAACTGAGAGTTCATAGTCTGAGAACTGGAAGAGGTCCAATCCCCCCATTTTACAAGTAAGGAAATCAAGGCCCAGAAAAGTTGCGAACTTTTCCTAGGTCACACAAGTAATACGTAGAGGATTAGGATTCAAACCCCAGTCTTCTGATTCAAGATCATCCTTTCCATTGCACCATGCTGACTGAATTGCATATAGTAAGGAAAAAATTTCTATATCTTTATGATATATTACGGTTCTAGTTTGTGATGATGAAGAAATACCAAACGTTGCTTACGTGAATACAAATTATTTGTTAACATGTGTTACGTGATTTTGATGTTGAAAGTGCTACCTGGTATGTACAAAGAAACTAAATAAATACCAAACAAGATTATAGTCAAGGGACACCAATCAGTCAAGATCAAATGGAATATAAGTTGGTACAAAGAGTGGCAGTACACTGAGTACACAGCAGGTCCTAGCATTGTCCAAAGAATAGCAAAAATATCAATGAGGCTCCTGTCTTCTTCAAATGAAATTAGCAAAACCTGAGATACTAATAATTATATTACTAAAAGGTAGAAAGATGGCAGTGGTGCTATATTCATGATTTATAGGCATCCTGGCAAAATAGTAGCAAGTGGAAAGAAAAGATTAAATTAGAAAATTGAAGAGACTCAATTTTTTTCTAGGAGAAAAAATGAGATGGAACATGCACTAAATTAAGTATAAGTCTGTGATATTTTCCTTTTTATAAGAAAAGAAGCAAACTGTTCCATCCAAGCACCATTGAATCAAATTTGGACTTCCTAAAAATTTATCAGTTGATAAACCAGGATTTAAGTTCAAGAATACATTCCATTCCTAACCCTCATTTTTTTTTCCTTTACAACATTCGGAAATAAATTTTCTTTAGTGCTGCCATTCCTCAAACATAGCCTTTTAGTGCAAAACAAATAGTTTGGAAACAAGCAAATTAGCCACATTCTTCCTGGGCCTTGAAAGGAAGGTAAGAACTTTGGAAAACCATCTTAACTCTTTCTGACCACTGGTATAGTAGTTAAGGCCCTAATAGTTGTTGTAAAATTATGATCCTAGGAGGTACAAATAAGATTTCAAGGTATTTGGATAGAATAATTTGCTTCTTTTCTCATAAGAACAAAAAATAATCCAAACTTATGCTTAATTTAGTGCATATTCTATCTCATTCTTATGCCAAGAAAAAATTACTTTCTGAGTTAAAGTGATTTTTTTCTCTCATAATATGTGTATTTAGAAAGGATCTAGTACATTAAGGACTTAAAAAACTTGAAGTTCATCTGATTTGCTCAATAGGGTCTCCCTTTTTTCCATTTTTAGTCAAAAGAGATACCAAAAAAATACAAAAATGGAAAATTTTCAATGCTTCTGGATTTTTCAATGTCTCAGGATTCCCAGCCTTTCACAATCTTGTCATCAGATTCATGCCCAAATCTTCAGAAATAGGATCAAAGAATAATAGCTTTAAAGCAGGAAGGAACACGTAGCAGATAAGGAAACCAAGTCCCAGGTAGATGTCAATTACCCAGATAATAACTAGCAGAAGTAAGACATAAGCCCAAATCATCTCTCAGTGCAACACCCATACCAGTGCACAACACAGCATAGGGTCATTACCAACATATATGCCCTCTCAGCCTTCAATAGAAGGGCCTAGGTGGATCCTTATGGGGTAGATGAGAATGGAGACCAATTCCTGATTATCTAAAGAAAATTAATTGCTAAGCAAGACAATCCAGACCCTGAAGTGCGGTTTCTTTTCTTTCTTGTAGGAATTGACCTTTTCTCTATTTCATGATGTTGAAGAAACATCAGAGGCAGCAGTTCAAAAACACATGAAAAGTAACCCCAGCTAGCCTATGATGTCTAAATATTGCAGAGAGCAGAACACAAGGACAACCTAAAGAGAAAGTCCTGAAAACATGATCTCTTGAACGCCTGAGACCTTAATGCTAATTATTAATCATAATTTGTTTACCATAATCTTCAATGTATTATATATTATCAAATAGTCAATAAGTATTTATTAAACAACTATTATGTGCCAGGGGCTGCGTTAGATACTAGAAATATAACTGACAAAAATTAAATAATCCCTGTCTTAAAATAGCTTGCATTCTATCAAGGAAGAAAATATGGCACATGAATAAATATATAAACAATAAATAGAAGGTAATTTGGGGAGCAAGGACACTAAGGCCGAATCATATCAAATCATGTAAAATAAAATAGATTGATGTATACATCACAGCTATTACCTCATTAATGGTACATTTAGGACATTTAAATATGTGGCCTGAATATGTATATATATTATTCAAAGTATTGGCAAATGTTCATTTTTTCATAGTTGCTCTAGTCTAAAAATAACTTTAGCTTTTATGTCTTATCAGGACTTAGAGAAAAAGGGCAACTCAAAGAAAAGTAGCTTGCTTACAAGTCAGTGAGGAAATGTTTAACAGGCCTGCTGGGTGTCCTCTTAATGCTGTCTTGGATGTCTGATTAAATTATTGTGCTTTACATGCTACAGTCCTGGGTCATTTGTGCACAAAGACAAAAGCAACTTCAACTTGATATTTCTGTCATCCCTGCTGTGGGAAGAGTCCCTTTCCTGGTTTTTAACATCAATCACTTGTGCCCATAAATCTTAGCTTTGGATATGGTCATTTAAATCTCCACCTGCACAAACAACAGAAAATAAGAGAGTCCATAAATCTCTATGCTGGTGATTAACAAATTTTGGGTCCACTGGCAGGGATGTTATAGTTAGGAGGATAGAGGGGAAAGGGGGAGGAAGAAATGCACTAATTCATTAATAAAGACCGATATGCTGACAATTTGTTTAGTTTACAGCACAGGAGAAAAGCAAACAGGGCATTGCTAGCAAAACAAAACATTAGAGGTTAGTGAATTCCCAGCTGAGCCCAGGATTTAGAGATATGATAACCTAATGTTCTTATCCTATTGAAAAAAGGGTACTATCCCTGAGTCAAATGGCAAGAAGCTTCTCTGAAGCCTAGGTCCAGTCCCTTCTTCTCAAAAATAGGAAGGAAAGATTGTGGAAGAACAGATAGGAGAATCATAATTTCTATTCCTTAGTTTTATTTTCTAACTTTGAATCAACTCTCTTACAAAGATTTTTTTTCTTTACCCTTAATGGTCAGAATTCACAGAGATGACTCTTTTGATGGTAAAGAATAGAATCATTTCTCCCCGCAAGGCTAGCTAGGCTAGTGAGAAACTTCCACACGAATACCTTCTGACAACTTAAAGAGAGCTTTCTGATAATTTAGCATAGCTTTCCAGTCCTGAGCCAGGAAGGAAATTCATTGGTAGAACTTGGCCTCTAGATGGAGATCATCTGTGGGTGAAAAACCCAGGAGGAGGAGTTGGGGGTTGTTGGGTTGAGAAGCAGATCAAAACCAGTCCCTGACCCAGGATATGTCTCAAGAACAATTAAAGAATTAACACAAATATTAAATATATTCTGTATAAGGAAACAGGTCTTAAATACAGCCCTTAGTGGAGGAATTGACTTTGTTATTATATACTTAACTAAAGTATAAATACAATATGCCTCGTAACCCAGTTTTCTGGCTCTTTTCCACAGTGAGTGTATGTAAGTATGTATGTAGATATGTATGTATACATATATGTATGTATATAAGTATGTATATATGTATGTATGTGTGTGTGTGTCTGTGTAACCTGATGGTTTTATGGTGCCTCTGATTTCTTCCAAAGGGACTTTGTATCCAGGTATTTTAGACAGCATTTACATGTTCTCCTCATCCTCAGAGAAGATTTTATTTTCCAAAGAGTCATTCAAATTTTCATACAGGTATAGTCCTATTACAATTTGTTTTTTTGAAAATAAAGTGAGAGAGGAGTGTGTTTCTCTCTTCATTTAAACCAGAAAAACTCACATTGAAATAACACACTAAAGCCCTAGAATGTCATACTGGAACTCCAGAGGGATCAATTTGGCTTCTGGAGTCTTTTTTTATTAATACATTGTTGGAGTGGGGTTTTGTTGGAATACACTATTCAGATTTTGGGAAGGGAGGTGGGGAACAATGGGAGAATGTATTCTGGAAGATCCCTTTTCCAAAAGCTGCCAACAAGACCCCCAAGGTCCTTCCCAGTCTTAAAATCTATCTATGCTCTATGAATCCTTATGAGACTGGAAGGAAAAGAGGCCACCAGACGAATGGGTGGTTGATAGCCACTGGAAGGGAAGAGACAAGGAAGTGTCTAGGAATGACTGCTGCCTGCTTCAGTGGAGATGATTTAAAAGACAAGTTGGGAATGATTGGCCTATGTGCCTTTGTGTGATCCCCTCCTGTTGTGTACTGGGTTTGTAAGTGTGGTTGTGGCTGAGGCTGGGCCCCTCCCCTGGGCTGCTAGGATCCGCCTCTCTATTCCCCAGATAAATTACTAGTGTCTCAGCTCTCTCTCTCTGTCTCACACTCTACTACGGGTCACCGTCTACAGGGGGTGAGGGAGAGCTTTGGCCTCTTCACCACCAGAACACTCACAAGCCCCCTTCCAACTGAACTAAGAAAAGGAAGGGGGTGGGACCCCAAATAGCACCCCAAACCCTTTCCAGCCTTCAGTTTCTACTCTGCACTTTGGAAAGACCTCTCTCTGTCTGTCTGTCTGTCTGTCTGTCTGTCTCTCTCTCTCTCTCTCTCTCTCCCTTCTCCTCCTCTTCTCTTCCTCCTTTCCCTCTCTCCCATTCTTTCTCTGTTCCCTCTCCCCCAAACCATGTCCACTGGCTCCCTTAGTGATGTGGAAGATCTTCAGGAGGTGGAAATGTTGGAATGCGACAGCCTGAAAATGGATTCTAACAAGGAATTTGGGACTTCAAATGAAAGCAACGAAGAGAGTTCTAACTGCGAACATGGGTCACCCCAAAAGGGCAGGGGAGGCTCTGGCAAGAGGAGGAAAGCACCCACCAAGAAGAACCCTCTGAACGGAGTCAGCCAGGAAGGAAAGCAAGTTCAACGAAATGCGGCCAATGCCAGGGAGCGGGCCAGGATGCGGGTCCTAAGCAAGGCTTTTTCCAGGCTCAAGACTACCTTGCCCTGGGTCCCTCCAGACACCAAGCTCTCCAAACTGGACACTCTAAGACTGGCGTCCAGTTATATCGCTCACCTGAGGCAGATCCTGGCCAATGACAAGTACGAAAACGGTTACATCCATCCTGTCAATCTGGTAAGTTACTGCTCTGAGCCTCTCCAACAGCCCTCTGGCCAACCCAATTCTCTTTCCCTCCCTCCGCCTCCCCCCCCTCCAACTCCCAGCTCACACATATGCATGGGCACACCCGGTGCATATGGGAGTGTATGTGTGATCACTTACACACCACCAAGTGGGACAATCATCGAAATACTTCCTAAGTCTGGGACCTTTCCTGAAACACTGGCCTAACGCTCCAGTTGTCTGTCCTCTCTCCTTCAGCTTTCGTGCAACCTCACAGGGCCTCTTCACTCCCCTCCCAACCCACGTAGCTTAGTTGATTTATACCGCCGTTTAACGTGGCAGTCCAATTAGGGGTTTGCAAGTCTATTAATCTAGTGAAGGGGAGGGAGCCTCAGCTTCAGTTCAGGCCAGGAGCAGAGGGGTTAGCATCAGACATGGGGGAAGATTGGCAAGAAGCTTAGGGAGAGGTCAGACGCCCAGGGGAGGTTTTTCCCCCACAAAACTGGAGAGGATTCCCTCCTATCTATCTATCTCTTCCTCCCCCAGTGAAATCCACTATAAAGTTTCTGTCTGCCTTTGTATATTTGCTTTCATAATGATTCTTTTAAGAAATATTTTCTAGTATTGAGTCTCCCCAAACCTTGCTTCATGAGATTCGATTTTTTAAAAATGAAAATTAAATAGCATATGTCTTTACCAAGTGTGAGTACTCCGAGATGTCTGCACGTCAGCAGCCAGGTATCTGGGACCACACATTCTTCAGCCTCCAAAAACAGACGTCTTATCGTTATATTCCTGTTTCAAAATTCCAACAGCTCTCACCAGTGCAGCCTAATCAAAAATGTGATTCTCCCTGAGGACATAGGACCTTCTTGGCTTCTAAGTAAAGATTAAAAATAAAATATTGTTCAAAAATAAATGTTTGACTAAACTCTCTGTTTTCCTCACTTCTGTTGTGAAGTTTAGGGAAAGTGCTCAGATTCTGTTATTTTGTAATAAGTTTGCTCATTTTAAAACTTCCAGACTCTAAAGAAAGAGAATAAACAACTTGGTATCTTCTCTTGTTTTTCTGTGATAAGAATGTGAGATTTTCCTCCGAAAATCGGTTTCTTATCAGTCTGCATTCATTAAGAGAGGATTCTTCTTTAGGAAGCATAGATAGCACCGCAATTCCAGGACTCTGAGCCTTGAGCTTGGAGTAAGGGAAAGAATTTTACTTGTCTGAATATCTTTCAACTAAAAATTCATTTTTTAAAAATTATACAAACTAGAAAATCAGTTTAAATTATCTGAGTAAAATGAGAGCATTGGTATTGCAACTACAACTCTCAATCGAGTTTTGGTTATAAATCAGAAGAGGGAGGGCAGAGGAGAAAGCGGTTTTCCCTAGCTCATGCTGGAGTTTTCTCTTTATTTATCGTCATTGTTGTTATTGTTCTCATTTAGGACTAAGCTCACAAAAAAACAATCGTTGGCAAATATACTGCATATATGTTAAGAGATTCATAAAACAGGAGTCAGATTTCTGAGAATGGATGACTGATTTATAACAAGATAGCTAAAACTCTGTAATAGATAATAAGTGGAGGGGAGAAGCAAGTATCTCATGAGAGGGACATAAAGAAAACCAACATTTTTGTTTAAAAAAAAGCCTAATCATTTTCAGATTTTGCTCATCTCTACCCTCCTTTCCTTTTCCTTTCTTCTACTTTCCTTTTCCACTTCTCTCATTTGATTACAAAATTTTTAACAGAGAAAGAGGAGAGAGAGAGAGACAGAGAGAGAGAGAGAGAGAGAGAGAGAGAGAGAGAGAGAACATGGTGCTGTGGGATATTTTTACTTACACCTCGAACTTGTACCCGTAAATAACAGCAACCCTCTGCCTCCCTTTTTCTAACCACCCCCCTCCCAATCACATACCCCAATACTTCATTATCATCTGCCCTTCTGCAACCTCCATCTTTTCCCTAACTGCAGACTTGGCCCTTTATGGTGGCTGGAAAACCAGAGAGTGACCTGAAAGAAGTGGTCAACGCAACCCGCTTGTGTGGAACAACAGCATCCTGACCAAGGAGTTGCGACCCTGGGAAAAGACTTTGTACTGGAGGAATCTGGGGGCAGGAAAGCCCTCCATGCTCTCCTTCTCCCTCCCTCTTCTCTTCCCCTCCTCTCCGCCACTACCCATCCCTTCTCCTAAGGAACACTTTATAGCGACGAGGAGATTCATTTCCAGACCAAAGAGGAGACCAAATGTACATTTACATTTTCCCATCTATTTAACTTTATAAACATGTACAATGAATGAGTGACTCCCCAAGCCTTGCTGGTTCAAGTGCAATATATAAATATGAATATATAAATATATAATAAAACCTATCATGTGTATCTTTTGTACAATATGTTGTGGAAATGTAGATGATAGAATAGCTGACTTTGACAGTCGCATCTATAAAATAATTCACTTTAAAAGATATATATTTTTCTTCAGAATGGTTTTGCTACTTCTGTGAATAAATCTTTCTTTATATTGAAAAAGAAGACCTTGATATTGGTGTATTTATTTCTTTCATCAGATAAAGGGGGAGGAGTGGGAGAACTAAGGGCTTTATGGACTTATAGGAAGAAGGCTTTTTTGTAGATGAAGTACTTGTATTTTTCAGGTCTTCTAAAGTCCAAACCAAGTTTTGACAGGATGTCACAAGAGTAAGAATTGTCTGATACAGGTTGGTGAGATGGTCATCTTCTACTATGAACTTGTAGGCCATATTTTTTAATTGTTGTTTTCATTGGGATTTTGCACTTCCAAATAATAATAATTATAATACTAATTATTATCTATCTGGTCTGATTTTTTTTAACAGAGCAAAACACCCAAAAGGAAAATTTCTCCAGAGACCCTGCAGCAACAGTAAACAGGGAGAATGAAGTTAACTTCAGTAGAGTCAGTAGATAGATGATGATGTGAGGGGTAAAATGCATTAGAGAAGGGGGAGTGTGGCTGGGAGTGGAGAGAGAGAAGAGATAACTTTTTCAGGGTTTTGCAATTCTATCGATCACGTTGGCACTACTGAATTTCAGTTTGTATCAGTTTTCAGGTGCTGACAAGAAATTATCAACCTACATTTCCACTCCAGGAGAAGAATAGGAAGGAACTAAGAACACAAAAACTCAAAAAGTTCTGAACTCTTTCCATTAAGGGCTTATGTCTACTCCCTCCCCACCTTTTCTTCAGTTCAGCTGTCAATATTTCTATGATTATTGAACTTGTACGGACACACTGGGGTTGGGGATTGTAGAGGGAGTTCCCCACTTTCCCTCAGAACTTCCGGCTGTCTTGGGTTTTAATTTAAACATCTTCTAGTCTATTGATCAGTTCGTCTGTGGGAGATTAAAGTGAGATAAACAGAGAAATGAGCCCAAGAAGCATGGGACTGGGCTCTCTCTACTGCCCCATTGGAGACCAGAGGCGGCTGATGCGCCAGATCCCACCGGGGCTGTTTAATTTTTCAGGGTTATGACCGCACTGTTTACAAGATGTCTTTGGTTATTTATACTGTTATTGCTAGCAGAGGGGCTTTAAATTTCCGCTTCACTTGCTCTTTTCGATGGGGTGGGGGGGAGCCTAACGAGGGCGGGTACCTGGGTTGAGAGATTTTACCCAACCCCCTTCCTGTCCACCCTCTCCTTACCCCCCACCCCTTTTCAGAAACAGAAGAGAAGCTCTGTGATATTTCTGACGGCCTGAGTTCAGGGGTCCCCAGCTTGGCCAATGCGGAATGAACAGGGAATGCATACTACGTAGGAAGAATTCTGCACCAGTACGTATTGCTTCTAAGGCTGGTTACAGCCCCAACAAATTGCAACTTAACTTACGCTGGGGAAGGAGAGAGGGAAAGCAGAGACCATCTGAAGACGCTCGCTTTGCTCCTTTTCTTTTACCGGCCTAAGAGGTTTGTTCTGCTTTTCCCCCAAGATGACCTTACTCTTTTTCTCCAGCTTTCTCCTTCAGCACGCACTTCACCTGCTCCAGCTGCCTCTTCTCTCAGGTGCATCAGCTACAAGCCTGAAACACATCTGTCTAAGCAAGTGGGTGATGAATCAGTGCGTAGTTTGTCTTTCATGTGTTTTAAGGTTTCTGGTCTCACTTGAGTGTCGACTTAGAAAATGACCTTACAAACCACGTAACAACATAAGTGCGTCCGGGACCGGCATTTTCAGTCAACTAAGACTCTCAGGCAGAAGGGAAGCCCAAAGCTGCAAACCTACTCGACTTTTACGAGGGACAAGAAAAAAGCAGCCCCCTCCCTTTTTACTATATTAGTAGTATACGAGTATGCTACTGATAATATTAATCACTAGAGCACAATGACCCCAGAGTCCAGGTACCCTGTCTCTAAAAACAAATTCGGAGAAGAGGGGCATAGTATAGACGGACAGTTCTGACCTAAAGGCCACTGTTCCAAAGCAGGGGAGTGCTCGGGACTTGGAACTTTTTTTTTTCAGTCATCACTGGCCAAAAAGCCAGCTTTTGATAACTGCTGGAGAGAGCGGCTTTACCCCGAAGAGGAATTGAGGCAGACAAAGCTAAATTCCCCTTATCTTTGACCAAGTCATTTATGCATCAGATACATTCAAACCACCCTACGTGGTTTCCTAGTTATGTCCACATTCCCAGACAGCTCTTTCTTTACAGCATCCCTTGTCCAAGTGGCGCCAATGAATGGCAGAATTAGAACTCAAACCCAGCTCGGTAGATGCTTAGGACAGGACCTTTGCCCCAGACTTGGGCTTCCTCTCAGAATCCTCAAAGCTTTCAGAAGAGACTGTGTTTTGTAGTAAATAGGGTAAGGACTTCAAATATGTCAAACCTGGATTTGCATCCTGCCTTTATCTTTACCAGCTGCTATGCAATGCTGGGCACGTCATTTAAATTTTAGGAGACTTGGTTCCTTTATCTGTGGGATGGAGATGACTATAATATCACCTACTTCACAAGGTTGCACAGCGTTACCTCGCATGTGGGAAGCACTTGAAGCACTGTATTAGTGTCATCTATTATTATTCGAGATGGAAAGAAAATGAAGGAATTTTCTGGCCAGTCTGTGATCACTAGAAATAAAGAGTAACTAAGAGACTCAAAGCAGCATTAGAGAAAATGGGCAAACTACCAGTTTTGACTTCTGTCACTCTCAACTGTCCTCTTCCAATGACCCTACCAAGGCAGACAGTTTGGACTTGGGCTACCAATGACCCTGTACCCCTAAACGAACCATAGACAATCCTCAGTGGTGCTCTAGCTACTACTTCCTCATTATATCCTTTTCTTTTCTCCTTTCACTCACCTCCTACTCTAAACCTTTATTTTTTAAACTTTTCTTGCTTCCTTCAGTCTTTTTTTCTCCAAACATCCTCATCCTTTTCTGATTATCTAAGGTCAAAATTGGTTCCTTTATTTTATAGGTCTTTGAGCCCTTGTGATCCAAAGAGGCCCGATTCAAAGCTGGGATTTCTTCATTGCTGGCTTTGCCTGGTTTGAGGAGATTGAAGGATTATTTGAGGAGGAATCATCAACACTGGCCATCAGAAAGAATTGCCAGTTCCAAGGGAAGTGCCAACTAGACACAAGAAGGAAATTAATAGGTCTTTTTAAAAAATGGAAAGGAGACAAAACAATTTCAACAGCATCTATAAAGGGAAGGAGGTGTCTCAAATAAATATGTCTACAGGATTTTTAAAAGTCCTATCCCACATACTAACAGTGAAGCTGAGCTATAGCTTGTGTTCAACTCTGACACTTATCTCCCTGACTGCTGATCTGACTTTTACTAGCAACCATCCATGTGTTTGTCAAAGGCTTCCCCACTGTTTGTCAAACAACTCACTTACTACCAAACTAAACAGAAGAGGAAGATATAAGCAAACTCCTCACTTTCCCCTTGTAGTTAATGATCTGTGGGAAATCTGGACATAAAACTACTAAGATATGTTTCTTGGGGACAGAAAAGGAGAAGGGAAAAAGGGAGAGGAAATTATTTTCAGCTATTTTCCAAAAGATAACTATAATATGTTCTTAATAATATAAATAATAGGTTTTGTGCTTTAAAATTTACAATGTGCCTCCTCTCTGCAACAATGTGATATAGGTAAAAGGTTCAGTGACTTCACAGAACTAGTCAATGTCTGAGCCCGCACAGGAACTCAGGTCTTCAATCTCCAAGAAAAAGGTTCTTGTCACTACACCTCACTAACAGCCCATTGACAGTCCAGAAGTAAGCAAGTTGGACTTCTCTTCAGTCCACCCAGAAATTCACTACTTGGAAGAATCTTGAATCTCATTCAGTTCCAGATGCAAACCACTCATGCCTTCCTTTCCTGGTAGATCATCCATGTCTTTCCTTAAACACTGCTTAGAAGATCCTTCTCTGAGTGTTGGAGGCCTTTCTCTTGTTCTTTAATATCTCTAGCACACCAGTGTATTACTTGAGCTGTCCATCTATTCCGTCTTTCCTTCTAGGTAGATAGCCAGCCCTGCTCTTCGTCTAGGCACACAGCTCCTCCGTGATGTCTTTTATAAATTTAGTCCAAAGTGTACTTTAATTACACGGTTTTCTAATTCCATAACTAAAGCAGGGGAGGGGAGTCGAAGGAGATGGAAAAAGGGGATAGGGAAGATCATTCTTAATACTACATGGGATAAAGGCCAGCAGACACATGAAGCAGCACATGGGGAAACAGAGAAACATGTGTGAGAGGGTCGGGAGAGTGTATCTCTGGCCCTGCTTGCTGGGGACCCACGAGTGGGTCAGGAGGCATCATAACTCCATTCTCTGACTCAAAGACGCTTGTGTTGTAAATTGGGTTTGGTCTCCAGTGTCCACACTCCCTATATCTGTTCCCTTTTGCAAATCAAATGAACTAAAGCTACAAAGCCAAGCACATTTAGTGCTGGCTTACTTGCATTTGTTTGCTGCTGCGGAGTAATGAGACTGGTTCCTGGGAGGTCCGACCTGAGGTCAGCTATCCAAGGAGAACTTTTCAAGAGTTCAAGCTGCATTCTCAGTGAGGTGGGGAATACTGAAGCCAGGATGAGAACCAGGAGGAGCCGCTGCCGCTCTTAAGAAAGTAGGGAGGGCCGTCTGCTCTTTTGTAGCTGAGCTTTACTGTACTCAGGAGTGCTGGTGGTATGAGAAAGAGAAAGGAATCAATCAGCTACTCCCAAAGATGAAACATTCTACTAGTCTAACTGAACTGCCTCTTAGATTTCTGTCCCATTCCACACTCATCCTTTGAGTCACCCAAGATATAAGTAAGCCTGAGAGCTTTGTTGACACTGGAAACAACAGGAGGGTGAAAGTTCTCCATTTAGTGAACACTCCAAACCCTGGGGGCAGGATAAGAAGAGACTGAATCAGATAAAGCCAAGGTCTCTAAAAATCATTTTAGATTCTCCATTTTTTAATCCTCCTCTTCAAACACTTTATTTCCTCCCTACCCCTAATTTATTCTCTTTTATCAACAGGAAGAATTGCAGGGTAAGAATGTAATTCATTCCTTTCTTTCTTTTAAGCCCTTCTCAAAGGCTCATTTGCATGAAATTGGCAAGTCCTAGCATCCTATCTGGATAGATAAAGCAGCTATAGAACTCTTCCTTTTTCAGTTGGGAGGATTGCCCTACCTAGAGGATGGGAATCCAGTGTCAAGATTGAAGGAAGGGTGGGAAGTAGAAGAAATTTTTTTTTGATTGAGGGAGAATAAATCATTAAGTTTGAGTCTATGGAGGATAGATTTTAAAAAGGCAATTAACACTCCAGCTGTGGTTAGGGCTATCTTGAGCTTGAGCCTGAGCTTGGATCTAAGCTTTCAAATGGAAGAGAAGAAGAAAACCTCCAATTATGAGACAGCAGGCAATCAATCAAGGGGAATGGGTTTTTAAACTTTCCCTCCAACATACCTACTGAGGTTTTTTTTTTTTCTTTTATTTACAAACTACATTTTTCCCTCTTTTCAGGGAAAGGAGGTCCATTATCAGATGTTCTAAATTAATTAGTTCCTTATCCTTGAATCATTAACTTATAAGGAACTACTGTGAATAACTAATGAGAATTTTATTGCAAAAATGAAATGTAAGTGAACTGATTTTTTCATTTAAGATTCATTCTTTTGATAAACAAATTATTGAATTTAACACATAGATTTAACCCTTTCAGGGAAGTCCTTAGTTTACTTAGTAATTTGGTGACTCCAGGCTGTTAAATGATGTCCCCAAGCACCTAAAGGAATTGAGGCCTCTTAACATTTTGCACTATTCATGACAAAACCAGAGTCTAGCCAATGACAGCAATGACGAAATTCTTGTAAAGGCCTGGGCCTTTCCTGGAATAAACATGTTTGTGATTACTATAGACTATACCTAAAAGGCAGGAGGGCATAATGAATAGAGTCCTAGGCTTGGTGTTCAGAAGATCTCTTATACAAGCTCTGTGACTCTGGGGAAGGAGATCCATCATTATAATTCTATGTTACATTTAAACATTCATAGTTAATAGGAGCTTATTATTTAAGTATTTATGGAATTAATCTCTAATGAAAATTAAATCTCCATAGTAGTCTTAAGTATAAATTCTAATGATTGAGCCAACATCACACACATAGTTACTATTCTCAGTCAGTCTTGAAATCTTTTCAGAATTTTATTTCCAGCAAAGAGCCCACCAAAATCCTATGCTTTTACAAAAGCACAACAGTGTGCCTCTAATATTTAGGGAAATAAAAAAAATGCTGGATTTTGAATTATATGCCATAGGTTCAATTCCTGACTCTGCTCCTTGCTACCTATGTGCCCTTGGGTGAGTTACTTTCCACATCTGAGTGTGGGCCTTGTTTTCCTCATCTGTAAAATTGAAAGGGTTGAACTAGATGGCCTCTAAGGTCCCTTCCAGCTCTAAAACTTATGCTCTCATTCTGATCAATACTTGACAGCTTTCACCTCTGATATCATATCTGTCATCCTCTTTCCTGCCTTTACTAGAGAAACTCATTCAGCTGGAGTGATTTGTATCTTTTTGTACTTTGCCTATGTTGCTTTCACCCTGATACCTTGCCACATCAGGATTAGACACTGAAATTCATGAACTTGGAGCAGTATTTCCTCTGCTACTCATAGGAAAAAGCCATCCAAGTGGAATTTAAAATGCAATGTTTGTGCTAGATGATCTCAAGTGCCCTTCTAAGATAAGTCTAAGATTTCTTGATTCCATAATATGTCAAGTTCAAAGGGGGGAAGGTCATTACCAACTAAAGCAGTGGTTCAGAGGCCGCTTTGACAGTCTGTGAAGCCTATCATTTCAGAATGCTTTTAAATGCATATAATAAAATGTAAAGCATTACAAAGGAAATAAATTATATTGAAATACAGTTATCAAAATATGCTTCAAAAAAATCATAGACCCCAAGTTAAAAATCCGTGCCTCTCCATCTTATACTTGCTAAGTTTATTTTTGAATGATAGCAATGAAGCATTTAAAAACACACACAGGAAAGAGCAGAGGGAAATTCAGAGAAGGACAGAGAACACATAGAATAGCTTCCCCCCTCAACCCAGCACACCCCCATCCCCACACACCCATAGTCAGGAGGACTATTCCAATATTCCTTTGTTGCTTATTGGCACTTGCAGTGGCACAATGAAGCAGCTAGGTGGCATAGTGGATAAAGTGCTGGGCTTGGTGTCAGGAAAACGTGTTAAAATCCAGCCTCTAATATTTGCTAGCTGTGTGACCTTAGGCAAGTCCCTTAACCTCTGTAAAATGGGGTAGCACCTACTTCCAAGAAGTGTTGTGAGGATAAAATGAGATAATACTTATAAAGTATTTTGTACACCTTAAATGCTAACTATTATTATCATCCTTCCTCTGTTGCCATTTGCCCCTTTGGGGTTTCCAACCCATTTATTTACAGCTCTCTTTTCAGATACTGGTTTAGCAAAAGAAACCAAGAATATACGGTCTGAGTTGAGAAGGATCAGAAGGAAGCAATGTCATGGAAGACAAGGGGAGAAAAAGTTATCTATGGTTATAGTTATATGTTACCTATACAGTTATGTATTATATATGAGTGTTTACATAAATATATATGTGTTATATTCTGTAGTTCTGAGATCTTAATGGGAAAATAATAGCTTGTTAGTGAAGAGGCCCTGGGAACTTGGCTGAACTCACAGATATTCATTCTAGAATCTTATCCCAATATAATGGAGGATAAGACATAATCAGGAGATAACTTATAAGTAGCACAAGCATCCAAATCTGAATCTCTGAGTTGCTTATTAATATCCCCTCCTCTAATACTTCAGGTGAGATCACACTTGGGATCTGAAATGATTCATAGTTCCTCTGAGTCAAGCATTTTGCTTCCTCAGGTGCCTAGATGCTGAAACTGATATGGCACTTTAACCCACCCCTTCATCTTTTCTCTGATCATTCCTCATTGAGTATATCCCCTCCTCTCCTCCTCAATCTTTCTCCCTTTTCCACTGATTACAAACATGTTTAAGTCTCCCCTTACCAAAAACCAGAACCCTTCCCTTGATCCCACCATCCCTTCAAACTATGCTATACTCCTAATGTTTCTGGACTGAATGATCTCTAAGGTTTCTTCCACCTATAAATTCTATGACTCAATTATCTCCTTCCAAGCTAACCCTGTAGTCTACAGTCATTTGCTCCCACTGTCTGAACACTTTATTCTCAGACTCTTGCAATCTGCCTTCCAACCTCATTATTCTACTGATACTTAGCTTTTCAAGGATGGCAAAGACCTCTTCTTTGCCAAACATAGTAACCTTTTCCAAGTCATCATCCTTCTTTACCTTTCGGTCATTTGAGGCACTACTGATTTCTCCTCCATACTTTTCTCTCCTTGTCTTCTATGACATTGCTTTTTTCTGATACTTCTCAACTCTCAGATTGTTCCTTCTTGGTTCCCTTTGCTATTTCATTCTGCTCCTCGTGGCCCCTAAGTTTGAATTTCTCCCAAGGTTCTGTCCTTGGTCTTCTCTTTTTCTACTCTCTACCTTGGTGATGTCATCCAGTAGCCATTAATTTATGGATTCAAGAAAGATAGACATGCTTAGGGAATTGTACCTAACCATAATTTATTGATATCAAAGTATATGGCAAGTACCTATACCAGTCTTTCCAGAAAGGAACTAGATCTCAAGCCATCCTGTACTACAGGAACTTGCAATGTCTACAAATATGTCCAGGTTTGCCCTATTCTCAAAACCTTCATTTAATCCTGTCATCTTTTCAAACTATCACCCTGAATAGCAATTGAAAAAGTCACCTATACTTGCTGCTTCTGCTCTTTTTCTCCCACCCACTTATTAATTACTCTCAATCTGGTTTTCAATCCAAAACTCTTCTGAAATTGCTCTTTCCAGAAAGTGTCTTAAAAACTAAATCCAATGGCTTTTTCTCAGTTTCCTTCCCCCTTGATTTCTCTACAACCTTTGTCACTGCTGACCACCTCCTGTTCATGCTAGATATACTCCCTGCCCTGGACTTCCCTCATTCTACCCCTGGTTTTCTTCCTTACCTGTCTGATGACTCCTTCTCAGGACCACTTATCAACATCTTCTACCACCAAAAAACAGTTATTCTCCAAATTTCTGACCTAAGCCCTCTTTTTTTCTCTCTTTATATTCTAAGTGATCTCAATAGCTCCTAAGGCTTTTTTAATAATCTTTATTCAGATAGTGCCCAAATTTCTCAAATTCCAAGCCTGTACCACCAACTCCCTGATGGAAATCTCCACCTGGATGATCCATAGACATCTCAAACTCAACGTGTTCACCCATAAAATGGGAGCAGACAACAGAATGGATTAGAGACCAGAATCTAACAATATTTTGTTTACAAGAAACAAGCTTGAAACAGAGAAAGAGACACACATACACAGAGATAAAATAAGGGACTGGAGCTAAATCTATTATGCTTCAACAGAAGTTAAAAAAAAGCAGATATAGCAGTCATGATCTTGGACACAGCAAAAGCAAAAATAGATCTAATTAAAAGAGATAAGCAGGGAATAATATCAATACTAATCATACATGTACCTGGTGACATAGCATCCAAATTTTTAAAGGAAAAGTTAAATGAGTTACAGGAAGAAATAGACATTAAAATTATATTAATGGGAGATCTCTACTTGCCCCTAACCATAAAATGAGTAAGAAAGAAGTTAAGGAGATGAATAGAATTTTAGAAAAGTTAGATATGATAACTCTGGAGAAAATTGAATGGGCATAGAAGTGAATATATCTCCTTCTCATCTATACATGGAACCTTCACAAAAAGTGACCATGTATTAGGGCATAAAAACCTCACAACAAAATGCAGAAAAGCAGAAATATTAAATTCACTTTTCCTAGACCATAACACAATAAAAATTGATTCAACAAAGGGCCATGGAAGCATAGACTAAAAATTAATTAGAAACTAAATAATCTAATCTTAAGGAATGAGTGAGTCAAAAAACAAATCATAGAATCAATCAATAATTTCATTAAAGACAATGACACAACATACTAAAATTTGTGAAATACAGTGAAAACAATACTTAGGGGAAAATTTATATCTCTAAACATGAACATCAATAAAAGAGAGGATGGTCAATGAATTGGACATGCAACTAAAAAATGCTAGAAAAAGTAAAAAATTAAAATCCTAAATTAAACACCGAAGTGGAAATTCTGAAAATTAAAGGAGATAATAAAACTGAAAATAAAAAAAAAACATTGAACTAATAAATAAAACTAGGAGCTAGTTTTTTGGGGAAAAATAATAAAATAGATAAACCATTTGTTAATTTGATTTAAAAAAAAAAGAAAATCAAATTACCAGTATCAAAAATGAAATGGATGAATGCACCACCAATGAAGATGAAGTCAAAGTAATTATTTGGAGTTGTTTTGTTCAAAAAATATGCCAGCAAAATTTACAATCTAAATGAAATGGATGAATATTTACAAAAATACAAATTCCTCAAATTAACAGAAGAGGAAATAGGATACTTAATGACCCTATCTTAGGAGAAACTGAACAAGTCATAAATGAGCTCTTTAAGAAAAAATACCCAGGACCAGATGTATTTATAAACGAATTGTACCAAACATTTAAGAACTGGTTCAACTATTCTGGAGAACAATTTGAAACTATGCTTAAAGGGCTATTAAATTATGCATACCCTTTGAACCAGCAATACCACTACTAGGTCTGTGCCCAAAAAGATCAAAGAAGAAGGGAAAGGACCTTTATATGCAAAAATCTTTATATTATTTTTTGTGGTGGCAAAGAATTGGACATTTAGGGGATGCCCATCAATTGGAGAATGGCTGAACAAGTTGTGGTATATGAATGTGATTTAATTGTGCTATCAGATATGACAACCAGGATGGTTTTAGAAAAACCTGGGAAGACTTATGTGAACTGATGCAAAGTAAAATGAGCAGAACCAGGAGAATGTATGTAATAACAGTAATATTTTAAGGGTGATCAAATGTAAAAGACTCTGATCAATACAATGATCCAAGACAATTCCATAGGACTCATGATGAAAAATGGTATCCACTGAGAGTGAGAGAGAGAGAGAGAGAGAGAGAGAGAGAGAGAGAGATCTGATGAATTCTGAGTGCAGATTGAAGCAAACCTTTTTCTCTTTTTTGTGTTTCCTGCTTTTTATTGTGTTTTTTTGCAACATGGCTAATATGGAAATATGTTTTTCATGACTTCACAACATAATTTAGATCATATTACTTGTATTCTCAATGGGTGGGGAAGGGGTGGGAAGAATGGAGAGAATTTGGAACAAAAATTTTTAAATGAATGTTAAAATAGATAAAGAAAAGAAAAAATAAGATAATGGGGGGAGCTTGATAATGTTTTGTTAATTTACTTTAAATTTCACTTGTGGTGCTTTTTTTTTGCTATGCATTAGCTTTATTAACTTGGACACATTTTCCCATTTTCCTATTGCCTTATAAGCTTTAGATGAACTCCTAGGTTCTTTTTTTCTTAGCATATTCAACTATATGAAGAGAGTATTATGGAAATAAAAATTTTGTAGTAACACAGATTTAGAACTGGAAGGTACCTTAGACACCATCTAAGTCCAGCCCTTAATTTTTGAGATGAGAAAACTAAGGGCCATAGAGATTAACTAAAATGCTTAAGGTCACATAAGTAGTAAGTAGCAGAACTGTAATTCCAGGGCAGCTAGGTGGTGCAGTGGATAGAGCACCAGCCCTGGATTCAGGAGGACCTGAGTTCAAATTTGGCCTCAGACATGTAACACTTACTAGCTGTGTGATGCTGAGCAAGTCACTTAACCCCATTGCCTAGCCAAAAAAAAAATAAAAGGAACTGTAATTCAAACCTAGGCTCTTTGGCTCCAACTCCAGTTCTCTTTATATTCTTACACTATTGATATGTTAGGAACAACTTTGCAGGAAAGGGATGGAAGGTGAAGAGATAAAAGACCAGAACATTAAAATGTATAGATAAGTATTTCTGGAGCATATTCTGAAGTGTCTTCTTCCAATTGCTGCAGTTTGTAGTAGTAAAGACAATAACAGTATTAAAAACAACAATAACAATTTTGATGATAATCATAAATAGCTCAATTTACATAGCACTTTATGGTGGATTAAAACAGTTTGAAAGAGGATGTTATGGATAAACTTGAAGTCTTAGATCTAGAAATAAATTATCAAGGCAAAATAGATAGAAAATTAGTCTTGGGGTCAGAAAGACCTGAGTAAAATCCTGCCTCTGATACAAACTGACTGTGTGAACAACCTTTTATTGTCCTGGGCACTTCTCTAAGACAAGAAGTTGCAGTCATGGAGAAAGTTTGCATACATGGAGCTCGTGACACTAAAATCACATATGTGGACAAAAATATAGATAGATAGATACATAGATAGATAGATAGATAGATAGATAGATAGATAGATAGATAGATGATATAGGAAAAGATACGTCTACAGACATAGGATCATAGATTTAGAACCGAAAGGGAACTTTGAGATTGTCAAGACCAACTCTTAATTTTATAGATTTTACAAAATTTACATTTTACAGAGGAAAATGGGACCCAATGAACTTAATAACTTGTTCAGTGTCAGATAGCTAGAATTCATTTAGATGTAAGTGATATAGATAAAAATATGGCTATAATATAGTGCTCAGGTCACAGTCAGGAAGGTCTGAGTTCAAATCTGCCTCAGATACTTACTAGTCGTGTGACCCTGGGAAAGTCACTTAACCTCTGTTTGTCTTAATCTACTGGAGAAGGAAATGGCAAACCACTCCAGAGTCTTTGCCAAGAATCACCCATGGACAGTATTGGTGTGCTATAATCCACAGGGTCACAAAGAGACACCACTGAACAACAACAACGATAAATAGATATTGGGACTATATTTAGAGGGACAAAAAAAAAATCTGATTTTTAACATGGTCATCTCTCAGTTATCCACATTACTAGAGGTAAAGGGACATTGATATTGTAATGTGATGTTATAGTGAGCTCTGGGAAGGATTTTGATGATCTGGAGAGGTAGACGATCACCCTTCCCAGTTATAATTTTCTTTTCTTATGCATAACTACTTTTACAATTGCTGGAAAGTTATTTTGCAAAGTTGCCATATCCCTTATGCTGTTTCTTTGTTTGGACAGTTCTAATTTCTGTTCTTGTATTGAGCCACATGGTGGCAGTCCCTTGGCTCTGTCCTTTCTTTTTCAGTAGAAATTCAGCAGGAATGTGCAGTGTGACAGAGAATGCATATTCATTTAAAATAAGCACTGGGTACCAACTGGCCTCTAAAACCATGACAAAAGGCTGAGGGGGAGAAAAGAAGGTGTTTAAAAAATAGGCCCTGAAGAAAATTCCCCTCACTAATTGGTACTGAAGTGGGACCAAACTCTGAGCTGTAATTTTAAGCTGTAATGCAGCTTTTTGCTCGCACCCCAGTCACTATAAAACACTCATAAATTTGATCACAAAATTGTATAACTATGGTTACTAAAGCTCTTGACGCACAAGTGGTTTACTTTCAGCAAAAGAATCACATCAGTGGTACACACTATGTACGTATGTGATTTGGAACCCCTCTTCATAATCATCATTAACTAAGGCATGAATGTGACTAATGTGTGTTCTATGGAGTCTAATATAATGTACTATTCTAATACAAAGATTAGAGCTATTTAAGTATTTCAAATTTCATGTGAATGAGCCACAAAAGCCTTGGTACCAATGAGAAGCAGCATATGCTTAGGCGGCATGTTAGTAAGGGACCTCTTGCTAGTCCTTAAAAGCTTACTTCTCTACACCTGTCATTCTCTACCCAGATGGCCTTTGAGTGTGCCCCCCTAGGGAGAAGGGGACACACATGTTTAGGGGAAAGATTTAGAAGCTTATTTTTGCCTTTGGTAAAACTTTTAAAAACAAACATTTTCATTCTGTGATATTCAAAAGCAGTTAGAATTGCTTCTAAAGGTTAATAGAAAATTGCTATAGTGGTTCCCACTAGGTTCAAAAAGAACAATTCTGATTATATATAATATATGAACAGAAACTACAGGAGGACTATAATGGAAATAAATTTCAAGCTTTTAGTCTGTGGGAACCAACTGTTTGACCGGGTAGCAAGTAAGTCACCAACAATTGTGTACAGTCTATTTGCTATATTAATAGATGAAGTATGGTCCTATGTGGGGGATGTACTAGATGACTCAAGTTCCGTTATCATTCTACAATTTTATTATGGTACACAGTATACAATGACTAATCTTATCATTAAGAATTCTTATCATAAATAATAATATGCAATACTGTTTAGACTACAAATTATGCTTCATAGATCAGTGACCTATCTCATCCAGGTGAGACCTCACTCCAGTGATACAAATCATAGCCTATCAAGGAGAATGGAGGAAATAAACATCTGTTAGGCATTGGTGATGTGCCGGGAACTGTCCCAGGCAGTTCACAAATATTATCTCAGTTGATCCTCAACAACCCTAGAAAGTAGGTGCTATTATTAAACCCATTTTATAAATTAGGAAACTGAGGGAGACAGAGGTTAAATGACTTGCCCAGGGTAACATGGCTATTAAGTATCTGAAGCCAGATTTAAACTCGTCTTTCTGACTCCACACCCCACTCTTTGTTCACTGGGCAACCTACGTGTCTCTGTCAACCCTTTCAAATTCTATGCCACTCTTGTCGATGTCCTCCCAAAAATTCTTCACAAAGAGTCTACTCAGCATTCTTGTAGCCTTCCTCTAGACTTCTGGACATCACATAGGTACCAATGGAACATATAGGCTATCAATTAATTATGCCTCTGTCTTCTACATGATTAGTTCACTGCATTTTCCAATCATACATCTCTCGAATCACATTCTTTATAGTACCTCCATTACATAATTATTCACTCATTATATCCTGAAGACTGCTCATACTCACTGCACGTGTCTTCAGGAAGTCTTTTGAATGACTCACAATTCTAATTCTTTGGAGGTTGTAATTTGTTCTATAACCCACAACTATACAGTAATATTGTTATTAAATATTGTTATTAAATATTATTGTTGTTGTTATTAAAATAATATTGTTATTAAAAAGATGGGCCTTTGCTTCAGAGGAAAAGCTTGGGGGTTACAAAAAGCACAGTGTAATTTCCTAAAGGCAATGCAGTCTGCTCGTCTTCTATTTAATTCCAAGTCCCCTTCATTTTCCATCCAAAATTTCTTTCCATGACACCTGTGTGAACAAATTGACTCCATGGGCTATTCATCCAACTGCATAACATAGTCTTCACAATAGACATTATCCCATGTGAAGTTAGGTCAAGCTCTTTTGAGTGAAGTCAAGAAGCATTTATTAAGGATCTACTATGTGACAGCCACTGTAATAATTGTAAGAGATGCAAAGAAAGGCAAATACAGTCCCTGCTCTCAAGACAACATGTAAACAACTATGTGCAAACAAGACATGTTGTAGAGAATAAACTGACAACAATCTCAGAGAGAAGGCATTAGCATTAAGGTAGATCAGTAAAGGATTTTTGCAGAATGTGAAATTTTAGCTAATATTTTAAGAAAACCGGGTAAGCCAGGAAGCAAAAATTAGGAGAGTGAGAACTCTGGGCTTTAGGAACAGCTATTGAAAATGTAGGGAGTTAAGAGAGGAAATGTATTAGGTAAGGAAGAGCAAGGAGGCCAGCATCACTGGAATATAGAGGACGTGAAGGGGAATAAGGTTTTAGAAGATTTGAAAGGTAGGAAAGAGCAAGTTTATGAAGTAATTTAAAAGTCAAACAAATTGAATATGGGGTGGTGGTGAGAGTGAATGAGAATTTATGGATAACTGTGATGCCCTCAGCAGTAATAGGGAAATTCAGATGACAAGAGAGTTTGGAGGGAAAGATAAAGAGCTTGGTATTAAACATGTTAAATTTAACATGGCTATGGGGGTATGGGGGTGGCACAATGGATAGAGCACTGGCCCTGGAGTCAGGAGGACCTGAGTTCAAAGCCAGCCTCAGACACTTGACACTTATTAGCTGTGTGACCCTGAGCAAGTCACTTAACCCTCACCCTAAAAAAAACAAAGACAAAAAACATGTCTATGGGATATCCAGTTCAAGATGTATAGTCAGCAGTTAAAGACGTAAAGCTGAAGGTCACAAGAGAGTTTAGGATTGAACACGTAAATCTAAGAATCTTCTGCATAGAGAAGATAATTGAATCCATGGCAACTGATGAGAAAACCAGGCAAAATAGTATATAGGGAGAAGAGAAGAGAACCTAGAGCCTTGGGAGACATCCATAATTAGTGAGTATGACCTAGATGAAAATCAAGCAAAGAAGACTGAGGCAGGTCAAACATGTCAGAGACGAATCAGGAAAACAGTGTCACAAAACCCTAGAGAGACTTTGGAGTGGCTGGTAACTACAGTAACTTGGGTCTCAGGAGACTGTGAAATGTTACAGAGCTTGATGAAATCAAGAGTCTCTAGAGGACTTTACTATCTATACAGAATCTCTCTTTCCTGCAGATTCTAAGCTAGACATTCACAATGATGACTAACACCTTTTAGTGACCATTCATCTCCCGGATTTATACCTTGCTTGACATTAATAATCAGAGGATTGTCTAATAGTTATATCTGTTGATATCCTTTTCAAGGAATCTTGTATGATTTTAATAGAGCACCTCTAACATGATATTTTATACTACCAAATCAAATACTTTGTTATAGGCAATAAACAACAAGCACAGTAGGATTTCTCTATTCTTTGCAACTTTCAGTCAATTGTACAATGGTAAAGATGTGCTTTATTGTAGGATATCATTTGCAAAAACTTACTTGTTCCTTTTTTATAGCTTCATCAATAGCTCAGGATTTGCAGTCAGAAGATGTTGGTTCTAAATCTATTTTTAAATATAGTTATTCTCATAAAGATTTTATATAAATGGAAAATGGAATTAGGAGTTGGTAGCTACCTATATTTTCTTGATCATGGACTGGGGGGGGATAATAAAATTCATGATTTTTCCAAGTATTTTGTATCCTTCCCTCTTTTACATATCTTGAAAATCAATCCCTTGATGCCTAAAAAACTGTGTTGCTTCCCTGTCTTCATCTAACTTGATAACAGGTCTAGTCTGACTCTTCTTCTATCTTTATTTTGTTTTAAGTGACATTCCCATTTCCTCATTAATCACAATAAGGACTGTGGTTTTAGAGTGTAAGAGTAGTGGCTCCACTTGTGCTGATGGAGAAATTAGTTTGTTATAGCTTTGTGACAAGAATTTTCCATTTCTAATATTCATTATTCTTCAAGCTTTGTCCTTAAATGCTTCTTAGGAAGATTTGTCTTCACTGGGACTCTCACCAAGCTTTCTGTAAATGTTTTTGCCTCTGATGAGTTTCACTATTCATTTTTTGGAAGTAATACTACTCATAATATTCCAACACCCTTATCCATAAGATTTTACAAATGAGTTTATAGTCTCAACTGGTGTTACCCTTGACTGTGATATTTCACCCTTGGCAAGAACACCAAGTATTTGTTGGGTGAGGTGATTTCTAAACTATTTGGTCTCCTTATTGTGGGGATTGATTTACATTGGTTAAACTTCATTACTAAATGATTATAAGCTGTGTCAATATCTGTTCATTTATCCATCACTCATGACTCACCTGAAAGAAATGTCTCCAAATTTACCAATAATCTCTCAATTGCCAAATCTAAAGATGTTTTCTCAGTCCCCATCCTTCTTGATTTCTTTGTAGCATTTGACACCATTGACTACTCTCCTGGATACTCCTTTGCTAGATCATCCATATCACTCCCCCTAACTGTAAGTGGACACCAACATTCTGATCTGGACCTTTTCTTTTCTCTCTACATTCTCTGTCTTGATGTCCTCATCCTCTTTTAAGGATTTAATTATCATCTCTATGCAGACGACTCAGAGATGTGTGTGTGTGTGCGTGTGTGTGTTGAGCCCTAGACTTCCTCCAAACCTCCAGTTCCATATCATGATCTTCCTGTTAGACATCCCAAACTGGATGTCCTAAGGGCATCTCAAACTCAATATAGCCAAAATAGAACTCATTATCTTTATCTCTTCCCCTCCTTCATCCTTCTTCTGAATTTCCTATTTATAAAAAGGGCGCCACCATTGCTCTAAGATAGACTCACAAATTTTGCATCATTTTAAACTCCCAATTTTCAATTCCCAATCACCTATGCTATCAGCTGTCAGATATCAGTTTCTATCTCAACAACTCTTGCAAACATCCTTTTCTCTCCATTCACATAGCAATCACACTAGTTTAGGTCCTCATCAATTTATCCCTGGACTATTGTAACAGCCTCCTAATTGGCTCCCTGTTTCAAATTTCGAACCAGTCCAATCCATCTTCATGTGGTCATCAAAATAATTTCTGAAAGTGTAGAGTGGACCATATCACACATGTGCACACACACACACACACACACACACACAAACACACACACATTCAATAAATTCTGGTGTCTCCCCATTACCTCTAGGATCAAATATAAACCCTCTGTTTGACATTTAACACTCTTCACAACCTGCTTCCCCTCCCCCCAATACTAGCTTCCTGACTTATTACATATCACTCTCACGCACTCTACAATTCAGCCAAACTGGCCTTCTTGCAGTTGTACATATATAATAATCAGTCTCCCATTTTATAATCTTTGCACAAGCTGTCCTCCATGTCTCGATTATAATTTCTTCTCACTTCTGTCTCTTAGAATCCCTGGTTTCCTTCAAGACTCAGCCCAAGTGCTACTTTCTACAGATGCCCCCATCAACCTCCTTCCATTGTGCTTGTGACTTTCCACTCCCCTTTTGTCTATTTTGTGTTTGTTTTATAAATACACAAGTTTATACACATGTGTGTATGTATATATAGATGTGCATGCTGTCTCCCCCATTAGAATAGAAGCTCCTTAAGGGCAGGGGCTATTTTATCTTTGTTTTCCTATCTCCAATAGCTAGAAAATACCCATAACATAATATATACTTAATAAATGTTTGCTGATTGATTGATAATTCAGTTCCTATTTTCAACATAAATAGCTTATTTAAATAGGTCACATTAGAAGTGACTAATTTGCATACAATAGATTCTCTTCATTATTGATTTTTTCCTTTGTTCTAACAAATCTATGGGTTAGGACAGAGAACTGATTCAGAAATAATTCTCAGGTGGCAATTAGTTATTTGACTTCTGTTAAGATACATTCAATTTTCAATTATGTTTTTAGTGCTTCTAATATTCAGAGCCTCCTAACTCTTCTCTAAAAAAGTATTCATGGCATAGATATATGTATATGTGTGTGTATACATGCATGCATGCATGCATGTATACAGGATGTCCCTGTTTAAGCTACATGTGAAACTGCACTAAGATTTCTAAGACAACTTGTATGTATGGGGCAGAAGAGATGGCTTCTTTCCAATATATAAACTTTTGACCTCTCATATTTCTTACACCTAAACCATATTTCCTATTGTCTTTACCTATGCTGATATTTTCATTGAAATCACTAAACATTAAAATTTGGAATGATTTATTTCAAAGGTTTGTACCTAATACAGTTATTCCTTCCACATCATGACTTTCCCCATCATGGTTTTGAAATATAGGCATAAGATAGGCATAAGAAAAATAGGCATAAGATGCTAAATGGGGATTTTTTTGAGAGTTTTGCAGAAGCCACAGATGACATGGAGTCTATGACCATAATACTTACCCCAAATTTTACAATTAGGTACTGTAAACATCCCATAAAAGAAAAAGAAAAAATTCAGACTTCTTCTCTGGTAGGAAGGAAGGGTCAAAAAGTTTTACATGGATTTTCCAGATCAGGGGGTGTCGTGCCCCTAATCTCTTAGATATGGAAGGGATAACTGTACTTCAAACAATTTCTCTGCCTCTTGATCCTTTGCAACAGTGCATACATTGCAGTACAAGATAAACAAGGGACCTGTAACAGTTTTGTTGCCTTTGCATACTCAATAAAGCCACCTCCACCAAATCTCTCCAAAGAGAAGCTGGGAAGCATCTTTCCAAAACTGAGCTACAACTTCCTTTTGTTTATTTTGGCTTCATTTATAGTGAGAATAAAATCAAGATCAATATTATTTAGTTCGTCTAGTAGTATGTCTATAGCAATTGTATTTTATAAAATGTAACATAATTAATATTCCTCTCACTGCTCAATATAAAGCTCTAATCAGAAAACAATGAAAGTCCTTAATAGGCTATTCATTAAACATTTATTCAATTCCTCCTTCCAAACCTAGAAAAGGTATTTAGGTACCCTAGGCCAGGTTTGGATTTTTTTTGTTAGGATTTGGGAAAGAGGCAGCCGGTATATTTTCAGCTTTCCTACTGAGTAATTTAGAATTGCATATAGATGAGCTTCATTTCCACTGCTATAATGGGCTAGAGAGGGATATAGAGAGAAGTGAGATTCTTTGCCAAAAGTTTGTAATTTGCAGCCTTGAGTTTTTGTTTGCTTTGCCTTGAGAAATTCACTCAAATGCCACAAGAGCCTCAGGGATTTTGGTAAGAATTTAGTAGCATAAAGATTATTCCCCAGATATTTCCCAAATGGGTGTATTACTAACTCCCCCTAAATGTCAACGTCTGTGATGTGCCCCAGTTTCCTACGTGCTCTGTCAGTGTTCACTCTCTCCTTGGGAATTGTAGGCATTGTGACTATACTTCGGTAGCAGGTGTTTCTCCAATTAGGTTTTTATCTGTGTAAAGTGCAGAGAGGGACCCTGGGACTCCTGCCCTGAGTAATAGATTAATGAGAAATCAGGGAGTAGAGGGAACTTCATTTACACATAAAAGGCACAAGGTTCCCTATTTCTTTTTCCTCTGCCCTTAGGAGAAGGATTTTTGGTCAGAGAGACAGACAGACAAACAGAGACAGAGTCAGAGAGAGGGAGATAGAGAAAGAAAGAGAAGTGTTTGGTCCACCAAACAGTTGAGCAGCAGCTGGCTTTGGGAATCAGACTTCAATTTTTGGCAACATGGCCCAAGCCTCTAAGTATGGTAATCAGGAGTAGTATGTGAGACAGCTGAGACCCAGATCTGGCCCTCAAATGAAGCTGCCAAATTGAGGCTGCAGGCTGCTAAGAAGAATACTAGAGTCCCAGGGATTGCCCGCCATAGTGGAGAGCAGAGGAATGGTGAGTACATATTGGGAGAAGGATCTTTCTTTCCAGGTAGCTCTAGGTCCATCTGGGATTGGGGTTAGAGACAGCTATAAACATTTCTTTCTTTACACATGTCTCATGACCTGAAGGAGACAGGAATAATGGGGAAAGGAATATCTGGATTTTTCTTTTCTTTTCCATTTTTTTTCTATATACATTAAAATGAATGGCCACCAAACATTGATTACCTGAGTCTTATGAATGTGGTCAGCTGATCTGAAGCTAGGAAATTTCCCAGATGTAGGTTGGGGGCAAGCTATAGAGATCTTTCTATAGTGTTCTAAAATTAGTAGTGATATTTCATTACCCATTCTGTTTCTTGATATAAGTAAGGTTCTCAAGGTCAGAGACTATATCAATTTGACCTTTGCATCCCCAGTGCTCAATCAGTGGTCAATCAATCAAGTATTGAAACAATCAATCAACAAGGCATTATCATACACCAAGCACTGAGATAAACACCAGGGGGCACAAAGAAAGGCAAAAACACAAAACAGTTCCTGCCCTCAAGTAACTTAAATATTAATGAGGGAAAATTAGGAATAGGTTCTAGACCAACTATTTCTTTGGTAGAGGGAACTCTATGTAAAGAAGCTTTTAATAAGGCATGTTTATGCCTTCTCTGAAACTTAAGAGTCTTAGAGAGTTACCTCGAGCAGAGGTGTGAAACATGCTGCTCCCAGGCAGTGGGACTACAACCTTCCCTGAACCAGATGAAAATGTAATTGGGAAATATTTAGCAAAATAAAAATGTAATAAGACATAAATAATACTAACTTGTAGTTTTCTAACTCCGTATGCAGTATTTTTTAACCTCAAAGTTCTCTAGGCTGGTGGTGACAAACTCAAATAGAAAAGGGGATGGGAGAAAGCAGGACTAAAAAATCCTGCCCAGTACTGCCACACAGTCAGTATACATTAAAGGCAGGACTTTCTTGCTCCAAGAAGAGCTCTCTACCCACTATGCCATACTGGGGAAGACGACCTATAAATAAATAAATAAGTAGGCACATAGAAGATACATTCCAAATAGAAGGAAGTAAACCTTAGATGGAAAAGTTCATGAAGTGGAGAGGACCAGGTAGGTCTCCTGTAGAAGATGGCATTTGAGATGAATCTTGAAAGAAGCCAGGGATGTCAAGAGGTAGAGATAAGGAGAGAGATCACTCTAGACCTGGGAAACAGCACAAAGGTACAGGAGATGGTGTATTGGGGGGGGAAGTGGGGAGGGGGGAGAACAGCAAATAGATCAGTATGGCTTGTTTGTGAACTGAGTAGAGGGGAGTTTCATGTAAGAAAGTAAATTATATACAGACCTTGTTAGGCAGTAATTTCGGTTCAATATTAGAACAAAATTAGAAACTCATAGATCATTCAACAGTTAACAAAAGGAGGTTTACTTAGCTATAACAGGAGGATAATTTAGCAAGAGGAGGCACTGAAAACCCTTTGAGTTGACTCAACGAAGAGAAGTTTCCACAAGCCAAGCATCTGAAAGGCCCTTCATTAATGACCATCTTGTACTTAGGTGATGAGGAAGTCTGAACCCTTAGTCCCCGAGTCAAACAAGTCTAAGAAGGAAGTCTCAATACCTTTTAATGAAAATTAGCCTAACTTACACAGGGGGTTGGGGTAGGGTATTTAGGATATTGTTCTTATACGCATGGAACGAAGCTGAAGAAAATCATGAAAATGCCCTGAGTGGGTCCACTACATAATCACAACTATGGAGAGGAAATCCTTTATACCTCCCTAATTGACTCACTATCCCACTCACTACAGTGGCCCTTCCAAATCTTTTCACCTCTCTTCAAATTTTCCATGGCTTTTCTGCACCACCACAACTCAGTTGAGAGCCTTGTGTCATACTCCGCTGGAAAAATTGAGGTCATTCACTATGAGCTCCCTCTTTTCCTCTTTTCTTCATCTCACATCATTAAGATGTCTTCTGCAACTCTGCCCTCCTTCAGCCCTGTTTCACATTGAGGTGGCCCTTCTTCTTGACAATACTAATCCCTCTATATGCACAAGTGATCCTATTCTATCCCATTTTTTCCAAGAAATTGCCCCTCTATTATTCTGACTCTCACTTAGCTTAAATCTCTCCTTCTCTATTGGCTGCTCCTCACACTGCTTATAAAAACACCACATCTCCCCCATCCTAAAAAAAAAAAAAAATCTTACAATCCATCCATTCCTGCTATCTATTATCCTATATTTTTCCTCCCTTTTCTAGCTAAACTTCTAGCAAAGGTTGTATTCAATCAATACTTCACATTCCTTTCCTTCCACTCTCTTCTTAACTTTGCAAGTCTGACTTCTGACCTCAACACTCAACTTGAACTTCCCTCCCCAAAGTTACCAATGACCTCTTAATCTCCAAATCTAATGGTCTTTTTTCATTGCTCATCCTTTTTGACCTCTTTGCCTTTGACACTGTCAATCACCATCTTCTCAAGACTCACCTTTCTCTAGGTCTTCATAACAATGTTTTCTACAGGTTCTCCTCCTACCTGTATGACCATTCCTTCTCAATCTCTTTTGCTGGATCTCATACAGATCATGCCTATTAGCCCTGGGTACCCTCCAAGTCTGACCTAGGCCCCTGTCTCTTCTCCTTCTATACTATTTCACTTGGTGATCTCATCACCTCTCATGGTTTCATCTGTCATCTCTATACAGATGATTCTCTGATTTATTTTTGTAGCCCTAACCTCTTTTCGGATCTCCAGTTTCTCATCTGGAACTGATTATTGGACATTTCAAACTCATCTGGAATTGTTTATTGGACATTTCAAACTGGATAACCCATAGCAATCTCAAAGTTGAACTCATTACTTTTCCCCACAAACTTTCTTTTCTTCCTAACTTTCCTATCACTGTGGATCCTCCCAGTCAACCAGGCTCACAATCTAGGTGTCATACTTGCATCCTCACTCTCTCACCCTCCAAATCCAATCAGTTATCAAGCCCTGTTGTTCCTATTTTCATGTCTCTCATGTATTCCCCTTTTTCTTCTCTGACACTACAACCACTCTGGTGCAAGTCCTCATCTTCTCATACTTGGACTATTGTAACAACTTATTGGTTGATCTCCCTGCCTCAAATCAATCTCTCCCTACTCTAGTCTGTCTTCCACTCAGCTGTCAAATTTACCTCTTTAAAGTACAGGTCTGGCCACGTTCTTCCTCTCTCTTCTCCCCTCACCCCATCCATTAAATCATCTCCACTAATTTCTTATTACCTCTAGAATCAGATAAAAAATCATCTCTTTGGCTTTTAAAGCCTTCCATAGCCTGGGTCCTTTCTACCTTTCCAGTCATCTCATTCCTTTTGCTCCATCCCAACCCTAGTTACTATGTAGTTTGCAATTCATTGACACTGGCTTTCTTGCTATCCCTTGAACTACTCCATCTCCTGGTTCAGGGCATATTCATTGGCTGTCCCCCTTACCTTCCTTTCTCATCTCTACTTCCTAAATTCCCTGACTTCCTTCATATCTCAGCTAAAATCCCACCTTCTGTTAAAAAGATCCACCTAATCCTAGTGATTTTCTCTAGTGATCTTCTCCAATTTAGCTTGTATGTATCTTGTTTGTATGTAATTGTTTGCATGTCATCTTCCCCCAATTTGGCAATATGGTCCTTGAGGTCCTTGAGGCCTTTTACCTTTCTTTGTATCTCCAGTGCTTAGCACAGTGCTGGGCACATAGTAGGTGCTTGTTGACTTAACTACTGCAAAGCTATATGAAGGATGAATTGGAGTAGGGAGAGAATTGAGACAGGGAGACCAATCAGAAGGCTGTTGCAACAGTCCAGGCAAGAGGGAGAATGAGCCTGAACTAGGATAATGATTTCTGTGAATTAAGACAAGAGTTTAGAAAGGAGAGATGTAGAAATGACAAGATTTGGCAATTGATTGGATATGTGGAGAATAAAATGCTTGTTTGTTGGTTAATTTCACACTGTTATTAAATACAGGGTCAGTATCCATTGAGGCATGAAAAACTGCATGGGGCTGAGAATGGGCTTGAGAGTTTAGAGAGTTTGGGAGTTTTCAGGTTGAGCACCCTCTGGTGAGTAGAGGGCATAATGTGTAGTCTTTGGAAAGGTTCACATGTGGCCACCAAAAAAGAGACCAATACACAGGTACTAGATAGACTACAGAAGCAGCATGGCTACTGGAAAGAGTGCTAGAGCCAAAGTCAGGAAAACATGGATTCCAATCTCAACTCTGACATTAACTAACTATGTGGCCACGAGCAAGTCACTTAACCTGTTTCCTTATTTTTAAAATCAAAGGTTTGAACTAGATGACCTCTGAGGTCCCTTGAGCTCTAAATCTATGACCCCATGACTATGATGAAACCACTTGGCTGGTGGTTTGAGAATAGCTTCACCTGGTGGTCAAATTACATATTACAGGATCCACTGGTTAATTGTAAAGTAACATTTTTCCTAAGGGATTAAGGGAGGCATCACATAAATCAATGTTGGTTGTAACTTCTCCTGCAGCACCAAAAATGTTATATGAACTGTCCATCAAGTTCACCCATGATGCATAATACTTTCACATTTGGTACTGCCACATTGGCTGGAAATTTTCTGTTATTTCACAGAATGTAATAATATAGCCTTTCTGAAACACCTGTAGTCTGCATATCTGACATGACATTGTTTTGAGACTCTGTTGTTCCATTCTTGGGAAGGGCACGACACCCTGAAACATAATTGTGAAGGCTTTATACTTTCTCTATAACATAAGACAACATATAAAAATAAAATAAATATTTAGAGAACTTCCAGTGGTCAAAAATAAAAATGCAATATTAAAAAGCATCCTTTACTGTATTCCCTGTACCCTTCACCATAGATCATTCATTTCCTACCTTGCTTGCTCCTAGTCCCAGATCTCCTTCTACTAGTGCGTATGGTCATGTTCATTTGACATAATTTTGGGAAATTTCTTGAGAGGCCATGTATTAATATTTTGTGTCTCTGTCTATAGCCAATTGAGATTACAAATAGTAATCAAAATTAACTTTAAATATTTATTGAGAACCTAACATAGTGCCTTGAATGTGTGTGTATATGGGGGAGGGATAGACAAGATAACAAAGATAACTGTTAAATTGTTGAACTCAGATCTTCTATAACTATAATAAAAAATGCATTAATTCTTCTGATTTGGTAAATTGAAGGTGATGATTTTTGTCCAAATGTTTTTGAATACAAATGATAATAGTTATTTAAATGTCCACTGATTTGGACATGGTTAAACAAATTGTGATACAGGAATGTAATGGAACATTACTGTATTCTAAAATATAATGAATATAGAGAAGCATGAAAAGAATTACAATAACTGATGATGCAGAGTGAAGAAAACAGAGTCAAGAAAACAATATATACAATGTTTAAAATAAAGTAAATGGAAATCACCACCACAACAATCAAAAGTGAATGTTGCAAAATTACAAAGAACAAGCATGACCATAAAGAAGAAATATGAGAAGACACCTCACCCAACTTCTTTGCAGAGGTAGGAAGACTAGGGTTATAGAATGTTGTATATATTTTCAGACTTTTTGTTTTAATGTATGGATCGGCTTTGCTGATTTTTTTTTCTCTTCTCCCTCTTTTTCCTTTCTTCTTTTAAAAAGTTTTTTTCTTTCTTTTTTGTCATATAGGATGGCTTTTTTGGAGGGGGGAAGAGGAGGGATCTAAGGGAATATTTAGGTGATGGGGAAAAAACCACCTTTTAAAAATAATGATCTAAGTATTGAACTAATGTTCAATTAGTAATTACAAATTTTCTGTTATTTAATTAGTAATGATCTTAGTATTGAACTATTTGCTTCAGAATGTTTTTGGTTAGCATTTTGTGCTACAGATGAAAAAGACCCTATGTCATTATGAGAGGCTTTTATTTGTTTTTTTGACCTGTGATTTCATCCATTTAGGCAAATTCTTGATGTGCAAACTCCTTCCAGCCAGTAGATATACCCTCAAAAAATTGAATCAGGCACTGAAAAGGTAAGGGACTAACTCTAGCATCATGTAGCTGATATAGGGCAGATCTGGGAAAGTGCCCATATAGGCTCTGGTTTGCTAGTGGAGGACTGGATAAGATGTGAAGCATATCCTTAGGCCTAGGAGAAAGAGTGAGGTAGATGAATCTATGATTATTCACTTACAGTAGCCTACCCCCAGGGAAGAATTCCAAAGTCAAATTAATTTCCCCAAATCAATATAACTAACATTATTGCAAAAGGTGATAATGATCCTTCTGAATCATCATTTATACATCAATCAGAGCTCAGCAGAGTATGTCACAGACTAAGCACTCAAATAAATAGTTATTATTTGAATAATAATTTTACATGTTAATATGAATCAATCGACCAACAAGTCTTTATTAAGCCTAGCATTATGCTAAGCCCTGGGGATACAAAGACAAATGGAAAACATTACCTGCTATCAAGGAACTTACATTCAAATAGGAGAATTAACATCCAAATAAGTATATACAGAATGAATATAAAGTACTTTTGAGAGACGGTACTAGCAGACAGAAGTGTGCAAGAAAGACTTCATGGAGAAGGTAGCATTTAAGCCATCTTGAAAGAAAGCAGGTATTCTAAGGCAGAATTGAGAAGGAAGTTCATTCTAAAAATGGGATACAGCCAGTGGGAAGGTACAAAGCTGGAAAATTGAGCATTGTGAATGTGGAACAGCAGGTAGGCTCATAAGGCAGGACCACAGAGTGTGTGGAGGGGACTATTGTTATTGCTGTTCATCCTTTGTTTTTGAAGAGAACCAGTAACATTATGGGGTAATGCCTGGACTTACACATGAGTTGAATTTAAGTGAGGCAAAGTTGCACACAGTCATGAGCGTCATTCTCCCTTCCAGAGTCATCAAAGTCCAGTGGTAAGACAAAAGTCAGGATGACTGGTGATGGCCCAGGATAAAGTGGATGACCTTGGCATCATATGGAAGAAGAGTAAGATGTCAGGTTATGAAATCTTTATAAGCAACATAGAGGAATTTATATTTGATCCTAGAGGTAATAAGTACCCACTGGAATTTACTGATTACCTAGAGTAACATAGTCAAATCTGTGCTGTAGAAAAAATCTTTTTAGCAGCTATGTGGACAATGGATTGGAATGGGGAAGAGATTTGAGGCAAGGACAGGCCATTGCAATAGTTCAGGGAGAAGGTGATGAAGACCTGAACTAGAGTATTAGCTGTGTGGGTAGAAAAGGTTATATGTAAGAGATATTATGGGAACAAAAACATGATTTGTCAGTTGATTAGATATATGGAGTAGGTAAGAGTAGGGAGTCAAGGATGACTCTAAAGTAGCCAACTTAGGTAATTGGAAGGATGGTGATATCCTGGATAGTCACATGGAAATTTGGTTTTCTTCTTTCTTTTTTTTAATTAAATTAACCAAAGATTTATCTATTTTATTAGGTTTTTTTTTTTAAACCAGCTCTTAGTTTTATTTCTTAGTTCAATAGTTTTGGTTTTGGTTTTTTTTTTTTTTTGTATTTCAATTTGATTAATCTCTCCTTTGGGTTTCAGTATTTCTAATTTGGTATTTAATTGAGAATTTTTAATTTGTTCTTTTTCTAGTTTTTTTTAGTTGCATGCCCAATTCATTGATCTCCTCTTTATCTATTTTATTCATGTAAGCATTTAGAGATAGACAACAAGTCTTTATTAAGCCCAGCATTGTGCTAAGCCCTGGGGATACAAAGATAAATGGAAAACAATACCTGCTATCAAGGAACTTACATTCAAATAGGAGAATTAACATCCAAATAAGTATATACAGAATGAATATAAAGTACTTTTGAGAGACGGTACTAGCAGACAGAAGTGTGCAAGAAAGACTTCATGGAGAAGGTAGCATTTAAGCTGTCTTGAAAGAGAGCAGGTATTCTAAGACTTGTTAGAGATAAACTTCCCCTAAGAACTGTTTTTGCTGCATCCCATAAGTTTTGGTATGTGGTCTCATTATTGTCATTCTCTTTTTTTTTTTTTCCTTTTTAGGCTATTGAGGTTAAGTGACTTGCCCAGGGTCACATAGCTAGTAAGTGTCAAGTGTTTGGTCTGACAGCGGATCTGAACTCAGGTCCTCCTGACTTCAGGGCTGGTGCTCTATCCACTGTACCACTTAGCTGCCCCCAATTATTGTCATTTTCTTGAACAAAGTTATTGATTGTTTCTATGATTTGTTGTTTGACTCATTCTTTAGGATTAGATTATTTAGTTTCCAATTATTTTTAGTCTATCTTTCCATGGCCCTTTATTATATATAATTTTTATTGCATCATGATCTGAAAATTATGCATTTAATATTTCTGCCTTTCTGCATTGGATTGTGAGGTTTTTATGCCCTAGTAAATGATCAATTTTTGAGTATGTGCCATGTACCACCAAGAAAAAAGTATATTCCTTTCAATCCCCATTCAATTTTCTCCAGAGGTCTACTATATCTAACTTCTAAAATTCTATTCGCCTCCTTAACTTCTTTCTTGTTTATTTTGTGTTTAGATTTATCTAGTTCGGAGAGAAAGAAGTTGAGGTCCCCCACTAGTATAGTTTTGCTGTCTATTTCTTCCTGTAACTCCCCAAATGTCTCCTCTAAGAATCTAAATGCTATACCACTTGGTGCATGTATGTTTAGTAATGATATTACTTCATTGTCTATGGTGCCTTTTAGCAGGACGTAGTTTCCTTCCTTATCTCTTTTGATAAGATCTATTTTTGCTTTTGCTTTGTCTGAAATCAAGATTGCTACCCCTGTTTTTTTTTAATTTCAGCTGAAGCATAATATATTCTACTCTAGCCTTTTACATTTACCCTGTGTGTGTGTCCCTCTCTTTCAAATGTGTTTCCTGTAAACAACATATTGTAGGATTATGGTTTTTAATCCATTCTCCTATCCACTTCCATTTCATGGGAGAGTTCATCCCATTCACATTCACAGTTATGATACTATCTGTGTCTTTCTCTCCATCCTATTTCCCCCCTTTTTATGCTTTTCTTTCTCTTTTCTCCCTTTCTCTCCTTACAAGTGTTTTGCTTTTGACCACCACTTTCTTCAGCCCTGCCTCCCTCAGTCCTGCCTCCCTTCTGTTAGCCCCCTCCCTTTTCTTCCCTTTTACCCTTACTGCTTCTTCCCTCCCTTCTATCCCCCCTCCCTTTTCTTTCCCCTTTTCCCTCCTACTGCTGATAGGGCAAGTTAGACTTCTAAACCTAAGTGATTATGTTATTCCCTCCTTGAGCCAAATCTGATGAGAGTAAGGTTCAAACAATGCTCATCTCCCTCCCATCTTTCCCTCTACTGTAATAAGTTTTTGTGCCTTTTCCTGTAACATAGTTTACCTTGTCTGCCTCCTCCTTCCCTTTTCTCCCAGTACGATCCCTTAATTAGGTCAGATTAATCCACTTACTTATATCCATTTTGCCCTTATTAATAACATGTTGTTGTTGTTGTTGTTTTTCTGTCCTGTTTACCTTTTTATGTTTCTCAAGTTTGAGTATTTGAAGATCAAATTTTCTGTTGAGTTCTAGTCTTTTTATCAGGAAGATTTGGGAGTCTCCTATTTTGTTGAATGTCCATCTCCTCCCCTGAAAGATTATGCTCATTTTTGCTGGGTAGTTGATAACTTGGTTAATCCAAGCTCCTTTGCCTTATAGAATATCATATTCCATGCCCTATGACCTTTTAATGTAGAAGCTGTAAGGTCCTATGTAATCCTGACTGTGGTTTCATGATATTTAAACTGTTTCTTTCTGGCTGCTTGCAGTATTTCCTCTTTGCCCTGGTAATTTTGGAATTTGGTTACCTTAGTATTCCTTAGTGTTTCAATTTGGGATCTCTTTCAGGAGGTGATCAGTGGATTCTTTCTATGGCTATTTTACCCTCTGGTGCTAGGACCTCAGGGCAGTTTTGCTTGATGATTTCCTGAAAGATTCTGTCCAAGATGTTTTTTTCATCGTGATTTTCAGGTAGACCAATAATTTTTAAATTGTCTCTCCTGGATCTGTTTTCTGGGTCAGTTGTTTTACCAATGAGGTATTTTACATTTTCATCTATTTTTTTCATTCCTTTGTTTCTATTTAACTGATTCTCGCTCTCTCACAGAGTCATTAGCTTCCACTTGCCCAATTCTAATTTTTAACAAATTGTTTTCTTCTATTAGATTTTGTACCTCCTTTTTCATTTGGCCCATTTTTTAAAAAGGAATTTTTCTCCTCAGTGAGTTTTTATCTCCTTTTCTGTTTGGCCAATTCTGCTTTTTAAGGAGTTGTTTTCTTTAGTGTACTTTTTTCCAGTTGGCCAATTTTATTTTTTAGGCACTTGTTTTCTTCATTGTACTTTTTTTTTCCATTTAGCCAATTATTATTATTTTTTTTATTGCTTTTTGGTGAGGCAATTGGGGTTAAGTGACTTGCCCAGGGTCCCACAGCTAGTAAGTGTTATGTGTCTGAAGCCAGATTTGAACTCAGGTCCTCCTGAATCCAGGGCCAGTGCTCTATCCACTGTGTCACCTAGCTGCCCCCCAATTATATTTTTTAAGGACTTGTTTTCTACAGTTAATTTTTGTCCTTCCTTTTCCAAGCTATTGAGTCTCTCTTGTATACCTCTCATTTCTTTTCCCAATTTTTCTTCTACCTCTCTTATTTGACTTTTAAAATCCTTCTTGAGCTTTTCCAAGACTTTTTGGGCTTCAGACGAGTTCATATTCCCCTTTGAGGTTTCAGATGTGGATTTGTTGACAATGTTATCCTCTTCAAAATGTCTACCTTGATCTTCACTGTCTCCATAATAAGAATCTATGTTATGCTTCCTTTTGCTCATGGTATTTGCTTATTTCCTGGCCTTTAAAAAAATTGAGCTCTCCTGCCGGGGAGCAGGGGGTCACTGTCCCAAGCTTCTTGTGCTGGGAACCCAGGGACTGGTCACTCAGCTTTGTGTGCTGAGGCCTCAGAAGCTGGCAGTTGGAGGCTGTAGGGATCTGGCAGCTTACCTGGGATTGGGCTAGAATCAGCAGCACTGGAGCTCTAGGGACAGGGGTGGGTAGTCTGGCCCCTGGAGGTTGCCTACTCACCCAGGCCTTTCATTTTCTTTGGTTCCTTGCAGATAAATGTTTCACTGCTGCAGTATGTCTCTCTGCCCAGAGCTTTCCCCCTTGGAGCTGTGCTTCCCAGAGTTTTGCTGAGGCACTGGGAGACTTGGCTGCTGGAGAATGCCGTGGCACATGGTGGTTCTCTAAGCTGGTTTCCACTGGCTCCCCTGCTTGCATTAAGGCACTCGGGGGTCCTGGCGTTGGTGCTTGCCTGTTCCGCTACCTGGGGTTCAGGATCTCCCTCTGGTATGCTGAGGCAGGGCCTTTTGCTAACTTGCTGGGAGGTCTCCTGCTCTGCACTCCTACCCCTCTCCCGGGGCAAGAGGCCTTTCCCATTAATACTTCAAGCTTCCTGGGTTACAGGAAGGTTCAGCTGTTCCAGGATTTCTCCTGGGGCAATATTTTCTGGGCTTTCAGAGGTAGGATGGGAGCACCTTACTTCTCACTCTGCCATCTTGGCTCCTGGAAGTGGACCACCACAAGGAAATTGAAAGAAGAATGGGTTTAAAGGAAAATATAATTATTTCCATTTTATACCTAATGAGTTTGAGATGTCTATGGAGCAACCAGTTCAAAATTTTTAATAAGTAGTTCTTAATATGGGACTGGAGCTCAGGAGGACTAGGGCTAGATATACAGAATTGGGAGTCATTTGAATAGAGATGATAATCAATACCATGGAAGTATATGAGTTGACCAAGTAAGAGAATGTGAAGGGAAAAGAGAAGGGAGATCATGATAGAGTCTTCAAGTTCCTCCAATGAGTGTGATATGGATGATGAACCAGTGGAGACTAAGAAAGAGTAGTCAGACATGTAGGAAGAGAACCAGTAGAGAGAGGTATCAAGAAAACCTAGAAAAGGGAAAGCATCCTTCAGGAGAGGGTAATGGTCGGAGAGTTAAAGAAGGATAAGTAAAGATTATTAGATGTGACCATTAAGAGATCACTGGTGACTTTGCAGAGAGCAGTTTCAGTTGAGTGATGGCACTGGAAACCAGACAAGCATAGGATTTAGGGGGGAGAGAGAGGAGAGGAGGTTGAGAAAGGGAAGAGAGACACAATTCTATAGTTATTAGGGACAGTGGAATGTAGAAAAGTTTTTTATTTAAGAATGAGGGAGACTTAGGAATGTTTGTAGGCAGCAGATCAGGACCCAGTAGACAGGGAAAGATTGAAGATTAGAAATGGTGCAGGAGATGATAGTGGAGGGGAAATCTCTTGAAAAAGATGATGAGAGAGGATGAGATCAAGGTGCTATGTAGAACAGTTGACCTTGGCAAATAGGAGGAGATGAAAGGATATTGCAGAGTTGAGCTAGTTCACTAAGGGATAGAAACTGGGAAAAGAGATAATGGCCTGGCAAAATCTTGAGAGGTGGTGGGACTACAGGGCATATTGAGGTCAAATAATAAGTTGAGAAAGAGTAAGCTATAGGAAGAGATAAAATGGTAGGAGATTGTGATCAGATACAGGAATTTTCATACAGGTTTTCATAGTTTAAAGACTTTTCTCCATTGCAACGAAGTGAGTTTAAAGAGTAGGGTGCTGTTTAAGAAACAGTTTAAAAAACAAAAGGCCATTTTAATTGAACCTAGACCATAAATCCAAGGCTGTCTCTATTTCTAGCAATATGGCCATGGACAAATTACTTCATGTCTACGTGTCAGTTTTCTAATTTGGAGAATAAGGTTAATGGTATTTGTTCTACATACTTTGCTGGGTTCAGGTGAGGAAGTAAAGTACTATATAAATGTGAGATATTATTGTTGTTGTTATACCACATTGCTTCTCAATTGAATTAAATTGAATCGAACCATTAAGTGTAACAAAATGTCCTCTTGAGTGTTTCAGTAGTTACTAGGCCTAGAGAATTCACGTAAAGCACTTTGTATTGTAAAGATTGTACGTAGTGTTTAATCTGGTATAGAAGAAGGAGTGGGATCAAATTAAATAATCTCTTTTAAAAAGCTTGATCCCTGATTTCTTAGAATTGTTGTTTGGAAAACAATTTATTCTCTGATTCTGTCTGTAGTAGTCCCAGATCCTGTATTTATACCTTTTAACCCTACCCCACTTCTATCCCTCTCACCACCCCACCGCCTTCCCCCTCTTTGTTGATAATGCCAAAGTTCATTCTGGGTAATGATTAATCCTTTAAATTCTGTTTCTGTGGTTGGTAAAGAAATTACATGGGAATAAAACCTTGACAAATGGCTCAGGAACATCAGAGACGAGAATTTTCTCCTTAATTTCAGAATGTGATGAAGTCTGCTACTTCTTGTTAGGTGATTAAGTATATTTCATGATTCAGGAACCAATAACCAAATTCCGTATCCAGTGTGTCCAGGTTTCATAATTTTCTTTCCCATTAAATGCATTTTGTTGATGATTTTAATAGCTCCTTTAGAGAAGAAACAAAGAAAGGGTTAAATAAAAACCTGACTTGATTATAAACTCCTTAAAGGTTAATATTACAATTTAATTGTCTTTTATTCTCCCAGAGTATCTGGCACAGCATATTGTACATAAAAGAAGCTTAATAAAGTCAGGCTGGTCAACTTTGCATTTCTGATAAACTTCTTGTGAGGGACAGATTTCAAATTAGTAGGCAAAAATTAAAGTTTGGGACAAGCATTTTAGGCAGTGTGGTATAAGATAAACTCTGGACATTAGAAACAGTGGAGCTAGAAGACTTATTAAGTCTGTAATAAGTAATTTAATCTCTTTGAATCTGACATAGTCATCGTTTCAGAATTGGAAACTCCAAGGCACCTACTTTAATCTGTTCCTGCACAAGATTCCCTTCAGAACCCTTGCAGCATATGGTTGTCCAACTTTTGCTTGAATACCTCTGGCAGAAGGAGCCAACTACCTACCCCCTGAGTCAGAAATCTGGGGCAAGCAAAATAAATATGTCATCACAGGGTTAATATATAATCAATTAATCAATAATCATTTATTAAGTACCAATTTGTGCCATATACTGTTAGGTGCTGCAAATACAAAGACAGAAATGAAGCATTTGCTGCCCTCAAGACAAAGAAAATTACGTTCTAGTGGGAAGATAGCAAGGTCAGGGAATGTATGTTCACTCTGTTTAGAGGAACATGGTTCAAGTTTTGCCTCTGAGCAAGTCACTTCTTCTCTTGGCCTCAGTTTCCTCCTCTATTAAAAGAGAGGACTAAACTAGATGACCTCTGAGGTCTCTTCCAGCCCAAGATCCATGATCCCAGGAGCATAGATAGGTATCAGTATAAAAGACACAAGGTAATTTGGGAGGGGATAGTATCTATCTAAAGGGTCGGGAACAGCCTCATGTAAAAGATAGCACTTGGGCTGAATCTTGAAGGAGACTAGGGATTCTAAGACAGGGACATGAGGAAGGGAAATAGGTAGTACATTATCCATCAATAAGTATTTATTAATGTGCCAGGAACTGTGTTAGGCTTTGAGGATACAAGAACATGGAATGAAACAATCCCATCTCACACTGAGTTTACGTTCTAATGGCAGAGACAAGAAGTACGTATAAAATATATGCAGCATAAATATAAAGTTAATAACTACATATACAAACAGTAAGCCTTTCAACTCCTTTCTGGAGATTCTCTTAAATTAGCCTAAGATTATATTAGCATTTGAGAATTTACTACACATTTACATTATATAAACTAAATGGGCCCTCACTGCAGCAAGGCAAATCCTTTTACACCTCCCTCAGTGACCCACTATCCCTCCCCAAAACTCTCATAGCTCTCCCTCCCTTCCTACCCTCTCAGCTGAGAACCTTACCTCATATTTCACTAAAACAACTGAGGTTATTTGCTGAAAGCTTCCTCTTCTCTCCTTATATCATTTAGATTCCTTTGGCTAATATATCATCCTTCACCCCTGTCTCATATGACACATGCACAGCTGATTCCATTACATTCTGGCTTCTACAGATTACCCCCTCCAACCTTCCCATTGATCTTCAGTCTCTCCCTGTCTACTGGCTGTTTCTTGTGAACACTCCTATGTCTCCCCCATCCTCAGAAAACTTTCAGTTGATCTATCCATCCCCACTAGTTATTATCCTATATTTTTTCTCCCTTTTGTGGCTAAACTTCTTGAGAAGACCATCTATAATAGGTGCCTCTATTTCCCCTCTTCTCATTCTCTTCCAAACCTTTCAGTCTGACTTTCAACTTCATCATTCAACTAAAATTGCTTTCTCCCAAGTTACCAGTGATCTTTTAATTGCTCAATCTAATGGCCTTTCCTCAATTCTTAACCTTCTTGACCTCTCTGAAGCCTTTAACACTGTTGGTCATCCTCTTCTCTCACTGGTAAAATTACTTTTCATTTACTGGATCTTTATCCAGGTCACACCCACTAATCATTTGTCAGTCAGTCAATAAACATTTATTAAGTATTATGTGCCAGCACTATGCTAAACTAAGCCCCGGGAATATAAAAAGAAGGAAAAAACAATATCTGATTTTTTTTTGGGTGAGGCAATTGGGGTTAAGTGCCTTGGCCAGGGTCGCATAGTTAGTAAGTGTCAAGTGTCTAGACTGAACTCAGATTCAGTTCTCTATCCACTGTACCACCTAGCTGCCCCAATCACTGACTTCTGAGAACTCACAGTCTAATGGCAGAGGATAATAAGCAAACAAATATGTACAAACAATCTATATACAGGCTAAAAATGAAATAATTAAGAGAGGGAAGACTCTAGAAATAAAAGGACTGGGAAAGGCTTTTTGTCCTTCAAGGCTCTGCCTTAAGCCCTCTTCTCTTCTCCCCTTCCAATATTTTGCATGTTGAGCTCATCAGCTCCCATAGAGTCAATGATCATTTCTATTCAGTTGGTTTTTATATAACACTGTACAACCCTAATCTCTCTCTTGATCTCTAGTCTCTGTCTCCAACTGCCTAGTGGATATCTCAGCCTGAATGGCCCATAGACAACTTAAATGCAACATGCCCCAAGCTGAACTTACTATCTTTCCCCCAAAACCTCCCCTCTTCCAGATTTCCCTGTTACTGTCAAGGGTACTACTATCCTCCCAGGCATTTAGGCTCTTAGCCTATCATTTTTGAATCTTCAATCTCATAATCTCCCCCCAATATCTAATCTTTTGACAAATCTTGTCAATTCTACTAATATATGTGTGTGTTTGTGTGTGTACGTGTGTGTGCCATCTTTTCTCTTCTGACACTGTCACCACCCTAGTGTAGGCTCTCATCACCTCAAACTATTGACTGTTGGTTGATCTCCTTGCCTCAAATCTCTCCCCACTCCAATCTATTCTCTACTCAGGAGTCAAAGTGATTTTCCAAAAGCATAGATCTGACCATTATTCAATAAACTCCAATGGCTCCCTATTACCACCAAATTCAAATATAAAATTCTCTATTTGGCTTTTAAAACCAAACACCTTGGACATTCACAACTTGCCTCTTCCTACCTTCTCAGTCTTCTTACACCTTACTCTCCATACCCATAACACCTACTCTTTGATCCAGTGACATTGGTCTCTTTACTGTTTCTCATATAAGACACTACATCTCCAGATTCTGGGCATTTTCACTGGCTGTTCCCCATGCCTGGAATTCTCTTCCTTCTTACCTCTGCCACCTGACTTCCTCAAGCCTCAACTAAAGCCCCACCTTTTGCAGGAAGCTTTCCTCAGTTCTCTTTACTGCTAGTATTTTCCTTCTCGGGTGATCTCTAATTTATCCTGTATATTATTTGTGCAAAATTGTTTGCATGTTGTCTCTCTCATTAGATTGCGAGCTCCTCAAAAGCAGAGACTGTTTTTGCCTTTCTTTTTTTCTCCAACACTCTAGCACCTGGCACATTGTACCAGTGGCCTATGGCAATATTTGTTTGCTGACTGAATGGTGGCCATAACCATATTGTTGATTTATACTGGGTATGTATTCTACTAAAATCTCCAGATTTTTTTTTCTTTTTCTTCTTTCTTTCTTTTTTTTTTGAATTAACTTCTATTTAGGCACATCAACTCCATCTTGTATTTGTTAAGTAAGAAATCATTTTCCTCATTCACAAAATAGGCTCAGTGATAGTAACTGTGCCTGCTCACTTTCCTTGTCTATAAATAAGATAGTAGAAGCAACACATAGTGTGGTATTTGCCCTATATTTGGAAAGACTGTTTTTCAAGTGCAGGAAAGAATCCTTTAACCTATAATCCTATTTCATGAACAAAATTCTGACATTACAGAAAGTTATGTCAATAAGGAATAAAAGAAGGAACAATCCAAAACAAGGGTTCAGCTAGGTGGTCCAGTGGATAGTGCACCGGACCTGGAAAGTCCAAATCTGGCCTTTGCTGTATGACCCTGGGCAAGTCACTTAATTCTGTTTGCTTCAGTTTCCTCCTGTGTAAAATGAGCTGAAGAAGAAAATGGCAAATCACTCCAGTATCTTTGCCAAGAAAACCTCAAATAGGGTCATGAAGAGTCAGCCGCAACAGAAAAACAACAACCTTTTTTGTGTCATGGATCCCTGTGGTTATCTGGAAAAGACTTTGGACTCCTTCCCAGGTTAAGAACCTAAAAAGATTGATATGGATGGACAGAAAACTCAATGAATAAATGAAAGGATGAATTAATGAATTAAAATTTTAGTGATGCCCTTTAAACATTTTTTGTCATTTCCAAATGACCTTCCCAAATCTCCCCTCCACTAGAACCATTCTTTGTAACCAAGAACGAATAAAAGATAAAAGAATTTTTAAGTGCCTATTGTATGTCAGATACTGTTCTACACACTGGGCATGAATACAAAAGTGAGAAAGTCCCTGCTTTCAGTGAGTGATTAAGGGGAGAAAACACATATAAGGAAGTGGAGTTAGGGAAAGGAATTTTGGTCTCCAGCATCACAGGGATTGTGAATGGAGACATAGGGACATCACAAGGGACTATGAACATGGAACATCATTGCAAGCACCATCAGAAACCACTGATACGTTAGTTTTGCTGAAGTGCCTTTTTTCTCTATCTTTTAAAATCATTGTTACAAGGAATAACTCTCCAGTTTGGTGATAGGGAATGGATATATTTGGAAATGAGAGTAATATGAAAACAAAAATCATGACATTTTTTAAAATTGCAAAATAATTTTAAAATAACAACAATAATAATAATAGTCATAATCATAATAAAAGACACAGGTGTTTTGGTAGGCAGCAAGTTCAATATGTTAGTACTGTGATATGCTATCCAAAGAAGCTAATTATGTCTTAGGCTCCATTAACTAAAGCATAATGTCTACAACAAGGGAAGGGGAGGGCAACCCAAGATACTAGAGGGTGGGGGAAGGCTAAAAAGTTAAGTTCAGTTGATGGTTCTAGAGATGTTTAATTTGAAGAAAAAAAAAATTTAGGAGGAACAGGATGACTCTTTCCAAGTATTTGACAGCTTGTCATGGGAAAGAAGGTTTAGACAATATCTGCATGGCCCCATTAGGCAGAGGTAGGAGTGGGTGGAAGTTGCAGAAAGGGAGATTTTCACTAAGGAAAAATTTCCTAGTAAATGAAACTATTGAAAAGTGGAGTACATACCCTCAGGATATAAGTTTCCCATAGTTAGATTATTTAAATAGAAACTGGATGGAAGATCACTGAGGTTGTTTTGTCTTGAGTTACCTATTTAGGTACTTGTTAAACCAGATAATCTCTGTAGTTACCTTTAACTCTCAAATGCTATGATTCTATATTACCAGCTCTACAACTAACTCACTGGACCTTGAACAAGTTACTTGGTATCATAGGATTTAGTGCTAAAAGGGAATTTAGAGATCATCTAATCCTGACCATGTATTTCATAAGAAGAAACCGAGGTCCAGAGAGACGTATGTGAAAGATCCAAGAATACCGAATTCCAAATCCAGTGTCCTATTTAACTTCTTTTAGTCTCTTATAAATTATAAATATAAACAAAAAATAAATCTTATAAATATACCCTAAAATTAAGGATTTGGATTATGTGACTTCTAAATTCCTTTCCCTCTCTAGTATTTTGTGACACTATTCTCTTGGAAATTTCTTGACAAGTTTCAAAGTAGAAAATTATTTTGCCTAAAGCAAAAAGTTCTTATCATGAAGTATATAGAAACCAAAAGTGTCTGGGAATATAGTTCTGGGGGTCCATGAACTTGGATGGGGGGCAGAAATCATTATTTCAATATAATTGGTCTCCTTTGTGATCCTACATATTTTATTTCATGCATTTAAAAACATTCTGAGAAGAGGTCCATGTCCACAACACAAAAAAGATCAAAAACCCCTGGTCTAAAGGCATAGTGGATGGAGCAATGGGCCTGAAATCAGGAAAAACTGAATTCAAATCTGGCTGCAGACACAAGCTGTGTGGCCCTGGGTAAGTCACTTAACTTTGCCTGTCTCAGTCTCCTCAAGTATAAAACAAGGATAATAATAGCACTTACCTCCTAATGCTGTTTTGAGGATCAAATGGGATAAAATGTGTAATGTGCCTGGTACACAGTGCTTGCTTAATAAATATGCTTGTTCTTTCCTACCTTATATTTTAGTTTAACCTTTTCTTATTCCATATAGATTTATTTTTCAGTGGTTATATTATATCACAGAAACCTCAAATACTATCTACTTGGACAGGTATTACTAAAGACTTTGAGAAACTTTGCACTGGTCTATACTGCCACATGCTTTAGATTTCATTTGAAATAATATGTCATAGCACATTCAGTCTGAAAGAGTTCTCAGAGACCATCTTCTCTAATTTTCTTCCATTTGAAAAAAAAAAATGAGGTTCAGAGAAGTCAAATAACTTGCCCAAGGCCATGAACCCTGTGACTAATACTCAGGTCTCAAATCCTGGTACAATGTGCTTTCTGCTGTACCATACTGTCTCTATCTAATCATGAATTAAGTAACATAGTTTAAGCAGGCCTCCCAATTTAGTCAGTATATGAGAGTAGATCCTTTTCTGGGTTAACTGAAGTCAACTCTAGCATATACACAATTTATTTAATTATAATGAAATATAACCCCCAATCAAAGCTAAAATTAATCTATATTGGCGTTAAACATTTGTGCAATATTAGACTAAAACAATAGCAACTCAATAAAATAAACACAAGTATCTTTTCCTGTAAATTTTTCTTTTTTTATATTACCTGACTACATGTATTTTCCATTGTAATAGTTGTATCTTTAAATCTATTTAAGTAATTGCTATCAATTGACATAAAATGCCATGGCCAAAAATGCATATATACTCTACTGATTAACCTCTACATTCTATTTAGCTAGACTAGTCCTTGAACAGGAAATGGAGACATTGGCTGAGACTGTATTTGAAGTTTTTGTAGCTTAGTAGAACCTTCATCTAGAGCTTGCAGTCTTGCTGATGTGGCCTTAAAGAATCCATGTCCACCTCCATTACATGAAACATCTGAGAAGGACTTGACAGGGTGGAGGGGTGGGGAGGGAAGGGGAGAATGGTCCTCGAGACTGTCAATGGACATATTTTTGATAATTTTGGTAATCTGTTTTCTCTGTGTTTTTGGTAATCAGTATGTAGAAGGTGATATTACTCTGTTTATACCACATTCTACTAGTTCCCACATGGAATCCTAAAAAAGATAATTGTCTATTGGTTCTTTTTTGGATTATTTAATCAAGACCGGCATATTTCCTGACTTTTTCTTATTACGAACACACTCCAACAAAGTCATACTCTTGGATCTCTTTGTGGTCTGGAAAAAACTGGATTTTCAAAGGCTAACCCACTGGAACAAAAGGTATGGCAGATCCTACTAAGCTAGAAAGGCTTTATGAGTCTAGTGATGCACTGTATGTCTGTTGTGTGAGGACCAGAACAGTTGAATGTGGTGAGGCTTATCTCTAGAAAATAGGCCATCAGATGACAAATTGTTACCTACAGCAACTCATAAATATTAAGACATTGATATGGTTGGTATGTATAGAAGTCATATCCATATAAATGATGAAATCACAGACTCTTAAAGTATTAAAGTGATTGATATAATAAGGTATCAGACTCTAACCTTAGCATTATATTAACGATTTCACTCTTTTCACTTGTAATGTTGTAGATGGAATTCACGTTTTGGGAAGGGTCAGATTCAATGACTTTGGATATCCCCTCAACTCTAAGTTTCTGTGATTATCAGACTAGAACAATTTTGTCTACCATTACCATTCAATCCATAAATTCAGCATTAGTTCAAAACTTCAACTATTTTCTCCTATATCTGGACTTCTCTTACAATCATTTGGAATACCAAAAGGATCACTGATTTCTTCCTTGTGGGCAACTTTCTTCAGTAATTAGTGAGACTAGTGGTAATTAGCAGATAAATCCTAGGGAGTTTCAGGAGAGCCCAGAAAGGTTAAGTGGCTTCCCCAGAATCTCACAGATAGAATAGTTAGTTAAAGGGGCAATTTGAACCCAAGTTTTCCTCTACTCCCTATTTCTAGAATCATATTACATTGATTTTTCTTTGCTTCCTTTCGGAAAATTGCACATTAATTGATGTGCAATATAACTGACACAGAGGACATACTCATACTTTGTATCAGTCACAATATCAGATTACACTAGCTAAACCTAAACCCAGTACTTCCTATACATGAATGATATTGGCTCCAAGTTTTAACCTACCCCCAAACCCTATAAAATTTGATTTTATTTAATTTAAATAACATTTCTTTATTACTTAATTATTAGTGTAATGGATAGAGTATTGCACTTGGAGTTAGGAAGAATACTGCCTCAGATAATTACTAGCTCTGTAATGTGACTGTGGGTAAAATACAACCTTCCTCGGTTTTCTCATATTTAAAATGAGGGTTGGACTTAATGCCTTCTACAATCCCTAAATAAATGTTCCTCAGGTAACACAATTTCTTGTTGAGACCTCAGTTGTATATGACATAGATTGTTCACAGCCCTACTAGTAAGAGACCTAAAGGACTAGCTAACTAGTGTAATTATTATTCCTGGGATTAATCAAAACCAACTTCAAATCTATTGATAAATGAGAAATAAGTTACTTTTCCCTTTGATTTTTAGATGTCAAACTATAGATTTGGAATAAACACAAAGAGAGCCACCCACAGCCCTTTGCCCTTTAATTATCTGTAAGACTTTTCAAAAAGGGTTTGAAAGATACTGAGGGTTAATATGGCTCCTAGACACTGACTGAGACAAAAAAAGTCAGATGGAGCTAATGATAATAATTATAAATAAATTATGAAAGCAGTGGCTCATAAAGAAAATTTAAGTGGTGAAATAAAATGAATAATCATCTCAAACCAACCTACTGTTTAAGTAGCCTGAAATGATACTCAAAAAACTCAGGCAAATCTCATATGAAATTATTATTCAAATCTTGAAATACAAAAAGTTGAAGTTGAAACGACTATAAATATATTATTATTAAAATCTTGAAATAAAATCTCCACTGAAAAGAGGTCACATATTAATGATATTATTAAAATGAGAAAATAAATAACATTTTCGAATCCAAGCCAAAATCTAGGGGAAAAATTTTTTTTAGAGCTAAGAAAGAACAATAGAGCCCCTATTATTTGTCCAGCCAGTCACAGGATCAAAAGATGTAAACGCTATGCTCATCGTGAATATGGAGGAGATAGATGGCTTAGCATTTTAAACGCAGATGGGTAGCAAATGGACAGGAATCCAATCAAAACAGCTTGGGTACTTTGTGTCTTACTGATTTGCCAGGAAGGGTCAACATTTAGACGATCTTTTGGTGGGGGAGGGGGAATCCCTCTCCATGGAAGCAGGACGCTTATCTCCCGGGCTCTCCAAAAGAAAGGTTCGGCTCCGCAGCCAGCAAGTTGCTGCACGGCCGCTTTCTTAAAAATGACACCAGACTCGTCAATTAATCACCATTAATTGGGAACCAATCACTCGACCCGTACCTTAAGGAGCAAAGGTCTTTCTAGGCGTTCCTTAAGGTCATTACTAGCATTTAAAAGGCGGCTTCGAGCCCAGGGCTACGGTAAAGCCTCAGTCACCTCTAGGGCCTTTGCACTGACTGGGAGCGCGAGGCTGGAGCCTAACAGAGCCCGGACAGCCATCCGCCCCGCCCCTTCGGCTTGCCCCAGACCCCAGACCCTCCCCCCGGCGGAGAAAGCCTTTCACTAGGGGGGCGCACACGGTGAGTGCTCGCGCTCTGTGCGTCGTGCCAGTTACGCTGGGCCCAGCGCAGCGGCCGCGCTTTTTTCCTCCTCCTGGCCTGGCGGTGTTCCCCGCTACTGCACCTCTGGGGTGTCTGGGTAGGGGGTGGTGCGAGGGAAGGTGAGCTCCCTCGAGCTCCGCCCCCTCCGGCCTCGCTGGGGTGCTTCCTCCGTCTACCCCTCCCTCTCCCTGCGGGGGCTGACGCTGAGACCGAGGAAGCGGTGGCCGCGGGAGGAGAAGTAGAAACCGGAAATAACTGCCTAGCGCGGCGCTGCAGCCGACCTCTCTGGGGGCGCTCTGGCCCGGCGCGATCTCTATGCCCTACCCCCACCCCCACCCCCACCCCCACCCCCCCATTCGCGGCGTTTTGTGCTGTTTATTGTCGCAGGGAAGCGGCTGCGGCTTCGGACCCGGAACAACAAAGCGCGAGCGACGGAGCCGGGGCCGCGGGGGCTCCTAGCAACGGGCCGGGGCGGGAGTTCCATGGAGACTGGGCAGCACCGCCGCCTCCTGCTGCTGCTGCTGCTGCTACTGCTCCGCCGTCGCCACCACCATCAGCCGCACTGCCGCCGCCTTCTCCTTCCCCCTCGGTAACGGCAGCCCCGGGGCCCGGCCTGAGGGAGGACCCGGGGGGGGGCGCCCCCCGGAGGAGGGCAAGGAAGGTCCGAGGCCCGGGCAGAGCCCCTACCCCGGGGCAGGCAGAGACAGCGGATTGGGGTGGGGGTCCCCATCCAGCCTGCGGCCTATTCGGGGTTAAGTGGGGGGGTCCCTGTCCAGACTGCAGTTTATCCGGGGTATGTGGGAAGGTCCCCATCCAGGCTGCGGCTTATCCTGGGGGGGGGGGTCCCCATCCGGGCTGCGGCTTATCCGGGGGTGGATGGGGGGGAAATGACAGTTCGCTCCCCGAGAGGGGCTTCATCCGGGAAGCGCCCGTGAGGATCCCAATTGGACGGGAGGAAGGGGGTGGGGGTGGGGGGTGGCGGCGATGGGGCTTGGAGTGGGGTGGGGGCCGGCCTGGGAGGCTTGTTAGGGTTGAGGCGTCGGGTTCGGGGCGGTTTAACGTGTCAGTGCTGGGGAAGATTGGGAGAGCAGAGGCCCCTAGTCCCCGGTTATGGGGGGCTCGTCCAAGATGCCAAACTGAAAGATGAGGAGGGGGTCTGGGTCCCGTTGTCCCTCCCAGGAAACTTGTCTGAGGTTGGGGGGGGGGAGGACGGTGATCTTTGGGAGGATGTGGGGAGCCGCCAAAATATGACTATTGCTTGTTTCTGGGGCTGCTTGCACCGTGGGGGACTCATTTGGCACTTGATCAGCTTTGAAAAACGTTCCCCAATCATCTTGAAGAGGAGGAATCCGAGAGAGGAGGGGGGTGAATTGGGTGAGGGTCTGTCAGTGTTGAAGCCCAGGAGCTATGGAAATGTCAGATAGCATTTATTAAGTACCTACTGTGTGCCAGGCACTGTGGGAAGAACTGGAAGAATGGACTAATTCGTTTCCACTCCTAACCGGATTTGCATCTGCGGGCTTTATTCCTGCGTCCGCATTATTGTATCTATAGCAGTTGCGTTTGACCCACATTTATGGGCTGCTACATAAACTGCAACATTGTCCAAGAAGTACTGAAACTGCCCAAGCTATGTGGGCACATTGGTAGCGGATGAAGTGGTAGTGACGTGAGGTTTGTGGCTCAAGATGAAGGGGAAGATTGTCAGTGGGAGGTTTCTAGTGGAATTTTTTTTTTTAATGACAAATATTTGAGTGTTTACACCATGTGTTAGGTGCTACAGGTTACAAAAATGAGTAAATCTTAAACCCTTTAGGATGTTATAATGATGGAAGGAAAGGATTACTGGAGAGGTAAATCAGTACTATAGGAATTCAGAGAAGGAATGGATCAAATCCTAATGGAGGACAGGTAGAATGAGGAGAGACTTAATGAAAGAGGGGGCATTGAAGATGGTGCTTGAAGTAGCAGTAGATCACTGGGATCAGTGAATCACTGGATAAGTCTCTTGAAGATCATTGAAACTCAGACTCCTTATCATTTGCTCTGAGGATCAAATGAAAATATACTTGGAATTTCTTTGAGAATTTTAAAGTACCATGCAAATGAGTTATTATTTTGAGAGGAGGCATTCCTTGAGAGAAGTAGAGGGAATAAAAAGCAGGGAGGAGGGAAAATACAAAATGTTTTGGGGAAATATTGAATAGTTCTGTTTGGATAGAAGGAGTGGTAGAAGAAGGTATATTAGAGCCAGATTGTGAAGGGAATGTAAATTCAAAGCTAAGGAATTTGGACTTAATTTGGCACAGAATAGTCATTCAACATGCATTTGACATATTCATTAAACACTTACTATTTGTCAGTCATTGTGATAAGCCTTGGGGATTTTAAAAGTTCAAAATTAATATAATTGGAGCTACACTCTATGAAGAGTGCTTGTAGTGATGAATAGAGTGAAATGGAGGGGAAGAAAAGTGAAATCAAGGAGACCAATTCAGAGGCTTTCGCAATATCCCTGCTGAGAGGAAATGAGACTCTAAATTAGGATGGTGGCAGTTGGAATAGAAAGGATTGGGATAGATGTGGAGACATTCCAAAAGATAGAATCTACAGGACTTCACAGAGCTGAAAGTGATCATAGAAACTACTTAGTTCAGACTTTTCATTTTACAGATGAGGAAACTAAGACCCAGAGAAATTGAATGATTTGCTTAAGATGAGCCCCAGAGGTATTCAGTACCTGTTTTATGGTATCTTCCCCAATTAGTATTTTTGGATTTCCCTATTTCACACCATTTACTTAGTCACTCATGTTCAATTTTCTTTTTTTAGTTCTGATTCCTTATTTCTATTTCTGCTAATACAGGTCCATATTATCATCCACTTGGAATACTACAATAGCACCCCTCTAAACTCTTCCCCTCCAATCCATCCTTCTAGCACAGCTAAATTAATTGTCCTTAACACACAGATCTTTAGATTGCATATGCCTACTCAGAATACTTCAATTGTTTTTTATTGCCTACCAAATAAAATCCAAACTCCTTATCCTGAATTCAAGGTCCTTTGTATGTTGGTGCTTCCCTGTGTTACCAATTGTGTCTCATTTACTTGCCCTCAACATACTCTAATGCTGTAGCTGAACCTGACTACTCTTCACCCACAGCACACTTGTGTTTTCTATTTGTACCTTTGCTGACCCCATTAATTGACTATACCAGAGATAATTTTCCTTGTGCCATCTGTTTTTTTTTTTTTTTTTTAATTCTAATGACCCTTGAAACCAAGGCCCAGCTCAGATATCATCTCCTCAATGGAATCTTAAGCTAACCCAATCAGAAATTATCTTTCCTTCCTCAAACTCTTAATAGTACTTTGTATTTTAATATTAACTCTTCAACTTCTATTATATTTCTGTTCTGTGCAGTAATTTTATATTTACTGTCTTTCACATAAGATCCTAATGAATGTTTGAATTATATTGCAAATGTGTGTATCTTTCATCGTCAGTACTTTATTGTAAGCTTGTAGCAGGCAGTGATCGCTTCATAATTATCCTTTTCTTCCCATTGCCTTGTATAGTGTTTTGCACATAGTGTTTAATTAATTATTGAATTGAATTCTGTTTTGTACATGTTTATTTCATGAAAGAATAGTATTCCTATTTGTTTTCCTATTTTATATATATATGAAGAGTATTTAAGAGATCTCACTAAACAAGTTATCTTTAATGTCAACTTTTATGTTTTGTTTTGTTTTGTTTTTTCTTGCTTTATGGTGAGGTGATCGGGGTTAAGTGACTTGCCCAGGGTCACTCAGCTAGTAAGTGTTAAGTGTCTGAGGCTGGATTTGAACTCAGGTCCTCCTGACTCCAAGGCCAGAGCTCTATTCACTGCGTCACCTAGCTGCCCCTAATGTCAACTTTTAAAAAATTCTTTCAATAGCCAGATCTCCCTCAAAGCTATAAGGATCCTTACTTCACTGATCTCTTTTTTAACCATAGCTGTCAAAACTAAGGTCAGATCTAGTATGCAGATTGGAGAATGAAATCTTAGGTAAAGACAAGTCATTGCCAGAGAAAGCAAGACCCACAAGTTGGAGGCCAGAGTAAGTAATAATAACAAAGGTAGGGTTAAAACCAGAAGATGCAGTGTTAACTCTCTTCAATCAGATCAAAAAGACTCAGTCTAGAAGAATGAGATGAAAATTCAGGAGACTGAAAGTTAAGGAAATCAGAGTCCAAAATGCAAAGCCAGGTGCCAAGAGCTAGAACAGAAATCTAAGCAAGGATTAGGCTGAGGCCATCAGACAGTTAGAACTGTACAGATGAGGCTTGATGATCAGTCACGACTGATTGGACTTTGGGGATAAAGGAAGAATCAAAAATGACTCCAGGGTTTTAACTGGAGAGCCTGAGAGAATAGAAATATAGAAGTCCATGCAAAGGGATAGACTTGGTGGCTTCTGGGGCTTATTCCAAAGATTCTTTAATCTTGAGGACTAATTTTAGGGACAGGTTTTAGAATTGTTGAATTTAGCTGCCATTGAGAGATTCAGTTGGATTGAGTCCTTCCCACCCCCCCCCCCCCCCCCCCCCCCCGCCCCCCAGCAAGGCAGCCTTTTGTTGTTGTTGTTCTAATATTTTCTGTTTAAATATTTTTTTTCTCTATGAGAATATGGAAATACAATTGGTTTGGAATAGCTACCCATTATCATTGTTTTATGGACTCCAAACTGTGCCCATATCCCCTTCCTTGATCCTTTTTTATTCCAAATATACCTTAACTTCCCCCTCAAAAAATTATCTTTAGCAATTATCACCAGCCACAAATCATCCTAAATTTTAGTCTTTCTGTTTCCTTATTTTATCATCTCTTTCTTTCTTCTGTTCAAATGGTCTGTAGTATATTGAAATGACAATAGCTGTTTTAATTCTGCCTCCACTGATAATGATCAGAATGATCTTCACTAACTCTTTCCCTGGTCCCAACTTGATCCAAACTTTATATCCATAATTTCATTTTGTATCCTCATGGGGCCTGAACCAGCTCTATATTGATCTATAGATATAATAGTTATGTCCAATCAATCTGACATGAAAAGAAACATCCAAATTCTCAACACGAGTAATAGTCATTTGTATGTGCTATTGGTATATTGATATGGGGATAAATAAAATAATGAGGAATTATCTCCTTGAATATGGTACGTAAAATCATCCCAAATATTTGATATGTATGTACCTAATTCTCCCACATAATCTTGTGTGAATTTCAATGGCACACAGTGGACCTTGGACTCTAAAAAGTCATCCAAATGGAATGAAAGCTCTTGCAGATTCTGTTATGCCACTTTAGGTTGTTGTTGTTTGTTTGTCCTTCATTCTTGGGGAGGACCATGGCATCAGGAGGGTGATGCCTTGACTTGGGGGTGAATTGGATTTGGGTGAGAGAGAGCTGTGGAGATTCACCAGCCTCACTTTCTCTTCTGGAGCCATTTGAGTGGAGTGGTGAGATATAGATCAAAACGACTGGGGATGGTCCAGGATGCAGTAGGAGACCTTGACCTTTTTGAGCTAAAGTCTTTAACAGGTCTCCATTTGACTGAGGCTATGCTCATTCGGTGATTAAGGCTAGGTAAGAAATGAGACAAAGTATTCTTTTTTTTTTTTTCCAAATATACCTTAACTTCCTTTTTCCCTATCTATTCCTGATAAGTTCAAGTTAATAAAGCCAAATAAAGTATATCCCAGAGTACTGAATGCGCTGGCATATATGAATGTTGTGCCACTGTGAGTCTTTGAAAGACTATGAGGAGGGGATATATAAATGTAACACCTGAATCACTCTTGAAAAAATCTGACTTTAGTTCAAATGAGGAGTGGGCATAATAGAGTTTGGAATCATGGCAGTTGAGTATTTTATTTCCAATTGAAGGAAAAAGACAAAGAACAGGAAATAGAGAACATTTACGAAATGCAAAACGGAGAACTTTGCATTAAATTGAAAAGTTTTTGCACAAAGCCAATGACACCAAGATTAGAAGGAAAGTAGAAAATTGGAAAAGAATTTTTACAACCAGTGTCTCTGATGAGGGCCTCATTTCTAAAATATATAGAAAATTAAATCAAATTTATAAGAATACAAGTCATTCCCCAGTTGATAAATGATCAAAAGATATGAACAGGCAGTTTTCAGATGAAGAAATTAAAGGCATCTATAGTCATGAAAGAATGCTCTAAATCACTATTGATTAGAGAAATGCAAATCAAAACAACTCTGTGGTACCACATCACATCTATCAGATTAGCCAACATGACAAAACATTTATCATGATAAATGTTGGAGAAGATGTGGGAAAATTGGAACACTAATGCATTGTTGGTGGAGTTGTGAAATGATCCAATAGGTTAAAACTCAAAAGCTTATGGAAGTGATTGTTGATAAATCAAAATAAATTAACAAAGTTTAAAAAAAGAAAAAAGAAATGAGACAAAGAGTGGCCTCTTTTACCTAGTCAAAAAAAAAAAATCAATCTGGGAGGGGAAGACCCTCAGGGTTTCTGGCCGAAACAGAAACAATTGCTATTTACATTTACTCTGAGCCAATCAGGGCCCACACAGTGACCACTAAGTGGGGCTTGGGCTGGGACCCATTGTTGGCCAATCAAAGAGAGCCAGACTGACTTTGGTTTAAGGCATAGTCCTTAAGAAAAAAATCTAGCTCTTAAACCACCAGATATCTTGTGATGTTTTAGAGATCAAATTTATATTCCTTTGGGCAGAGCACCTAGAAGTAAGTGTATGATACCCCATGTGGGCAGAGGGAGAGGAAGGAGGAGAAGAGAAGAGGGGTAGGAAAGGAGGAGAGAAGAGAGAAGCACTTGTGTAGATAGAATTAAAGATTATTTGTAAAGTCTTTTTCAGTGCTTAAAAGTATTATAAAAACACCAGTTATTATTAAGAGAGATGCATTGCACAATTGCTATCTAAAGATAATAATATTTTTCAGTTTTTTTTTTTAGAAAAATATCTAAATTCATATGTGTATTGTCACCTCAATCTCAATTTGATGTAATATAATTAATTGATAGTAAAGAATTAAACACATTAAAAAAAGTGATTCAGGTGACTAAGAGCATATAGGGAATGGGCAGAAGACAGATGAGGGATGGAGACAGAACCTTGAGGAATAGGAAAAGGAATGGGTAATAGAGATAGCTTGACATCGAAGAAGTATGGGATAGAGGGAACTTCAAATGCAATTAGCAATGTAAGATGCTAAAAAGAAGTAAAGAAGGAAGAGGACTAGGCAGAAGTCATTAGATTTGGTGATTGAAGGGGGACATTGGCAACCTTTAGAATAGAGGGAATCTAGATTTCAAAAAGAGTAAGTGGCCAAGAGTTAGAAATGTTGGATCTAGGCTACTTATGGTGGAGCCATCCTGGGTTAAGTGACAAGTATAAACGAAAGACGTGAAAAAAAGGCAGTTCACTCACCTACTTAAAAGACATTTTCTGGGCATCTAAGTTGGTCCACAATTAATATAAATGTCTTACTAATTCTTGGCATCATGTCACAGACTGCCTAGTGGTTTTATACTTACTCAGAACTACTCTCAGTGACTAAAAAGAGACTTTCCTGGTGTATAATGAAAAGACCTCATATATGGGGTATGGTGATACTGTTAGCAAGTTCTTTGGGAACAAAGCTTCTTTATACAGTTAAAAACAAACAAAATTTTCAGAAATCAGAGGCAGAGCTGCCTGTGTTTGCAGCTGCATGAACTCACTCCACCACTTGTATATATTTATCAGGGCCTACTTGAAGGTAGGCAGGGCCAATCCTAGGCAGAATCTTGAAGTCTTCAAAGTTTGTCCTAGTTTGTATTTATTTTGTCCACTTTGGTAGCAACACCTTGTTATCCATTTGTCTTTCTCCTTTCTCATTTGCTTAGCAAAACATGACATTTATGCATGTGGATTGAATGGTGGTAAAAGTCATTCACACTAAAGTGTTAAACCTTTTATCTCTAATTAATTGTGAAAAGTGGGAGGGAGGAGTGAAGGAGTGGAGGTGGAGGAGACCTTAGAGAAATTTCGGTCTTTGCTAGCAGGTTGGTGAGGTAGTAAACCTGATTCCATCTTTTTGAGGTGTCTAGGTAGAGGAGCCAGAGGTGCTCATAGTACTAGATGCTGTTGGAAACCAGGGGGTGATGCTTTCTTAGGATTTTCAGTCCAGACATTTCCTCATAAGTCAGTCTCCTCTCCTGTATATCCCAATGGTAACTTAATGTCCAGCATCCCCTGCTTTTGTCTTAAAACTCTTGAGATATGTTTGTATACATTTATATATGTTGAGACATAGTCAGAGGTATCTGTGTGTATATTTGACTATGCTGTAGTTGGAATTTAATGATTTTTCTTATCACAGCCCCCATTTGTTTTAGGTTCTGGAAAGCATCTTTATACAACTCTGTATTATATCTAGTTCTGATTATGAAATTCCAGTCAAAAATGTCCTTTACTGGAACATATCTTCTTTGATAGCCTTCCTGTACTTTCCCCATACTTAGTAGACTTGCAGAGGTGGGATTATTCTTTTAGGTTTGTTTTTTTTTTTTTTTACAATCTTAATGCCATCCTTAATCTGAATAACTTTGACTGTTTAGCTTAGTAGATAAGACTGTTATACTGGGGAATAGGAGAGCTAAATACCACTTTTGGTTTTGTGTGGTTGTAGATAAGTCTTTTAGCACCTACCTCCCAGGGTTGTTGTGAGGATAAAGTGAGATAATATTTGTAAAACACTTTGAAAACCTTAAAGCATTATATAAATGCTAGCTATTATTATTACATCTGTTTTTTCAGTTACAAATTATAGATAATACTTGGTGCTTCTCATTTCACCATTTGGTTGAAGGCAGTATATTGAAAATACTTTTAAATTCTTCAGAAAATTGTGGTATAGAAATCCTAGAAATATTAATATTAAACATTTTAACAAACTGTCCTAATTTTTTTAAAATAGTAGAAACGGTATTGGGGAAAACAGGAAAACTATGTTTTAGATTATCCTTCGTCTAAAATGAAATATCTATTCTAACAGTTAACTTCATTCTATGAAATTCATTTTCAAGAATTAATTTCCCCTAGATTATCGAATCTAAGTTAACTGAGCTACAGAGAATCCTCAGTGGTACAGAATCTGACACAAGTACGTTTTTTCAGACCACTTTGCCTTTTATTATTTGACACAAATTTTGTTTTGCCAAATCTTGGAAACTGTTAAAATCACAAATTCACCTTTAGACTGCTATGAATATCTTAATATTTGGTTACAAGTTGGGAATATGTAGAAGTTTGATACAAGAAAACTACTTGAATGGGTGTATAAATCTATAATATAGGCAGAATTGACTTAAGTGGTGACAAATAGATAACATGAAATCTATATGACATCTGAATGTATTTAGAATTAGAGCTACTTTTGAGAGTGGTGTGTGGTGCATTAAGTCTTTAACACATACTGTGTTGTATAGCTTCTGGCTGAGGGAAACAGCATTTTTTCTAAAGGCTGTAGGGCAATAATTTCCTAGGGAGTGATTTTTGCCAGTGATTTTCTTTCATGATAACAAGATCCATGTGATGAAATGATTAAATGTATAACAGTCTTTAATTGTAAGAGGAATAAAAGGATTTACAGTGGAATGTTGTGAGAACAATGTCTTAGAATCAGTACCTGCTGTGCTTTTAAAAAATATTTTATTGTGACATTTGCTTTGAAGCGATTAAAATATCTGAAGTGTTATCATTTATATCTAAAGAAATTGTCATATGCATAGCATTCTGCCAGGTGCTTTTATTAAAAGATGTTTCTTTTTAGAAGCTTATAGCACACATGTGAGAGAGGAAGACATAAATAAATATAGCTAACAAAACATGAATAGAAAACATACAACTTTACACTTAATATTTCATCACTGCCTTTGTAGAGGTCTTAACTCCTCTTAGAGTAAGTCTTTGAGAGTAGGGGTCATATATTAATCATCTTTGTGATTTTTTCCAGTACTTTGCATAACATCTTGCACTGTGATATTCACCATACCTACGTTGAGTGAATATTTTTCTGGGTTATTTAAACTGATATTTGTTTAAAGTGTGATCTGAGTTTGTGGGGAGACTGTTTAGACCTAGATGCAGTGTCATAGGATCATAGATTTAGAGCTGGAAGGGACTTCAGTGGTCAGAAGTATTAATAAGGAGGAATTTAGATATAGACATAAGAATTTCATTAAAGGGAAGGCCATGAAACAGGACTTTTTCCTAACTTGTGATTTTTATTGCATATATAATAAAATGTAAAGCGTATGGTCCTATTCTATAGAAGGGTGTAGTGCTCAGTCAAGGATTAACAGGTTTTTTTTTTTTCTTAACATTTTGTTCAGAAGAATGAAATAAAGGCCAAGTGTCCCAGCTTTATCCTCTGACTACTACATTAGAGTTCTGAAAGTAATGGTACTTTTTCTCAGCTATGTAATTGTAAAATTTTTTAAATTTTGTTATCAGCCCCCGTATCTCCAAGAAAAGAGAATGAAAGGATTCTTGTACATTGACAGAATGGCAAGATGAAATTCAGGTTCAGCATGTTCCTAGTCATTGTCCTTTGACTTGAAACTTCAGTTCCTTGGAAACTGATTCCATGATTCACAACCATGCAGGATAATTGGAAAAATATTCCTTTAAAAAAGGTGGTGCTTTGTTAAAGGGAGAAGCATCTCTTTCCTCCTGTGCAATTCTGGATCCACTTTAGTATTTAGCCATAATTCCTTAGACGATAGTCAATAAATATATAGTTTCTTAGAAGGATATATGTGCTGATGGACTAGCTCTACGGATTAACTAACAGTATCATAATTTGAAAAACAGACATTTTAAAACCGCTTTTCTATAAATATGAGTCTCGCCTAGGAGGCTTTTGTAATATTTCAAGGCTTGTTGCATTAATACAGAGCCATCCAACAAAAGGAGCAATTGGAAGACCTTACATTTATAAAGAATCTTTTGATTTGGACTCTGGAGCTAATGTATATCTCCTTGTTTTATGTCTCATTTGATTTTATTGAACAGGTGATCAGTGAACAAAATTATTTCTTGTTATACTTTCAAGGAATTTGGTATGATTTTGTGATATGCATAGGAGATATCTTATTGGGCAAGAGACTCTAATGGGGTATTTTGTTCTACCCAATCAAATGCTTTTTTATAGTCAACAAGCAAGTATTGGGATCTTATGTTCTTTATACCTTTCAGTCATTGAGAGGTGTTCCACTATAGAACATAATCTGTGACAAGGTGAACTTTTAGGCATATACAAATCTGTCATGTCACTAGTGAAAATATGCGCATGTTTCTTGTGATAGGAATACTCCAGATTGGTCTGGCAATTTGAAGCACATTACATGGTGAAAGAAGTGACCTAGAGAGAGCATTATAAAACAGATGGTGTATCAGGGACAATTTTGATGTAACATCTGTGGGAAATGTTGCGGTTTTAAGACTGGATTGTTCTTCCCTTGAAAAAGCCAACTATGAGATTTGCTGATTAAGAGTTTAGTTTCTTCATTTTTTTAAATTAGTGATTGCTAGTTATACATAAAAATTAGTAAAATTCTCGTCCCCTTAGTAAGATGATCATTTAGAACTAGAAGTTGCTTTTTGTTGTATAAGATTTCATGATGAGACCTATGAATTCTCCATTTTTGGTTGATATGTCTCTGTTAGTTTTCTACTTGAAACATATCTGCCCAAGTTTTGATTCATCAAAATTATCTTTGAATTAGCTCTGGACAAGGAATAGATGAATGTATATTTCCAATAATTGTGTTTTAGGTGGTGAATAGGTGGGTCACAGAAATGTTTTGTATTTTAATATTCATTCTGAAGTATATCTGAAGCATCACTCCACTTGAAGGTGTTGAGTAGTACTTGTGTTCCCTATTGTCTTACACAGGCCTCTGGTTATCACTCATGGCAGATGGTTTGAGTAGAGAGAGGGAGAGATGTTCATTTCTTAGAAAAGAGAGGCCAACAAAACCCAGTGTGGCAATTGAAATAATATTTCCAAGTACAGTTGGTTGTCATACATTTGTGAAGAAAAAGTGTCTTTGTTTAGCAAAATAAGCCTTTTCTTAAGTTCTTACTCTTTAGCCATAGTAAACCTGACCGTTTTCTCTAAAGAGAAAAGTATTATTGGTCAATGTTATTACTAAACCATTTACTTATAAACTTTGATATTCTAAGTAATGGTTGATTTACCATCCCACATAATTCAGATAAAATGCTGGACTAAGAATGACTGAATGAAATTATAAGCTCATTTACTTATGCTGGATCATTTAAAATGCTGGATGATGCCTCCAAAAAGAATAACCAGTAAATTTGAAAAGTACAGTTCTGTTTATATTTTTTTTACAAAGTCTTACACCTTGATTGTGTGCATAGCCAAAAAATAGTGCAAGCTGATAAATATATGCCTATTTAATGAATTTTCTAGTTGCTCTTTTATATTGATTATTATTAGCAAGCAAGCCTTTGGTCTGAAACTTAGACTGTATAGATATACACACACATGTATATAGACATATATGCATACACACATTTAATCTATTGTTTATCTGGTTAGAGATGAAGTTTTACAAATGCTTCTTCAGTTCTTCCATACCTTGGTCTTTCTTTTTCTTCTACTTTTGTTCTAAGAACCTCTAACCTTAGGCATCTTGAGGTAGCTCAAAGCACTAGATTTTATCAAGTGATAGCATTTAAATCTGGTCTTAGACACATACTAGCTGTGTGTCTTCAATCTCTGTAACCCAATCTCAGATGTGAGCCTTAGTTTCTTCATGTATAGATGAGGTTAATAACACTTTAATCCCTGCTTCACCAGACTGATATGAAAAAAGCGAGAAAACAATATGTGATTGCCATATATTCACTATGTAAATGTTAGCTATTATTATGGAAATAAACAAATAAACTCAAGAGATCATCTTCATTTTTCCTTCTGAAAGTGAATAAAGACTTACTGAGTTGAAGATGATCTATTTCAGTAACTAAGTTTACTGCCATGTCTTTATCAAGATACTGACTCTCATAGTCAGCACAGGTTCTGAATCAGAAAAGTGTCGAGATGCCACACCACCAGAACAAAAGAGAAAATAAATAAAGTGTAGTTTCACCAAAAAAACCGGTTAAGCTTTTATAATAAAAAGCATTCTATAGATACTAAGAAGTATTTAGTAGTAGTCTGTTAGGGGAAACTGGACCTGTGCTTTCATTGGTGTAAGGAACTCTCTCTACTGTATAATACTTTTGTGAGAGTTGGGGGTGAGGGAACAGGGAACAGGGGACAGGAGACTGAGAATGAGGTTAAGTGCCTTGCCAAGTGTCACATAGCCATTATATGTCAGAGACAACTTTAACCAAGCACTCCTGACTGTTCACTATACAAAATGCCTTAATGCTTCTAGTAGTAATATTAAAATAGTAAGATTAGGGCAGCTATGTGGCTCAATGGAAAGAGCTCCTGCCTTGGAATCAGGAGGACTTGGAGTTCAAATCCAGCCTCAGACACTTGACACTTAGTAGCTGTGTGACCCCGGGCAAGTCACTTAACCCTGATTGCCTCACTAAAAAGCAAAAAAAAAATAAATTAAATTAAAAAAAATAAAATAGTAAGATTAGTGCAATTTCATAGTTAGAATATATGGAATCATCTAGCTTTAGCTCTAATGTTACAGATGAGGAAACTTAAGGTCCAAAGAGGTTATGACTTGTCCATCCAAAATCACATAGATAATTAATGGCAGGACTAACTCTTCTGTTAGATTTCTCGGTTCCCAGTCAAGAACCTTTATTCATCACTAATAAACCCCGTCGTGTGTGTGTGTGTGTGTGCGCGCGCGCGTGCGTGCACGTGCTCACACTTCCACCTAAAACTGAAATTTTTTTAGACCATGGCCTCTTAACTCTTCTCTTCTTCTACTTCATTTTTCTTAAAGCTATTCTTTATCCTCATTGTGATGTTCAGTCACCCCTGCTTAAAAAGTAGTACTTAGTGCTGCTAGCCCCTCAACTCTTTTTCTGTATCTTCTCTTCAAAGCTAAACTTGAAAAAGCATCTGCACTCACTGTCCCCACTTCCTCACTTCCCACTCACTTATCAACCATTTATTATCTGGCTTCCAAAGTTCACCACCCAACTCAAAATGTTCTTTCCAAGGTTTCCAATGATTCCTGCAGCATTTGACACTTTGTCAATTTTGACAACTCCCTTCATCTGGATGCCCTCTACTCTGTGGGTTTTCATGCTATTTCTTTTTCCTAATTCTCCTTTTGTCTGATCTCACCTTTGTAGTCTCGTTCTCTGAATCAACATTTTCCATGGGTTCACATCTCTATGTAAACAATATATATGAGTGTATTTTATATATGTATATCTCTCTATCCAGCACTAATCTTTCTCCTGATCTCAAGTCCTTGCTTCTACAACTGTCCACTGAACATCTCTACTTGGAAGTCCTATGGGCATCTCAAATTCAGTATGTCCAAAATGGAACTCATTATCTTTTGCTTTAAACGCATTCTTCTTCCTAACTTGCCTATTTCTGTCAAAGGCACCACTGTCCTTCCAACTTCTCAGGTTTCCAACATGAAAATTATTCATGTTCTCTCATTTCACCAGAAGCAGGCACTAAGTCTTACTAATTCTAACTCTATGGCATCCTTCATGTTTATCCAATTTTCTCTATTCACCCTAATTCAGACCTTTTTTACCTATCTCCTTGACTATTGTGTAGCCTCCATAAATGGTCCATCTGCTTCTACTCTTTCATCCTACCAAATTGATATTCCCAACAAAGCACAAATCTAAACATGTCACACTCGTTCAGGAAGCTTCTCTGGCTTCTGAATGTCTTAAGAATAAATACAAATGTCCTTTTTTGCTATTTGCCCTCCACCTCCTTTTTTTTAGATTTTCCTGTTAGTCATCAGGGCACTCTTTGGGCTTACTTATTGTACCCTATATACATCTTCGTTTTTGGCATTGCATAGGCTATCTCCTATCCCTCTCATTTCTTGGAAATAAATGCTTGATCGTTCTTTAATTAACTGTAATTCCTAGCACCTTTCAAGACTTAGCTCTCAGATGTCACATTTTATAAGGCTATTCCTAATGCTTCCATTTATTAATTAATGTTCTTTCTCCCAACCCTTCCCCACTATTTCTTTCTCTTTACTTTGTATATACTTAATTTTGTACATGTGATATTCTTCCCACTAGAAAGTAAGCTTCTTGAGGACAGAGATTGTTTAATTTTTAACTTTGTATCTCCAGTGCCTAGCATAGTTCCTTGAACTTAGTCACTTAATAATTGCCTTTTGAACTGAATTGAATATTTGATGATATAGAAGATGGCTGCATATGTTCTCCAGCAGTACACATTTGACACTGGTTTAAAGTAGCAGTTTGTGTTAGTGCTACCTGTCTTTCTTTTAAGCTTTGAAAACTTTGCTTTAATAGGCTCTGTGGCCTAAAATTTTGGGGGGAAAGTCATCCCAAAAGGAATAGGGAAATTCTCAAAAAAAAAATTATGAGAATGTAAAAATAACCAGTTCTGATGATGAAAAGATGGAGTTGATGAAAGAAACCAGTGTAGATGCACAGCAAACTTAATGACCAACTTGGATTTTTGAAAGTGTAAAAGAGATGGAAGAAGTATAGATATAGAAGATAAATACATGTAACAGTACATGTAAAAATTGTGTCAGGAATCCTAAAGCTCAAAGTGAGTTCAGGTTAGTAAGCAATGCTAAGAACTACAAAAAAGGCTGAAATTTTAAAGCAGGTAATCGAAGAAGAGAACAGGACTTGTTGCTTGGGGTGTAGGGGATTAAAAACAGACAGAGAAGACAGAGCTATTTGGCTCTTAGTTTGCTTCAGTGTTTTTCTGACATAATTTTGAGGCAGGAAAGGATAGACTGAAAACAAGATAGTGAAGAAAATGTGGTAGGCAGAGAAAGAGTGTGGCACGTACAGGGAGTTAGGCTTGGAGAACAAGATAAAGGGAGTGGCAAGAAGCCTCAGAAAGGGGGAGGGGAGGGTGGGAGAGAGAATCCAGGGTAGTCAAGGGATGAACTGGTGGCATTGGATGGGGTGAGGGGAGGAGATGGGTCTTGGACTAGGGAATTGATACTGTACTTAATCTGGAGTAAGAAGATCAGAGTTTGAATCCTGTTTCTGTTACTTAGTACCCTTAAAATCTTGGGGAAGCGACTTCATTCTCTAGGCCTCAGTTTCTGGATCTCTGCAATGAGGGGATTTGACTAAAAGGATCTCTGAGACTCCTTCCAGCTTTAAATACTACTCATGCATATTACATATCTATATATTCTTTATATAATGGGGTATAATGTAAATGTATATGATTTCTAGTATATATCTATATATGTATATATTTGTCTAGATAGATAATGTGGTATGGTGGATAGAGCTCTGGGCCTGAAGTCAGGAGAACCTGAATTCAAATCCAGCCTCAGTTACTTAGTAGTTGTGTGACCCTGGACAAGTCACTTAACTGCTATGTGCCTCAGTTTCCTCAACTATAAAATGGAGTTAATAACTGCACCTCCTTTCAAGAAGTATTGTGAAGATCAAATGAGACATGTTTGTAAAGTTCTTACCACCGTGCCTGGCACATATTAGGTACTTAATAAATGCTTGCTTCCTTTCCCCTTCCCCCACATATGGTTAGTAGGAAAGAATTGTTGACAGTGAATTTAAGGGATGATTTAGTGGCTTGGGGTGAATCTGAAAAGATCTCCTTAGCAGAGGAAGACAAAGAGCACTACTTTTGTTTGTAGTCTGTTCAAATTTGAACTAGTTCTCACTGTTCTTATCAAGTGTTATAGTCATATTTAAGATTGAGTTATTGATGTGTTATTCTTAAAAATTCAGAATCATTTTAGCACTCAGCGTCTCCCCTACTGGAGAAAAACAAAAGTTAAACTGCATTGAAATCTTTTAAGAAACAGACAATTCAGTTTTAACATGAATGACAGACACAAGTGACACTAGTGCAAATTTATTTTCAAATGAACACTTAATCGTTAATGCTATCTGGCATTTATATAGTGCTTTCACATATATTAGATCACTTTATTTTCATAGCAACTTTAGGAAGTAGGGCAGGTAATTTTTTCCTTTTTTTACAAATGAGGAAATGGACATCAAGAGAATTGAAATGACTTATTCAAGTGTTTTTCAGTTAGTAGCAGAGGCAGAACTGGAACCTAGTTTTCTTGCTACTTCTCTTCTCTACTCTTACACATTGAATAGAGAGTGAATTTTGCTTTAGTAGATTAGTAGAATTTTTCTAATTGGTGGATTTTTAATATGGTATGTAATGCTTTAGTAGGTGCTAACAAATACTGATTGAGTAATTGATTTGAGTGCCTACTGTGTGCCACGCATGCTGTACTAAGTGTTGAAGTCACAAATAAAAAAATTTAAAAAAAGGAAAATTGTCCCAGCCCTTAAGGAGACTACATTCTAATCAGGAAAGACCATACATAAAAGAAAGCTGAAAAGGCTGGAATTTTGAACCCTCTATAAAAGGAGAGTATGGGAGAGAATTTTTCGTTCTGCCCTGTCATAGAGGTAGAAGTAACTGAGGGTACAGTTGAGGTGTGAGTAAGCAATTTTAATAATTAAAATGGAGCATTAAGTTTGAAAATAAAGAGACACAGAGATATTTTTCTTAACTAAAGACTTAATAGTGATAATCCACCAAATTTAGCATGGCATACATATCTAGCTTTTTGAGTCTATGAAGTAAGAGTTATTATGTGTCCTCAGAAGCTAATTTGAAGTATTTTCGGATTACCTGATGATTCACACCTTGTGAAAATTATTTTTAATGACAAGAGCTTGATTTTTATATTGCTTCTGAAAAAAGAGAACTTGTCTTGCTGGTTTTTCTTAGGATAGTAGTGCCTGCTGTTGAATAATTATTAAAGTTGTTTTGTTTGCTATAGTTTATTTATAAGTTACTCGGATAGCTGCCCAGCCAGGATATGTATAAGCTAATGTTCTTCTCTGTTCACCTTCAGAATTTCAGTTTCTGAGGTATGAGATAACCTCAGTTTTGTCTTGATTCCTTTATAATTAGATTCCCCGGGGTGAATGGTGGGAAGGCAATGTGGTGTAGTGGAGAAAAGCCTGAAATTTGGAGTCAAAAACCAAGGCTCAACTTCTGACTTTATCAATTACTTCTTTCATGTCCTTAAGCCACTTAACCTCCCTGAGCCTCAGTTTCTTCATTTGTAAAATGAGTTTAGACTGAATAACTCTAAGGTTAGTTCAAGCCCTGAATCTATGATAAGATGAATCATCTGATCCATGATTTGATCCTATGTGCTCCACAAAAGATTTTTGGTGATGATTGTATTCTTTTCTGGTTTTCCTGACTGCTATTGCTTGTCTCCATTGTTTCTTCTTTCCTTTCCAGATCATTAGTTGTCTGTCCCTTCTCTCTCCCTTAGACATCTCAGTAGTTAATATTTCAAGAGTATTTTACACAGAGACTAAAATGGTTGTATTAGTCAATTTTGTATTCTTCTGCGTAAGAAGTTGCTAATGGTAAGACTTGACAAATTTGTTTTAGATCTAGTAGCTAGACCCTAAATTTAGGAATCAGATGAATTTTTAATTTTTTAAGAGAAGAAAAACCTTAGTTGTTTTCCTGCTATAAAATATAAAGTCCTTACCTAAGCACTTAAGGCCCTCTAAAATCTGGCTCCACCTTACTTATCTTTACTGTCTAATTTTACTCTTCTCCCTTGTGCATGCCTTCTTTCAGTCAACTCAAACCCAAAGCCCTTCCTTGTCTAGTCCTTCATTTTGTTGCCTCCATGCATCCGTGATAGCTGTCCCTTATGCCAAAAATTTGTTCTTTCTCCCTCTTGTGACTACTGAAATCCTTTGCTTTCATCAAAGCCCGATGTCAGTGCTGCCTTCTCCACGAAACCTTCTCTAATTCTTCCGTAGCCCAGCTGAAACTGATTTCTTCACACTTTTATAGCATTTTGTCTTGATCTCTCCTTTGCCCTTATTTTATCACTGAATGAATCAAGTAATTCTTCCATAGGGTGTTTCATCATCATTTCTCTGGAATTTTGATTAGTCATGGTTTGACGAGTATGGGAGAGAGTTTTCAGAGTTGATTGTCTTTACAATGTTGTTGTATAAATTGTTCTCCTGATTCTACTCCATTCATTCTGTACTAGTTCATACAAGTCTTATCAGGTTTTCTGAAACCATTCCTTTTACCATTTCATATAATAGCCATTATATTCACATACCATAGTTTGTTCAGCCTTTCCCCAAATGATAAGCACTCCTTTAGTTTCCAGGTCTTTTCTATTACAAAAAGAGATGGAAATAGACAGGTGATACATCGAATTAAAGTGCTGGGCGTGGAGTCAGGAAGACTTGAGTTCATAAATAGCCTTAGACACTTAGTAACCATGTGACTCTGGGTAAGTCATTTAACATCCTGTTTGCCTCAGTTTCCTCAGCTGTAAAATGGGATTAATAGTAGCACCTACTTCCAAAAGATTTTGTGAGGATTAAATGAGATAATATTTGTAAAGCACTTTTGCAAACCTTAAAGGGCTATGTAATACTATTGTTTGGTTTTGGTTGTTGGTTCCCCCCCCTCCCACACACACACACACATATTGGTCCAGTTCCTTCTTCTTTCATCTCTTTGGAGGTATAGACCACTATGGTAGTGGTGTCACTGGGTCAAAGGATATGCACAGTTTAGCAGTTTCAGTGTTCCAAATTGATTTCCAGAATGATTGGACCAGTTTACTGTTTTACCAACAGTGCATTAATATATTTATTTTCCTTATAGCCCCTTCAGCATTTGTCATTTTTTTCCCCTTTTGATCAATTTTGCCAGTCTATTGGATGTATAGTAGAACCTCAGAGTTGCTTTGATTTGCATTTCTCTAATTATTAGTGGCTTGAAGCATTTTTCTAGATGGGTATTAATAGTTTGGATTTCTTCCTTTAAAAATTGCGTATTCATATGCTTTGACCCAAATAAGAACCCTACTGGGAGTGTCACCACCCCTGAGACCCTCAGTCCTTCCAGTCCAGAGCTCATAGCCTTCATTCAGGGAAATAGCTCATGTGGAGGAGGAGCCAGCCATCCCCACAAACTGCCATTCAAAGGGTGGGAAAGCAGAGACAGGAGGCAGCAAATGTCAGGCAACTCAATCCACTGCCACCACTTTGACTACCATTACCTCTAAGACTTGGATGAAGAACAGCTCGGGACTCTGAACCCAAGAGCCTTGGGAGTGAGAGTATCCCTCAGACCACCAGATCTGCTTCCAGCTTAGCTCCTGCAGCCATAGTTGAAGGGAGGAATCATTGTGGAGAAGAGTTCTACCTTCCTAATCACTATAATAATGTCTGACCTGCTGCTACCAATAGATAGATAAGCACGAGGGCTGCACTGGGAGTGGCAGCATCCTGAGACTTCTGTTCCTGTTTCTAGCCCAGCCTTTGAAGCAGTTTTCTGGGAAAACAGCTCCTGTGGAAAAGGGGCCAGTCACTCTGCAAACTTTCAGCCAACTGCCCACTCCCCGCCCCAGGCAGACAAGCCATCCTTCTGAAACAGCAAGGGACTCTAAGGAAGAATGAAGCAGCATGTGCCATATAAGTCAAACCACTACCACCCCGTTGACCACCATCTCCCCTTGGACCACAGTGAACATAGCCCAGGACCCTGAACATAAGCCTTTGGAATAGCAATGCTTTCAACACACAGCCATCATCCTGAGAAGTAGCCTCTGTGGTGATACAAGAGTTCCTTCAGGTGTTATAGCCATATTTATTAAAGACCAGAAAAGAAGGTTCTTGTTACTGTTAAATAGTTTAACATCAGAAATACTATTTTATCGCTGGAAATGAATCTCAAAGATCATGAGACCTTTCCATCTGACTTACCACTGAAACTTTCCATATTTTGTTGCCCACATTAGAATATGAGCTCCTTGAGAGCTGAAACCAGGAACTATTTTACTTTTCTCTTTGGATCCCTAGCACTTAGCAGAATACTTTGGACATTAGGCTGTTATTCTTATAAATTTGAATCATTTCCTTAAATGTCTTGGAAATGAAACTTTTATTAGAAAAACTTGCTACATAGGTTTCCCCCACCCCTCAGTTATCTGTTTTCCTTCTAAATTTTAGCTGCATTGGCTTTGTTCGAAAACTTTAATTTTATATAATCAAAATTAGTCATTTTTGTCTTCTGTGATCTTCTCTATTCTCTATTTGGTCATGAATTTTTCCTCTATCCGTAGATAATGAAGTTATTTTTCTCCTTGCTCCTCTTAATTTGTTTATGATGTCACCCTTCGTGTTTAAGTCATGTACCCATTTGGAGCTTACGTTGGTATATGTTGTGAGATCTTGGTCTTTACCTAGTTCCCACCAGACTGCTTTCTAGTTTTCCCAGCAGTTTTTATCAAATAATGAGTTCTTATGCCAGTAATTGGGGTCTTTAGGTTTATCAAATACAAGGCTATTGGGTTCATTTGCTATTGTATATTGTGTACCTAATTTAGTCAGCCTCTACCTATTTTTTAACCAGCAACAAATTATTTTGTTGAGTACTACTTCGTAGTATAGTTTGAAATCTGGTACTGCTAGGCCTTTTCCCTTCCCTCTTTTTTTCATTATTTCCCTTGAATTACTTCACCTAGTTTTTCAGATGAATTTGGTTATTTTCATCTGTCTTGATAAAGTAATCCTTTGGTAGCTGGATTGGTATGGCACTGGATAAGTAAATTAGTTTAGATAATATTATTTTTATTATGTTTGCTGTTTTATTATAGTTCATCATGTGATTTCATCATTGTGAGAAAAGTGTAGTGTGTAAACTGTAAACTCTGTGATATAGATTGGCAATACTTTTGTAACTTAAAGTATTTAGAGAGTTGCCTGGGGCCATTGGGAAGTTAAATGACTTTTCTGTGGTTACACAGCCAGCATGTGTGAGGAGTAGGACAGAGTTTAAGGATGGCCATTTACACACTATGCCATGCTGCTTAATCCACTGAAAGCCCCCTGTCCTCTCCCTTAACTTCTTACGGCAATTTTGTGGGCCTCCTCTACATCTTACAACAATTCTGTGAGCCCACCACCCCTTCTTCCTTTCACCTTTCCCATATCAGTGCCGAAAGCTAAGATAACCTAGAAACTGAAGGAGACCTTCAAGCTACCCACGTATTCCTACACTGCCACCCCTGTTTCAACTCTTCCATCTTTTTTTCTACCACTTCCACTTCACCAACTCCAGACATCCCCCTGAAAAAGGAGTCTTTTTAAAACATAGGAAAGACCTAGAATTAGAGAAAGAAGCCTCCAACCGACTCACCAGAATAAGTGAGACAATTAAGCATAATCTTCTGTAGTCCACAGCGCCTATTGATGTAAATGGGTTGTAGCCTTGGAATAGAAAGTGCTTGATAAATGTTTGCTGAATTTGATTTTGAAATTCAAATGGGCAGGAAAAAGATAGTATATTGATGTGGAAAGCATTGGTTCCCAAGCTCTACTTCAAACTTAAGATTATTTAGGATCTCAGAAATTCTCCCAAAAAAGTCATAGAGGAGCTGAGCAATATATTCTGGGCATATGTGGAATAAAACCTACTCCATCCATAATTTTTCCCTTTCTTCCCCTTGAGTGCATGAATATAACTGAAACCTAGGAAACTTCTAATAAGTACATACTTGCTATTCTCCCTGAAAATAGTATTGTCTGTTATGAAAGGACTTCTTTTCAAGTCATAATAATTTGTGAAAAGAAGGAAATGCATTTCTCTGGTTTTGTTGGTTTGTACAGAAATCTTGGGTGCCATGATGAAACTACTAGATTCCATAGCAACTTGATATATGTGATTTGTTGAGCTCTAGACTACTTCCCAAGGGATATTTGGCAAGGTCCAGCGAAAATAAGCAGAATAGCATAATGGGTGCTCAGGCATGAAGGCTTGACTAAATTTCTGTTAAGATTTCAGGGGGCAGCTAGGTGGCGCAGTGGATAGAGCACCAGTCCTGAAGTGAGGAGGTTCTGAGTTGAAATGTGGCCTCAAACCAAACACTTGGCACTTACTAGCTGTGTGACCCCGGGCAAGTCACTTAACCCCAGTTGCCTTAAAAAAAAAAAAAAAAAATGACATTTGGGACAGCTCGGTGGTGCAGTGGATAGAGCACCAGCCTTGGAGTCAGGAGGACCTGAGTTCAAATGTGGCCTCACACACATAACACTCACTAGCTGTATGACTGTGGGCAAATCACTTAACCCCAATTGCCTCACAAAAAAAAAAAAAAGATTTTATGTGAAAGTCTAAAAATAAAAGGAATAATTTTCGTTTGTTTTTCTGTGCTGGCATTTTTAGTGCTACTGAGTCCTGGGAATGTATTTAATTATTCTTATGGTTATATTTAAATGGAAATTTCTAATTATTAATCTTTTTTCTGTGATTAGGTAAAAAGTATTAACTGTTATTTTTACTTCTCAGATTTGTTATAAAATTTTTAATAAATCCTTAATTTTATTTGAATACAATATGAACTAAGAAAGTTTCATTGATTATTTTGTGCAATACATGGGTGGGCATAGCAACTATATTTTTTTAAGGGGCATCACTATAGTAAAGTTTAGAAACAATTCATCTAAGGAGTGTTCTTCCAGAATTGGGCCAACTTCATGAAAGATGTAGAAAAGTAGAGAGTAACCCAATTATATTATTTTAAAAAATTAAATTACTTTTGTTCAATTAATTAGCATTTCTTTTCTCCCCTCTTCCCAACTGAACAACCTCACCCCCACCATACTCCCCAAAAAAACCAAACCCATAACAAATATGTATAATCAAGCAAAACAAGTTCCTGTATTGGCCATGTCCAAAAAACTGTGTGTCATTTAGTATCTCTGTCAGGAAGTGATTAGCATGTTTCATTTTCAGTCTTTCACAACCCAGTCTTTTGTAAAAAATTATTCAATGTTGCTGATATTTATTTACTTTTTCGATAAAAATGTAAACGTTTATTTCTTTGGAGGAAGTAAGTTTAATACTAGAACATACCAAACTGATCTGTTAGTTCTGACTCCCTTTGTATATATTCTCATAAAAAATGAAATGAAAAATGAAACATAGTTATCAAACCACAAAGCACTCTTCAAAAGAACTATATACATTATTTTTTCTTATTAAATTGTAGTTTAAATTTAACATAATAAAATTGTCTTCCTTGCATTTTATTTTCCAAGATTCTTTCCAATGAAGAAAAGAAATGTTGCTTTCAGATAACTGAGCTACATTAGACTGTGTGTAATTGTTTTGTTCTCTTTTTCAGGATGTGAGAGCTTCATGGTGCACTGGTGGGGAAGCTGAGTTTGTAAACTACCCCAATGGATGCAGATAGTGATGTTGCATTGGACATTTTAATTACAAATGTAGTCTGTGTTTTTAGAACCAGATGCCATTTGAACTTAAGGAAGATTGCTTTAGAGGGAGCAAATGTAATTTACAAGCGTGATGTTGGAGTAAGTGAAATTTAAAATGTGGAATACCTAATTTAAATTAAGAAAGGTTTGAGTGTTGAGCTGAGACACATACTGCTATTTACAGTCTTGTCAAGGAATTCATTAACTACACTAACATTCTGTCCTGTCAAATTTCATTTGTTTCTAAGAGAGTACTTCATAATTCTTTAAAAAGTATATTTGGATAAGCAATTTTAATTTACAGTGTGTTATGTTTTTAGACCTATAAATTATATTTGGAAGATTTAACTTCTGTTAAGCTATAGAAAGTTTGCATAGATAACATAATTCATATTTAAGTCGCTACCTTTTAAAATGTGACTGTCAAAAATTAAAGTAAAAGAGGGAAAAAGGAAATTGGTAATTTGCATTTAAGTTTTGGAATAAATCTTTGACACTTTTAGTGAAATTCTTTTGTTTTCAGATTATGACTACAAATTAATTGGGATGAATCCATGGTACAAGAATTATAACACTAAAATAAACTAAATATAGATAATTATTATAAAATTTTAACTTAGGGTCATCTTCCTTTTGGCTTGACATGGTAGTTTGTGTTTATTGCCTGGTTTCATTTTGACATTGCAGCAGTTAAGACAGACTTAGATAGAAGTAAATAGACATTTATTGTTTAAAACTACAATTAGTTACTCTAGAGGTATAAAAACATTTTTTTTCTGTTTTCTTCTAACTTGAGAAATTACCTTTGAATATTAACATTTACTGTCTTTAAATTTCCTTTTGTAGAAAGTATTAATGAAGCTTAGAAAACCTAGAATTACAGCTACAATTTGGTCCTCAGGAAAAATAATTTGCACAGGAGCCACAAGGTAAGTGATACCTAGATTTTTTTTTTCCAATGAAAAGGATAACTTTTTCCTAGATTTTTTTTAGTCCACACTTGTGATTTCATTAGTGTAGGGAACTCCATGGTAAGGAATTACAATGCATATTGGCATGTGCTTTGCAACTTAGTCTTAATTGCCTGGGGCATTGAATAGTTACTTGATAGCCAGTATGTGTCTGGGCAGTATTTTAACGCCATTCTTTCAGACCCCAAGACTGGCACTCTGCCCACTAAACCATGCTGCCTCTCTTTCTATATATTGGGATATAAAATATATTATAAAACATTGTCATATAAGTCAATAGAAGCTTCTTTGTTTACAATTTAGTTCTTATGTATCTCATTTTTTCAATTTTTCTCTTCTTATACCATAGTGAAGAAGAAGCTAAATTTGGTGCCAGGCGATTAGCCCGAAGTCTACAGAAACTTGGTTTTCAGGTAAAGTGCATAAAAATATATAAACTGAAAGTATTTTAGATGTGCATTTTGAACTCAAGATCAGTTAGTCAACAAGCCTTGTTCCAGGTACTGTCCTAAGTGCTGGGAATGCAAAGAAAAAAATGAAACAGCAGCTTCCCTCAAGTAGCATATAGAAGTAAATACAAAATAGATGCAAAATGAATGCAAAATCATTTGCAGGGAAAGTGGAATAACACTAGCAGCTAGGCTAAGGTAAGTGGGGGTGCAACGTAGAGGGCTAAGGAAGGTTTCACTGGGAATGGAGATCGCCTCATTCTTCATTCATGTGCCCTCAGCACCTAGCAAGGTGCAAGGCACCTAATAGGCATTTAATAAATACTTGTTGATTGATTGAATAGCAAGAAGGCCAGCTTGGCTAGACCATAGAATGTAATTGAAGTAAATAATCCTAAGAAAAATTCCTAATTTGAATGTGGTTTTCTGTGCTTTCCCTTCAGAATATGGTAGTATATTGAATTGTTCCTCAGTATGGTGGTTAAATAATCAATAATTGGCTGTGCTTTTTTGCTTCTTACCATGTTCTTCTCTAGTACTTAAAAAAATTCATTCAGTATTTCATAAATCTAGCCTAGAGGAGAAGATGGATTCACTATGGTTGAACAGTAGGTATCCTTTGTTATGCCTTTTCTAGTCCCATTTTTATCTTGATGAGTGAGAACCATCAGCTAATGCTTTCTCTAGAGTAGAAATTTATTCTGTCACTTGCCTCTTTTTCTTTAGCTTCTATTACTGAATAACAATGGAACCAGGAAGTTGACCTTTCCGAAGAATGGTGAACCAGCCCTTGCTTTCTTTCCTTGACTCCTTCTTGTGTTATAAGAAATATCTTCCTGAATTAAAATACTGAGATTTTATGGATTTCTTTTCATTCTAAAATAAGTATTGATTTTTTTTTCCAATGGGAAAAGTTAGCCCTAATCTTAGTAGCATTCACTTAATACCAATAAATAAACTTACAGGTGCCATAGCAGCTAGAATTAGAATGCAGTAAGTGTCTCAGCAAAAAGCAAAAACTTTTCAATTCATTGTAATCAGAATCATCCATTTTGTGTTTCATAATGTTCTCTATCTCTTGTTTGGTCATAAATTCTTCCCTTCTCCATAGATCTCACAGGTAAACTATTCCTTACTCTCCTAGTTTGCTTATAGTATCAGCCTTTACATCTAAATCATGTACCCATTTCAACTTTGTCTTGATATAGAGTGTAAGATGTTGGTCTGTGCCTAGTTTCTGCCATACTGTTTTCCAGTTTTCCCAGAAGTTTTTGTTAAATAGTGAGTTCTTATCTCAGAAGCTGGAGTCTTTGGATTTATCAAACAGTAAATTACTATAGTCTTTGATTATTGTTGTCTTGCATGCCACCTATTCCACTGATCTACCACTCTATTTCTTGGCCAGTACCAAGTAGTTTTGATGATTGCTGCTTTACAGTTTAAGATCTGGTACCACTCGGCTATCTTCTCTTGCATTTCTTTTCATTAATTCCCTTGACATTCTGGACCTTTTGTTGTCCAGATGGATTTTGTTATTATTTTTTCTAGCTCTATAAAATAATTATTTGGTAGTGTGATTGGTATGGCATGTGATTGGTATGGCACTGAATAAGTAATTTAATTTGGGTAGAATTGTCATTTTTATTATATTAGCTCAGCCTGCTCATGAGCAACTGATATTTAGATCTGACTTTACTTGTGTTAAAAGTGTTTTGTAATTGTGTTCATATAGTTCTTGTTTTGGCAGGTGGTCTCCCAAATATTTTATAATGTCTACAGTAACTTTAAATGGAATTTCTCTTTCTATCTGTTGCTGTTGGGCTTTGTTAGTAATATATATGATTCCTGCTATTTAGCTTAGAGGATCACTTCCTTGTTTGGCCCAAGTTGTCAGGATAACTTGCAAGAATGTCCCATCTGTGATTTCATTTATGTGCCCTACTAATAGTTTTTATCCTAGTCCCATATTTTCCTAAGTTGCATGACTGTGTTATGTGGATTGACCTCAAAGCAGATAAGTGACTTAATCCAGATAGAACAGCTAGCTGGTCATCAGAAGAGCAGGACTTGAGTCCAGATCCTCTATCTCCAGCTTTACTAAGTCCTCACTGTTAACTTTCATGTGCTTGACAAGCCAAGTAAAAAACCGCTGATATTCCAGAGATTCTTTAAAAAATGCCCTAGGATAACCAGATGTTCTTCTTTTTCAGAATAGTTTACTTGATTCTGTTTTTCTCTTCCTAAAGGTAATATTTACAGATTTTAAAGTCGTTAATGTTTTGGCAGTGTGTAACATGCCCTTTGAAATCCGATTGCCAGAATTCACAAAGAACAATAGGCCTCATGCCAGGTAGGTCTTAGAAGAATGAAACCAGATTTTTACATTTGAAATCACTTGGAAAGCTTTAAATTTATGTGTTATATTAATTAGAGTATCTCCTTTTGACAGTTATGAACCCGAACTTCATCCTGCAGTGTGTTATCGCATCAAAGCTCTACGAGCTACATTACAGATTTTTTCAACAGGAAGTATCACAGTAACAGGTACTTTATAGTTTCTGTCTAAATTATGTGACAAATGACTAAATGTGATAAGAGATTTGCATATTAACATAAAGTAACCAAAATATGTCAGACTTTTAGTTAGTACCCAGGGTGGTGATTTTATATTTAATTCTTTGAATTGTCAGAATGAGTTTGGTACTCACAGCATATAAAGGAGCCTTAAATTTTGTGAAGTCAATGGTAGAAGTTACTTGAGGAAACAATTCAGTTGTAATTGGTGAATTTCTTGTAATAACTTGTTATATCAGTTCTTATAAACTTTAGCTAAGCAATTATAGGCAAACAGCCTATGATTTTAAAAATGATTTTAGGTATCATACTTGTCAAGGTTGTGGAGGGAGGCCCATTCATGGAAGCCAGGCTCAATAATAAGCAGAATGTTAATGGACAAGCTTGCCTTCAGTATTTCTTCCTCCATTAGTTTTTCCTCTTTTATGTGACTGACCTATAGGTGCATCTCCTATATCTTATTCCTACTTATTATTGTTAAGAAAGGTGACTAGTAATGGCTGATTAGGATTTAAGGTATGATCTCCTCCAAGAACTTGCTGAATTTATAGCCTGGATCCCTCCTCGGGAATGAGTTTGACTTCTCCCCTCTTCTGGCCATCCTTCCTTCTGGGGCTTCAACCTGACAGTATTTCCCCCACAGTGTCACCAAGTATATGGCTTCTAAATAGGCTTCCAGTCAGTATTTTCTTTTACTTTACACTTTCATCTTGAGGTAGACAATAGACTTAAATGTTGTGCTTTCTTTTTAGATCAAGTTTAGTTTTTCCTCTTTTGTCAGAAAAGATGTAAGTTTGACTTGTAACTGCATCACTTTTTGCCCTTAATACCCCAGGCAAGTCACTTAATCTCTCTGCACCTCAATTTCCTGATATATGAAAAGGGGATTTATAATATTTGAATTGCCCTACAACATTGGATTATTATGAAGAAAATGAATTATAAGTGCAAAGTACTGTATGTGAACTATTATTAGTTTTGAGTATATTTCACATAATATGTAGCTATAGGTTATATAAGTATAAAATGTATGTGTGCTGAAACAACCAACTGAAAACTGCCAGAGACAGTTTGCATAAGTACAGAGAAAAACCAGTCAGAGATTTAAAAAGGTACTTCTAAAAATCCACTTTTATTGAGTTAATTGACAATTGGTGAAAAAAATTAAATTAATTTTAAAAAACTTCCAGTCCAAAAACAAACAAGTGGATTTTTTAAACTAGTTTTTACTCAATTCAGAGTATTTTTAAAACTAATTTTATGGTAGAATTCTTATAGGCATAGAAAGACAATGAACTAATGCAGAATGTGAAATAGAACCAAGAAAACAATATGTGTACTTGACTACAACAAAGTGCAAAGAGGAAGAACTACACAATGCTTTGTCGTTATAATAACCAACATTGACCCCAGAGAAGAGATGAGAAAATGGGCTTCCCTCCCTTTATTGCAGAAGTGATGTTACTATAGGTGTGGCGTATATGTATACCTTCACACTCAGTGGATGCGTTATTTATACCCCAAATCTCTTTTCTCTGTGTTTGGGCAGGGTTCACCTACCAACTTGTAAATAGGCCAGTTTATCAGATAGATGTCAAAATAACATTTGTGCCCAGAGGAGCTATAAATTGTCAGGTCTATGTGTATATGCATGTATCTGTTGTCACACATGTGGTTATCAGTTGTGAAAGGAACTTCTGAGGCACTTATAGGTCATCAAACAAAGAAGGATTTGCTTAGCAGTCACATAGAAAGGATGCTGAACAAGAATGGTCCAGCACGTAGCTGACTTCCAAATGGAAATACCTCTGGTCAATAGGATAGCAAGTGGTGACCAGTCTTGGGAAATCTGTCAAGTCTGAAGGGCCCTAACTCCATGTGGTTAAACTTTTATAATTCCCTTAAGTGACCAAAAAGCTCCATCAATGCAGTCACATGCTACCAGGAAGCTATCAAGTGATGCATGGCTTGAGCCCTAGCCCCTGGACCAATGAAGTCCTGGGGACAGTTTTGTCATCTTTTAGGCAAACAAACCTAAAAAGTATCAAGGGGGAAACCCTGGTAGATCCTGGTCCTATCACACTTGTAAAAGTAATAATTTGTTTTTTTATATGTCAGATTATACTGACCAAAAGAATAGTGGAATTCTTTTTGTAGTTCCCAAGATTTATTACCCTGCATGAACCTTTCTCATTAATAGTAAGATGACTAGGGGTCTAAAACTAAAGATCAGTAAAATTCTTGATATGTTTTAGCTTAATTCTCTTATTTATCATCTACCCAAGTGTATCATTTTGTAGGTGCTGACCAGGAAAAAATATTCATCTTAATTTACATTTTGAAATACTGTAATTTACATTTAGTAGGTTGACTTTTCATGGCATTTTCTTCTTATGTTTTAGGGCCAAATGTAAAGGCTGTTGCTACTGCTGTGGAACAAATTTACCCATATGTGTTTGAAAGCAGAAAAGAAATTTTATAATTCACCACCCAATTGATTAGGTTCCCTAACTGAGCACCTTTTAAAACTGCTGCACATTGGACTCAAGGCAAAAGGAAAACTGGACCAACAGTAACTGAGGAAATAGACTCTTTTATTTGTTCATGGCCACAGTGTAAGCTCCAGCCCCTTTGGATTTTATTTTGAACAGTGCTGTAATGTAAAAAGTTTACAAGACGTGAAATTGCTGCTTTTACAAAAGGACGTTCTATTTATTTTTGCAGTAATTCTCGTGTCATAAGCAGAGCTGTCACGGTGTGCACTACTTTTAAGACATATTTTGGTTGGGTTTTTTTTTTGTTGTTGTTGTTTTTCATTTTGAGCTAATGTGTTTTATTTGTGAATAGTCTTTTACATTTTTGTATGCTGAACATGGGCACCAAAGAAGCTGTAAAAGTTATCTTTTTTCAATTGATGAATGTGTGCACAAATAAAAGTTTGGAAAAGATCTCTCCTCATACCTACTCTATTATTTTTTTCTTCCCCATTTTCTATTTTAACTGAAATTGTATTACTCAGAATTCATTTTTTTAAACTATGCAAACTTAGTCTTTTGCTGAAGTGTTTTTTGGCTTCCATTTGAAGTGTATTTTGTATATATGCCACATGTGTACAGTATGTTCTTAATGCTGTGTTACCAAATGTCAGTTTTTCTTGCAAATTAGAAATTTTAAAAAAATGTATATAAACTATAGGGAATAAGAGTAGAACTTTATAGATTAAACATATTGTCTTACATTGCTAACTTAATATGATAAGAGTGTTAAATATCTTTTGAGAGTTAAAAGAAGATTAGTTTAATAAAGAAACTCTTCTTACCCACAGATTGGATATGAAAAAGCAGCTCTTTTGGGTTGCTTCTCATTGTTACTCTGAAAAGCCTTCAGTTACAGCTGAAGGAAAGTGATGGAGATTCTCAATTTAAGCCTTCACTACAGGCTCCTGCCAGTCTTGGCAGTTTGATGAAGTTTGTATGGTCATGACAAGAAGTGCCCCCAGGCTGTTTCATGCCTATACCATTATATACTTAGAAGCTCACCTTGGTCATTTTGTGAGACATGTCCTTTCTCTCTGATTTTTGTCTTATTTAATGGAGCATAAGGGATTATTTAGTTCAGTAAGTGAAAAATGATATTAAATCACTTTGTGATCCGTTGTCCTCTTTGGCTAATTCCTGCACATTGGAATGATAATTATGCTGCAGGAATGCCCTATGACTTGAATTTAACATGGCTAACAGTGTTTTTATCCTGAAAAATAAAACTCTGGGTTTCCACAAATCATGGGAAACAATAGGGAACATAATGCTACACCAAAATATGAGTGTATTAAAATGTTATGAAACATTAGAATAAATTATTAAAGATGTGAGCTCCATTAAGTAACTTTTCCTGTATATTAGTGAATGCTAAATTAGGATAAATTGTACAATTTTGTACAAATGTTATATGTTCTTTGTGCCCTCTTTTTTCCTCTTTATCATTCTCCATCCTGATTGCCCTATAAGAAGTGAAAAGACTGACTTCAAAATAAAATTCTTTCTTGTGGAGGTTTCTCTTGGGTAATAAGCCTGACTTTGAAAATGATTCTGAATTTGTAGGTTATTTTAATGTTCTCATTAAGAGTTTTTCTTCTATATTTAATTCATTTTAAAGTTCAATAGCTCATCTAATATAAAGAATCAAAATGGATGAACAAACAGATTCTATATTGTTAATTAGTTTGAGCATATATACTTGGTTTTAATGAGCTTCCAAACTTAAGCTGTTAATAAACAAGGGAGAAATAAGGAAAGAAGTGCATATGGAACAATGATATTTTTTAAAAACTAATTAAAAACGAGGAAAAGGAAAAAAATGACTAAACCAAAGGAGTAGACTCAGTTTTTCCCTAAGATTTTCAGTGATGGTTAAACTAATTTGATTAGTACTTTCTCAAATGTGGTATTTGGTTTTAAATGGGGAGGGGAGGCAGTGCTGAAAGGAAAGATATTGTTTATATGTAGCTGAATCAGTATCAGCAAATAGTGTTAGATTACAACCCAATAGGGTAAGAGCAATAAATGGATGTATGGTAAGAGATAAATGGCTATAAAACATCTGTTACAGGGCAGGTAGGTGGCACAGTAGATAAAGCACCAGCTCTGAAGTCAGGAGAACCTGAGTTCAAATCCGGCCTTAGACCAAACACTTGACACTTACTAGCTGTGGGACCCTGGGCAAGTCACTTAACCCCAATTGCCTAAAAAAAAAAAATCTGTCACACACACATATAGAGTTATACTAGGAGAAGAGTAATAAAAATATATCCTCATCTACAACTCTCCCTATTTTTGGAAAATCAAAGAGTTCTGATGTGAGATTGAGTAAACATTTATTTGGAAAATACAATTATTAGAGTTTTGATACTAGTATCACTAGCAATAACTAACAAGGTTTACAAGCATCTGTTGATCATGAGTGCTCATACTGAGGTATAATGGAGTGGACTATTTGAACTTCAACTAAGGTATTTGAGAGAAGCATCAGAAGCTTATTTAAAAAACAAAAACTGAACCTGACATTTACTTCCCATCTATAATATCTCTTGCTATCCATATTTCCCTTATCTTCCAGGGAAATCTCAGTAGTGGACCTACTAGCCTTTCTCTCGGTAGAATTATTTCTTACATTGTATTTTTTTTTTAATTTATTTAAAGCATGTCTCTGGTATTTGAACTCTTACTGCTATCCTAGATTTGTATCTCCCCCAATTTGAATATAAAGGCATATGAGAGATTTAGAGGTTAATTATCAAATCAAATTCCAAAATAAAGGTCTTTTTTTTTTTAATAGGGTCACTGGTTTTTGGACCCTCTTTAAAAAAAAAAACAAACTTGTAGCTTGAATTTTTTGTCAAGTTGGATTGATTAATGATTGAAAGTTCAGATATACATAGTCTATCTTTTAATTACTGTGGTGGCTTTTTGCTTCTCTCAAACTCTACCATATTTTCCATGTAAATGCCCTTGCCCAAGTCTTTAAATTGGAGAAACTACACGGAAATACAGCACAGAAAGATCCTGGATTAGATGAATTACTCACTTAGATAGAAACATATATGCCTTGTTCACTTTTAATGGGGTTAAGTACAAATGAAATAGATGTGTTAGATGACCCAATCTTTGGACATCCGTAACTTTACACAATCTGCAGCAGCCTGAAGTTTAATTATTATAATGGCCTATTGGTTGTAGCCTGAGGTAGGAAATTCCTGAGAATTGTGAAGAAGTTGCAGACGCTAGGCACTTCAGCTTTGAAAGCCTTGATAGGAGAAAGTTTTGAAAGCTTACTTTATTTAAGGCAACAAAATAAAAATAACTAATTAATTATCTGGCTAACTTCTGAATTCATGAATCTTTTCATAAGTTTTCACTAAGGGTTACAACTAAATATGGTCCCATATTTCCAAACTCTCTTGGCATCTCACTTTGGTAACAAGGAAAAATGTTTAAAAATTAATTGTCATCTATTATAAAACTGATTCCTTATTTACATGGGCATTGGGATATGGAATATTCAGGTAAGTTCAGAAAGCCCACTTGAAGGATAATTATCAAAGTTTTTAAATTACTACATGAATTTTAATTACAGCTATAGAAACCTTTGCTATTCTTAATTAGATACAGGTCAGCAAGTACAACCAATCAAAAACAGAAATCAGAGAGCATTCTAACCCATTCTAGACTAACAAAGAACAAAGATGAACTGCACCCGCAGAATTTATTGCCTTCTCTTACAAAAAAGAAAAAAAACAAAGGTCTACTCTGCAAGCCAGGTACCTGTAGTGGCAAAGTCATTTTTAGAAATCTGTCTCTCTTATCTCTGAAAATAAACCTGTCCTTTTATATACACACACACACACATACATACATATATATATATATATATACACACACACATATGTATATATATATGTATATGTGTGATATATATATATATATATATATATATATATATATATATGTGGAGTGGTCACATGATTGATTGCACAAGGCCTGTTCTTTCTTAAAATGCTCAGTTGGGACAGTGAAAAGCAATAACCCAACCACACTTTCTCAGGCCAGTTCTCAACCGGTTCTTGGGGAATGGCAGGTAGTTTGGTGATGTCTGCTTCCTCTTTCCTTATTTAGACTTTAAGATTAAGAACTGATTTTTAAGCCACTTGTGACCAGATTAGGAAGTCCCTTAAAACTTTTGCTTTAGATACTGAAGCTAAAAAAAAAAAGCCAAATGTTTGTTATTACAAAGACACTACTAAGTGTCCTTACACCAAATCAGTATCATTGTTGTCTGCATGGCATCAGTTCTCCTGAAAGAGGTGCTTCGATTGCTCTTTACTGTACAACCTTTTGCACTCTAAGAACTGCTCTTGGTGTTTTGTCGTTTGAAGCTCCATTGGCACTAACTTCTTTCTCTGATGACTCATAAGATAAATGTTGTGTTTCACATAGTTTCTGAAAGAGAAAGAGTTATTAATGAAAACATCATTCTTGCTTTATACAGTGCTGTTTTTAAAAATATTAGACATTTTAAAAGACACCCTGGGGTTTGTAAAATTCTAGAGGTACACTGAGGTCATGTTATGACATTGAAGCCTTTCTGTATGATATATTAGAACACAAGTTTTTGTTGGGTGCTGTCCAATGCATATTTGGTTATCAAAAGAATTGCAAGGATGTCATTATAGAACAGTTTTACCTGCAAATTTGAATTCCAAGTACAATAAGCTTGACATGGAGTCCTGAAAAAATTAATCATCCACAAATCCTACTCTTTCTCATTTTCATTGTAATACACAAAAAGTTAATTGCTAACGGTGGGGGAGAAATGAGACATTACAACTGCTTCCCCCATCCCCAGTCATTGAGATGTTTACCATTTGTATCAATGTATGTAGGTAAAATATTACCAACAATCAACTTCCGTGAAACAGTTTTTTCTTCTGTTTTTCTTCCTCCCTCCCTCTCCTTTTTCTTCTTTCCTTCTTTTCTTTTACTTTCCTTTCATTTCTTTCCTTTTGCCCTCCTTTCTCCTTTTTCCTTCATTTATTCTTTCTCTTTTCTTTCCCTCCCTTCTTCCTTTCCTTCCTTTCTTTCCTCCCTCCCTCCTTTCTTCTTCCTTCATTCTTTCCTTTTCATTCCTTTTTTTTCTTTCTTTTTTCCTTCTTTCTCCTTATACCATGTAATCCTGGCCCAGTGCCTGAGCAACTTTCTAAGATTATAATTTGCAAAACCATTTCTGATTTGCATTACTTAGAGGGAGCTCCCTCACTGGGAGTACCATACATTGATGAAATCACAGTTCTCAGGAATATAAAATAAAATTCTTGGTTTAAAGGAAAGAGTAAGTTCCATAACTGAAATAACTAAGATAGTGAACCATCTTATTTTGAATTCACTGCCCAAAAGACAAGTTTGTTTTCTTTTTTTTTTGATGTTACAAATACATATTTACAAATACAAATTAATATTGTAGAATTTTCTTCCCTTATTTTATTGAATACCAGGCACTATGAATGTTATATAAATTTATCTAATTTTGCAAGAATAGTGATGTAAGGCCTTAACCCCAAATGTGAGAGAAAACTGTTAAGTAATAAAGGATATGAACGTATCTTAGACACTGCATTCACTTTGACTTTGTCCTTAGAATATCTCATTGTAATTCCTATACCAAGACTATTTTGAGTAAATGTAAAGTTAGGGTTCCAGGCTATTGGATCCTTATTCTGCAGCAAAAAAATGTAATCATTAACAACATTTCTAAATGTCTTAACTGTAAAACTGCCAATATACCTGAAGTGCTTAAGAGGATATGTTACATGGTTAAGGAGAGGACACTACAAAGAACAATGTTAAACAGAGTGCAGTTTTATAGAGAATTATGTTTGGGGTTTGGAGGGATAATATTCTACACAGAGACAAGTGATGTTCAATGGAACTGTGTTACATGAAGTCATTTAGAACAGGATTTTCAAAGACATTTAAAAATGTAACCAAAGAAATTGTTAGAAAATTGGGGAGATGGGAAGGCAGAAGAGAAACATACCACCCTCGGATAATGGTAGAGCTTTTCAGAACTACAGGGGACCCGACCCATTGGGATCTAGGCTAACCTTGCCATTCTACTGTAGTAAAATATTTTTTTACATGCTCCCACAGCTTTAGAAAAAAATCATGTGTTTCTCCATTTAAATGAATTTTACCTGTTGATTAACCAACAAAATGTCAGTATTTGCAAGCGAGAACAAAATGTCATACAGAAATTAAAGATGATGGGAAAAGCAGACAGAAAAGAGGGAAATGGCATGAGTAATGAAAAAGGATGTGTGGTACTATGGCAGTCATACTTGTATAGTCTTCCAGTCCATTATTTATGAAAATACTTATTTCAAGTAAATGGCATATAGATTAGCCATATGAATTATCTTATTCCATGGTCAAAAAGGAAATCAAATATTTTTGAAATCTGATGTTCTCCTTTAAGCAATTTATCTAGAACTTGTTTTCTGGGCTGATGTGAGCAGGCAGAAATTTGTGTTTTCTTACCAGTGCAGAGAGAGGTGTGCAAGTTTTTTAGTAGTTGGCCATAAGGTCAGAAATATATGGATGAGGAAGCTCTTAAATTTAGCTGTAAAATGAATTGCTTTCAACTAAAATTACAATTACTAATTGACCCAAGTCTGCTAGCATTACTCCTATTGGTAGTAACAGAATGGTAGCATTGGGCAAGTGGTTAAGTCCTATTGGCCTACTAGTTTGTGTCCACTAACTGGGCAAAATACTTTTTTGCTAAAAATTCCACTGGAGTAAATTGAGACAGTCTATTACCAGTTTAGGCTGCAGCACGTACTAAGAAACTTCCAGGGAGTCCTTGAAAACAAGCCAATAGCTCAAATGGGAGACGTTACTTAGATGAGCCAGTTCTCACAAGAAATAAGAAGAATCCACCCACATGAGTGTGAAACTGAATGGCAATGAAATTTCTGAGTAATTGGAAATGGCATTTGTATACTGATATTAATTGAAATGTCATTCCCTACACATCTATTAAGGAGCCACGTTTCTTCCCTCCATCCTCTTTTGTAGCAAGAGACACCACTGCCTTGCTATCTACTTGCCATCTTAAATTAGTATGAGGAAACAAAACTTTCCAGATGAACCTATCAGATTGCTTTACATATGTCATAAATATGTAACCCTTTACATTTTAAGTTTAAAATATGAATGTTTCTCACCTCTTTGCCTTTTGTTTTTTCTCTACTAATTCTTTCCTCTATCTTCATTCTCCCTCACAATTTTTTAAGTATAAATACTAATATAAAGACAGTTCCATTTAAAGTGTCATGTTGCTTTTGATCTTGGTCTTTCTTGTTACCATTTCCTTTAATTTGAATTTTTTATTTTCTTGGATGGATTGGGAAGAGAAAGCTTAAAAGCAAATAAATTTCTGTCCCTTTAAAGTAGTTCATAATTCAGAGTTTCTCTAATTCAGACAGGCTTGCCCTACCCACCCCCCAAGTTAGTATGAGTTGTGAATTGACTTCCCAAGGACTGTTTTATTCTGTTTGTCCACTAGGTGGGAGGGTTGTACTTAGGTTTTCTTTTTCCCCTTTTCCCCTGCTCTAGAAATCAGATCTTGACTGCGCCATATCACAAAGACACCTGCAGATTTCATAGTCACTTTCTCAACCAGATTTCCTTTTTGAGTTTTTTTAGTTTTTTGAAATATGGAAGTAATGGGAATGGAGGCTCTTTGTCAATTGGTTCCCAGAGTTCTGTGTCCATTATCTCTTCTCCTCTTTTGCTTATTATCGAATCACATTTGGAGAAGCTTTTCTGACTATAGAACTTCTATATGTATTATTGTAGCCCAAAGGTGCTGGTAGGTAGCTCAAAGGCACTAAAACACTCATGGGTGTGAATGACTACTATATCAAGTATTTTGAGGCCTCATTCACCTTTTGAATCTTAACTGAGTTAGTACTCTTAGAAATACTTTTGTTGTTTACATTAATTGTAGCAGAACCCAGTATGTCTTGTTATCATACATCTTTATTTGTTTATACCATGGGCAAACCTAAATCATACCTATACTTAGCAAAAACCTGCATTAGGTTAACACTGTTAATTTCTACCTTGTTGTTTTAGTAAAATAGTCTTGTCTGACTCTTCATGACCTCATTTGGGGTTTTCTTGCCAAAGATACTGGAGTGGTTTACCATTTCCTTCTCTAGCTCATTTTGCAGGTGAGGAAACTGAGGCAAACAGGGTTAAGTGACTTGCCCAGGATCACTCAGCTAGTAAGTGTCTGAGGCCAGATTTGAACTTAGGAGGATGTCTTCCTGACTCCAGGCCTGGCACTCTCTCCACTGTGTCATATTTCTTTCTCCAGTTCATTTTATAGATGAAGAACTGAAGCAAACAGTGTTAAGTGACTTGCCCAGAGTCACATAATAAGTGTCTGAGACTGGATTTAAACTCAAATCCTCCTGATTTCAGGCCTAGTGCTCTATCTACTGCCCCATCTGTTGCCCCAATCTTCAAAAGGATGCTAGCATGTCCCTTGACATTAGCATAATAAAAGAGATCTGTTATTGTATACCATAATAAGTCTATTTTCATATGCTTGGTTAATCAGTGAACCCTTTTGCAGACTTTCAGACTAGACTATTGAAACTAGTGTGTTTGATTATTCTTCCTTGTGTTCCCAGCACTAACCTGAGCATTCTTGGACAAACAAGTAGAAGACATCCCTTGACCTACAGGATTTCTAATCTAGTTACAGCAGGCAATGAAACTAATTAGAACAATACAAGCCAGTATATGACTATTAGTTTGAAAAGTACAGAATGTAAGTTCTTGTAGAAATATAGGCACAGGGATTAGATCTATGATTTTGTTAGTATAAGGCACCTCTAGCTGAAGAAACTCTCTATCAATGTGGGTCAGCATCTTCCCTGCAATTTATCATCTTAGAGAGTTACCTAGAGCAATGAGGGGTTAAGCGACTTGCCCAGGGTCACAGAGCCACCATGTTTAAAGCTGGGACTTAAACCTAAGTCTTACTGACTTCAAGGCTAGTGCTCTATCCACTATGCCTCTTTGAGAAAGGAAAACTTATGGGCTGTCGTTACTTAGGGAAGGCTTCATGGAAGAGAAAAGGCTTGAACTGAGCAGGGCATGATTGACTTGGCCAAAATCCAAAGGCTAGGTTCACAGGTGGCCCTTGGAAAAACTGAGACCCTCTCATTATAGGTTATCAAGCAGAGAGGCTCAATACCCACTTGGGTACATTATGGTAAAGATTCCTTTCGACTATCAGTTGAAAAAAGAGCCATTGAAGTCCCATCTGACTCTAAAAATTCTGTAATTATGGGAGGGTACAGTGTCAGTGGAAGCCAAGGAAGTAGAGACTCCTTTCAGAAGTGTCACTATAATTGCAGTCTATAACAATGGCTACCTATACACTTGCATTGATACCATTTTGTCTTTTAAAACAAAAGGAACTTTAAAAAACATAAACCTGTTCATTTTCTCCCTTTTACTTGCTCAAGACAATATATATTTTTACTTTTTTTCATATTTAAAGAACTAACGAAGTCTCTGGAGAAATAGGAAGATTTTTAAATACCCTTTCACTCAGCCATTTAATTTTTACAATCTTAGCACTGGAAAGGATTGTAAAGGTCATCTAGTATAAATCCACCTGAAGAATGAAAACCCATGACAATATTCCCAACAAGTGGTCATTCCACTTGGACTTGAAGACCTATAGTGATGGTGGTTATTTAGTCATTCCATAAGCATTGACATAGCCACCATGTGCAAAGCTCTATGCTTTGCTTACATTTGTCACTTAGCCTCCCATTTACCAGATGGCCCTATGGATTTTTCTAATGAAAAGGAGAAAGCCCTTTTTCTCAGGCCACTTCTAAGTCAGGTTATACTACTTTCACATTTGAAATTTGTTTAAACCAGTCTACTAAAGCTTCTATTTATTCTGATGCCCTAAACTTAAACCAATCTTAGCTGGGATATTTTTGCACATGTAAAAAAGAAATCTAGGCATTTCTGTTAAAATTATTTTGTTTTGTTTTGTTTTCTCCAAGATTTCTAAATTTTGGTTGGGTATAGATTAGCAATGGAGGTACCAAATACTTGCAGTAGTTCTAACATTGGGAAAGAAGCATGATATATGGTAGAGTTATTCCCACCAGAAACAGGAAGAAAACCTCATAGGAGATGAAGAAATTAAGAGAAGAGAGCTCGAATGTCTCCAAGTTCTCCTAAAAACTTAGAAAGTTCACTCTACAGAAGGCTGTATAATAGTCTCATTCCTTAAGTGAGTAGTGCTGATTTTACAAATCTTTGAAAGACAAAATAGATGGCAGTAAACTCAATCACGCTCTAGATTATCTCAATCCAAAGAGATTATTGTAAATTAATTGCTGATCTATTATTCAATTGTATCACAAAACTAACTGTGTGCCAGTCATATGTTGGGAGACAGAAAGCATCAATCATTAATACTTACGATTTTGCCAGTTCCATTGATATTTGTTCCAAAGAGCATCCCTTTGTTTCTGGGATAAACAAAACAACAAACACCAGTGCTGCTAGACTCATTATTGTGTAAATAAAGCACACCCATGGCAGACCAATAAGTTCTACAAGGAACACACAAAAAAGTTGATTAGTTCTTGTGTTGTGCTAGTCACTTCATAACTATATGCAATTCCAATTTTAATCATACTAATGATAACCAGAGAAACAGGAATTGTGACTTCTAAGATTAGTCACTATCCAAAGGTTTAAGTTCTACAATGAACACACAAAAAACTTGATTAACTCTTGTGTTATACTAGCTACTTCATAAATAATATGCAATTCTGATTTGAATCATACTAATGATAACTAGGGAAACAGGAATCATGAATTACATTTTTATTAACTACACACTATAACAACTTTCCCTGGGAAAGGAATTAGTAACCTGGTTGCTACTGCCATTCAGACTCAATGCCAGTATTTTTTATTGCATTTTAATGATGCATTTTTACAGTATTTTCTTTCTTTTTTTTTTTTGAAAAGGCTCATACTTCTATATCCAAAAAAATCAATTCATAGTGGTTAATGTGTCATTTAAAACTGCTATCACATGTATTCATAACAGTTGTTTTTCTAGGTTCAGGAAGAGAACATGGCTCATAATGAAAAGATATCAAGTTATAAAAATATATTAGCAAGGCCTGGGGCTCTCATAGTTATTGTTCATTTCTTTGATAGTCTATTAATTTAAGACACAGCCTGATTTTTATTCCAATCATTTCCAACCAAATCTACTGACCACAGAATTTTTCAAAGTTGGAAAAGAATCTCGGGGGCCACATAAGCCAACCCATGCCCAAAGAAGAACCCCAACTACAACACAGTGGACAATGATTTTTGCTTGAAGTTTTTGCTTGAAGACTTTCAACAAGGGGATGCCCAAAGCAACCCATTGACGGGAATGAAACTGCAAAAACCAGTCAGGGTATGGCCCACAAATTAAAAATGTGAGTGTATAACTTGCTGTCATTCTTTGAGTCTTGTAACACTACATTCCAATTATTTTATTAATTTTATTTTTTACTCTCTTTTTAAATCTCCTCAGTGTGGTTCTCTAATCTTCTATTCCCACCCACCTGTCTTCTTCTCTTGTACATTTTCCCCCTATAATAATAAAACCCTAGAATGTTAGAGTTGAAAAGGACCATAAAGGTCATCTAGTCCAGCTTCCTGTCATTCAGAAATCTCTTCTACGATATCTAATCTCTGCCTACATATTTATTGTGATAGGGTACTCATTAAGACAATCCATTTCATTTATAGATATAATTTTTATGAAGGTCTCTTATTTTTAATTAAAACCCACCTCCTTGCAATTGCTGCTCATTGATATACTCTGAAAACAAATATACAATAAATCTAATCCCTTTTCACATAACAGGCCATTAGATATTTTAAGAGTTATTATGTTCTTCCCCACCTCTCACCTCAAATCCTGCAGATGTTTCTCCCCTACCCCTACCTCCACCCCCACCCTCCAGGATAAGTATTCTCAATCCTTCCAATTGATTATAATAGGACATGGTTACCGAACTCTTTAGGATGCAGCTAGATGGTACAGTGGATAAAGTGTCGAGCCTGGAATCAGGAAGACTCATCTTCTTGAGTTCAAATCTGGCCTCAGACATTTACTAGCTGTGTGACTTATGCAAGTCACTTGACCTTTTTTGCCTCAGTTCCCTCATCTGTAAAATGAGCTGGAGAAGGAAATGGCAAACCACTCTAGTATCTTTTCCATGAAAGTCTCAGATGGGATCACAGAGTTAGACATGACTGAAAATGACTCAAGAACAACAAAACTTGACACTTTACTATGATCTTCTGGATGGACTCTGGTTTGTCAATATCCCTTTTAAACCTTCTTAAAATGAGGTATACCAAATTGAGCATTATAATGAAGATATGTTCTAACCAGTGTACAGTACGGTGGGACTACTATCACCCTTATTTTGTACTTCCTACTAATATAGCTCAATATCATACTAGCTTTTTGGCTGCTGTGTCAGATTGGTGGCTTTCATTGAGTTTATAGTCAATTTATTAGACTTCGATTTTTGTCACATGAACCATCGTTAAGCCTGGCCTCCTTGATTCTACCTTTGATATTTAGAACCCAAGTGCAAGACTTCACATTTATCCTTGGTAAAAAGTATCTTGTTAGCTTCAGCTAACTTTCCACTTTCCAATCTGTCAAGGTCACTTGATAAACAAGATCTTTTCTGAAATTTGAATCCGTTAGTCTCCCTCCATGCTCTTTCCATTATTCTCTTTTCTTTTCCCTTTTTCCATTCTATCCTCTCTTTTTCTCTTTTCCATTCCACAAACAGCTGACAGGTGTGTGGATGGACAGTCAGGGGAGTATACATGAGAGGAGCTGGTCAGAGTGAATGACCAGTTCCCTTGCTATTCCACTTTCTGACTTTAGAAATGGCCTCTGAATACAGAGCCTTAATCAGGTCAGGGCAAACACGATGTCCTGTTGACCAGATGTAGGGTAGGACTCACCTTGAATATGAATTGTTAACCATTTTGACAATCTGTTGAACACTGTAGACTCCTTCTCAGAATATTTTTAGGCACACAACATAAAATACTTAGGACCTCAAAGGAAACCAATTATCTTGAAATAAAAAAGTAATTTTTTTCCAGCCACAGATTGGGAGTAGATGCCAGATTAAGAGTCCATGTCTTAGAAAGACTTGGGGCTTTCCCTCCTTGATCATCTGTTTGTTTTTGAATCAAGAGAACTATGGTTGACCCAGAGGGAACCAAAATCTCAACATTGTCGCTGAAAGAGTGCTAGCCTTGAAATCAGAAGTTAGAGTCAGGAGACCAAGGCTTTCTCTACCATTAACTCAGGACCCCTTTATTCTCCTTTGAAAAATTAGACGATTGGACAAGGTCTTTTATAGATTTAACCATCCATGAGTCTATGAGATTTGACCCTAGGCCAGATCAGTTCCAATTTCAGTAAAAGCTTAATGAACCATCCTGTCTGACCTTGGCCAAGTCACTTCCCTGTTCTAAAGGCCTCCTCTACTATAAAATGAAGGAGTAGACTAGATGATCCTAAAATCCTTACCTGCTCTAACATTATACTTTGAGAGATTTAGGAGGATTGGCATCAAGCCCTCTTTTAGCCCCCTTACCAACAGCATGGATTTATTTACTTTAAATGTTACCTTTCCACTTTTCTCCCCAGTAATCAGGTTTCTTAGATGCCAAGTGGGAAGAAACAACTGACATTAGCATGTAGTTGCCAAGAGTAATTAATTAAAACAGGAAGCTACCATTTCTTGGAGAAAGGAGAGTAATCTCTCCAGAAAAGTCTTGTGGTAATCTGGGAGCTCTATTTTCCCCTACCAGGTAACATATCAAAGACTCCCCAGTTGAGGATGCTTTCCATATCCATGCTGCTTACTCTGCTTATAGGACTCATAATTATGGTTCTGTAAGACCATAAAGGAATGTGCTTCTAAAATTCATTAACAGGGACTGAAGATTAGACATTAAGGCCCAGGGTTTAGTTCTTTATAAATGTAGATAGTTAATATTCAGAAGAACTGCTTCATGGACTTGGGACTGGGAGATGGGGAAGGACCATTTGCTTATGAAAAATTCGAAATACGGTTCACAAGAAGACAAAAGTTCCTTACCAGTTACAGTCAAAAATGTCAGTGAGACAAGGAGATTGATGCCCCAGTTCATGCTAGAAGTTAAAGCCATTGCTCTTCCTCTAATTCCACCAGGAAAAATTTCACTGAGCACCAGCCAGGGCACTGAAGCACAGAGAAAAAAATGATGAGAAAAGAGCATAAGCAACCATGGTCTAGTGAACCAGTTGGATAAACATAATTTTGATTCTACTTTTGTGTAAATTGAATTCAGAAAACATTTATTTTTAATGTATTTTATTTATCTCATTAAATATTTCCCAATTACATATGAAAAAATTAACATTGATTTTTTAAAATTTTGAGTTCCAAATTCTTCCTCCCTCCTTACCCCTTCCTCACTCACCCCTTGAGAAAGCAAGCAATATGATGCCCATTATACATGTGAAGTCATGCAAAACATATTCCATGCTTCAAAAGAAAATACACACCCAAGAAACCAAGAAAGAGAAAGTTTAAAAAAAAAAGTATGCTTTAATCTGCGCTTGAATTCATCAGTTCTCTCTCTAGAGGTGGATAGCATTTTTCATCATGGGTCCTTTCTTGGGCTCAGAGAATTGTTCAGAGTAGCTCAGTCTTTCACAGTTGATTATCCTTATGATATTGCTGTTACTGTGTATAATGTTCCTCTGGTTCTGCTCATTCATTTTGCATCAATTCATATAAATCTTCCCAGGTTTTCTGAAGTCATCCTACTCATTATTTTTTATAGCACAATAATATTCCATCACAATCATATACCACGTCTTGTTCAGCCGTTCCCCAATCAATGGGCCTCCCCTCAATTTCCAATTCTTTGGCCACAGTGCTACAAATATTTTTGTACAAACAGGTCCTTTTCCCTTTTCTTTCATCTCTTTGAGATACAGACCTAGTAGGGGTATTGCTGGGTCAAAGTGTATGCAATATTTTATAGCCAAGCAAACATTTATTAAGAGCATAATATATGCCAGATTCTATGCTAAGTGCTGGAATACAAAGACAAAGAAGAAAACGGTCCCTGCCTTCCAGAAGCTTATCCTTCTATTGGAAGGGTATATATATATATATATATGTACACTATAAATAGTAAATAAAAACATACATATATATATATATATAACACACACAGTATACACACACACACACACACACACAGAGTAATAAAAAGTAATTTTCAGAGAAAGTACTAATAACTGGGAGCATCAGGAATTCTGTAGAAGTGGCTTTGAAGGAAGCTAGGGATTGTACTTAGAGGTAAGGAGAAAGTATATTTTTATATAAAATTCCATTTATGTTTAGGTCCAGAGGTGAGACATATATTGTGCACTTATCCCAGTGCCTAGCACATATAGGTGCTTAATAAATGTTGACTGGCTGATTATACTAAGAAGAGCTAGAAGGCTAATTTGACTGGAACCTAGAGTGTATGAAGGGAAGAAATATAAAATAAGCCTGGAAAGGTAGGCAAGAGCCAGTGTGTGGAGGGTTTTAAATGCCAGGCTGGGGAGTTTGTATAATTTTAGATCATTTTAGGAGCAGTTAGGTAGTGCAGTGGATAGAGCTCTGGTCTTAGAGTCAGGAGGACATGAGTTCAAATCCAGTCTCAGACACATGACACTTGGGACCCTGGGCAAGTCACTTAACCCCCATTGCCTCACCAAAAAAAAAAAAATTAGATCATTTAATCTTCAGTTTACTTTTGTAATTCTCCTTTTCCTTTGATATTTTCACTGTAAAAAGGGGGTGGGGTGGCTGAGGAGGAAGATGGAGTAAATCATGCAAAAATAAGGCTCTTCATTTGCCATTGTTTTCATGAAGTGATTAGACATAAATGAGGTCAGTGCACAAAGAACCTCTCAGATTCTCATCTTTATCCACTAAAGAACAACAACAAAATCTGGGATCTAGCTCTTCTAGAGTTCTCATTTTTGCTTTAGTTACTAATTCCTCTCCACATTTTCCTGAAAAAGGTATACATGGAGCAAAAAACACATAGTTTGCAGGCTGCAAGGCTATGCATGATTTCTGAGAGAACAATTATCAATTAATAAAAATTTATTAAGTGCCTACTGTGTGCCAGGCACTGTGCTAAGCACACAGATTAAGACAACCGATCCCTTCATTTTTCCAGTCACCTCAACTTGAAACTTTCAAATCATCTTTGACTTCTTCTGTCCATAGTCAAAAAGTCCTGCCAATTTTGCCATCTCAAAGTCTTGCATATTCTTCCTCTTCTTGTTACTGCTTCCAGCTCAATTTATACCTTTATCACCTTATATTTACAATGGAACTATTACAACATTTTGCCTCTCCAGTCTCTTCTCTCAACATTCTCCAATCCATCCTGTACCTCACAGATATATTAAGTGCAATTTAATCACCTGTACCATTCCTTATATAGCATCTCTTATGTAAAATCAGATCGCATTTCTAGAGAACATTACTGTTTACAAAGTGCTTTCTTAACAAGAACCTTGTGAAGTAGGTAGTGCAAACTCTGCGCCCCTTTTGCAAATGAAAAAAACAAACCCAAAATCACATACTGAATTATCTCGGGCTTCTGCCCTGAAACAATTTAAATATGTTTATTTTATGGCAAAGTATTACTATTTTGGTGTTCTATCATGAGGTCAATGTAACACTGATTGAGTAACCAGCCTTCATAATCTTACATTTACTAAATTGGCCTACAGGAAGAACAGATGTTAAAATGTAAATCTGTTCTGACTGAGGTGTTTTAAAATAACTGGAAATTTGGGGAATGCAACTATAGGGCTTTACTTTTATACTAAGACATAACCATTTGTATTTTAAGGATTTTATATTGTTATTTAACTTTGTGCATATGTGTGCATGTGTGTGTGTGTGTGCATGTATGTGTATGTGTTGTTTTCCCATTGTTAAGCTCATTAGAGGCAGGAACAAAATGTTACACCTCTTTGCATCCCCACAGCACCCAAGTGCTATATACATGAACATTTGCTGAATATAATTGAGCTTAAAAATAATTAGAGGATGGTGTTACCTTTAAGATTAATTTTCATTCAGTGTTTCATATTTGGAGTTTAAGAACCTTTGAATATAGGGAAAACAGGAATAGGCAGTTGCTAAAGCCCTAGCTCACTACTAGTAACTTCCCCCATGATTGTACATGGAATGAGGACATGACCATTCTTTATTTTTATTGTACATGGAATGAGGACATGACCATTCTTTATTTTTATTGTACGTGGAATGAGGACGTGACCATTCTTTATTTCTAGCTCCAGGGAAATAGGCAGGTGATCGAGGGAGGGAGGGGGCAAAAAGTAGGTAATGTAGAGGAGCTAAGTGCTAATTAACTCTTCCTTTTCTCTATTTCACCATGTGTTGAGTCATACTGTTCCTTTAATTGAATCCTTTGTCTGCCTTGACAAAGACAGCATATTCAGTTTATAGAAATCTTTTTCAGCAGGAAATTTCCTATTTCATAGTGGAAAAGATAAAAAAGGGAAGGAATGAGGGAAAATCATTTTATAATATTTTTGAAATGTTTCTATGCATATTGAAAGACACATGAATAAATAAGTAAAATATCTACCCTTACAAAATAGAGACAAAATTATCGCCTTCAAAGAATGAAAATCAAATTTGATTAAAATTGTTGATGAATTAAAAGTAAATCTACATGTTAAATTGTTATTTTAAAATTCTTGAACTAAAACCACAGGAGGTTTTCCCACATTTGAATCATCATTTTAATCATGGAAGATATTAATATGAAGGCTAGGGGAGAACAACTTCTTAATTTAGTTAGTGGCGAAACAATTTCCCACGTTTGCATTTTAACTCATTTGTTTTTGGAAAGAAAAAAATAAAAATATTTTCCAGAAACATCCAGTGTTAAGGCATATATTTTCCTGAAATAGCAAAAGCATTTTTTACATAATAGGAAGCAGGTGTCCTATACTCTTTTTCTTCTTTATCATTTCCTTTTACTGCATCTGCTCCTTCAAAGTGCCTTGGAGACAGTCTAATCCAATCCAATTTAGAAGGCATTTATTAATGTACTTAATATGTACAAAGCATTGTACCACATATCGAGGATACAAGGACAAAATGAAAAACAATCCCTGCCCTCAAGAAGCCTACATTTTCCTAGAGAATATAAAATGTAAACAGATAAATACACATATGTTCATTTGAGGAGGAGTACCAACAATGAAGGTAATTAGAACTATCCCTTCATGTTCTAGATAAGGAATCTAGCTCAGATGAACTAGGAAGTCTCATTGGTGTAGTGCAGTAGAGAAGGTTGGGTGTACAATCAAAGAGTTTAGGTTCAAATCCCGATTCTGCTATTTATGTGTGCTCTTGGGCAAGGTGTTTCTTAACTTTTCTGACCCTCAGTTTTCTATCTGTAAAAACAGGTAGTGATACAACTATTCTGGAAAACACTTTGGATTTATGAAAGAAAAGGAAAGAAAGTGTTCATACCCTTTGATCAAAGAATACCACTACTGGGTATATATCTCAAGGTGATTAATCACAGAAAGAAAAAACATACATATTGCAAAATATTAATAGTAGCACCTTCTATAATAGAAAAAGCAGACAAACAAAAACTGGAAACAAAGTGGGTACCCATCAATTAAGAAATTCCTGAATGAATTACGGTATTTTAATGTAATGAAATGTAGCTATGCTGTAAGAAATGACAAATGTGAGGAATTCTGGGAAACACAGGAAAACTTGTATAAATTAATACTGACCAAAGAAAACAGAACCAGGAGAAAAATAAAAATACTGATCTCTAGGTTAGGAGCAATATTTACTAACTTTTCAGCTATGTAGGCTGGATTAGTTTTTTCCTTAGAAGTCAATGAAACCAAACTCATTCAAGACTTCATTGGTCCAGCAGATTCCAGCTTGGCCTATGAATATTGCTTCCTGGTCACCTAAGTATAAAAGCCCTTCTGTCAACGGCATTTATTAAGAATCTCTTGCTGATTGGGAACTCCACCATCAAAGAGGCAGAGACAAGGGAGCTGTGCCCAATCGACCAAATCAAGGTTGTATCCTGGCTGCATATCGTTTTCATGCTATTGATAAGTAAGCTCCTTTTGTTAAATATTAGATCACTTACAAGTGTCTTATTATGTTGTAATCCTGAACCACCAGATTAGCCTGAGTCAGGTATGGTCTGGAACAATTATAATAATGGAAATGGAAATTCTGCTAAAAGAAAATAAAAAATCTAATTAAATGGAATGTCCGATTTTGTATCCAGACTAAAGATTAAACATATTTCTCTCCCCTTGGTAAAGAAGTAGTTGATATGGGTGCATGAATGCTGCATATGCTGAAAGACACAGTTAATATATTGGTATGTATTGATGAACTGGTTTTTGTTGTTTATAAAGGAAAGTTCTGGTGATTGGGAAAGTGATTATTGGAAAGTGACTTAATACAAAAAATTAAAAGCAATAAACTATTTTAAGCATATATTGATCCTGGGGCCACTCCACATATGGCTCCTCTCAAATCTACTTTATGTCCAAAACAATCTTTGAGTCAACATCCACTGAAAACCATAGCTTACAAGCTTCCATCAATATTTTTATTTTATCAACAAGATAAAAACTAGATCAAAGCAAAAGACATTTAAATAAATAGAATGGAAACTGCCCCTTTCCACCCCTCAATATGCATAAAGTTTCCTCATCCCCCATATTCCTATACCACTGGTGAGAGAAGGAGCATGTAAGGCCAGGGAAAAGCTATATTTACAGGGAACATGCACAGCTAAGTCTATGCTCCAAAGGTTGTGTCCCAGCTGTAATCCCTCTCTACTCCCATGCTCTCGTTGCTCATCCCCAAAGACCGGATGTCAACTGCTAGCTGGGTAATATCATTGAGCTGCAGGCTACTATTCTTTTCTTTCTTTTTTTAACTAGGCAATGGGGTTAAATGGCTTGCCCAGGGTCACAAAGCTAGTAAGTGTCAAGTGTCTGAGGCCAGATTTGAACTCAGGTCCTCCTGACTCCAGGGCTGGTGCTCTATCCACTGCGCCACCTAGCTGCCCCCAACTACCATTCTTCTTTGCTGCCATTTGCTGGTCTTCAGCAGCTGTTCAGACTACTTCTCACATGGGGAGGCATGTATCAGCTCTTTTAGCTCATAGTCCTAAAGATTATCTCTGCTCTTTATAATTCAGAACCAGGCCAGAGCCAAGCAGGAGAACTATTAGGCTCCTGGAATTCCTAACTTTTTTTTTTAACATCTTTGCTCCTGTCTTGTTGGGACTCTATTGCCCCAGTGTCCTATATGACTTAGGGTTAGAAAATTCCTCTCAACTCTTTTGTAATTTTACCAAACTCATCCATGCAAATCTCACCCCAATAGAATGGTTGGAAGAGGCTGGTGACATTTAGCTTATTTCTCTGTCAATAACAAAGTTTTCTCCCTCTCTGCCACTGAAATAATAAAAATAAAAAAATAAAAGGATTCGACTAAATGAGGGGTGGAGAATTTGCAGCCTCAAGGTCACATGTGACCCTCTAGGTCCGCAGGAGTGGCCCGTTGACTGAATCCAAACTTCACAGAACAATGAAATCAAAGGGCCACACCTGAAGACCCAGAATGTGGCCTCGAGGTCACAGGTTCCCCATTCCTGGACTAGATGACCTCTGAGGATTGTTCAAGGTCTAAACCTTAAATAACTTTTCCAAGGTCACATTTCTTGGATAGTTACAGGGCTGGGGAAAAAAAAATTCTGGTCATATGATTCTCTCCTTTGATTATGTCATACCACTTCCTCGCTTCCTTTATCTTAAAACTGTGATGCTGAGATCCACTTTATCTGGAGGCAGAGAACCTAGGGTCAAATCTTGCCCAGATGCCAACAATCTATGTGCCTTAGCTTAGTTAGCTTCCCTGGGCCTTATCCTCATGCTTCACTTTCTCCAAAAAATATGACTTCTGATTATCTCTTCCCACTCTTAAGTCTATGATCCATTTGTCAGGTCAGGTCCATTTCTCACAAATAGACCTATTTGGTTAAGCTGGTTCAAGCCATTCCTATGTGCCAAGAAGCTATAGTTTCTTTGTAGGGGAAGTGAGTGGTGGCACATATTAGCTCAGAATCGTATTGGTACCACATCATGAGTCAATGATTCTTTAGACCAAATATAAACTAACAAATTGTTCCTTCAGAAATTCTTCGCAGAAACACCTCCTTTCAACATCCTCTTTCATTTCAGCTACGCCAAATCATGAACTGTGTATAATGGCATTCCCCCAAATTGGAATTTAAGCAAGGGGAAAAAGGAAAAAAAATCTCTTGGGTTTGAGGGTAAAAAAGGAAAACAAGCACTGATGATAGACACATTTGATTATCAATTACACTATTAAGTTCAACATGGGCACTGTAGACTAATCTGCCTTTTGGTCTGAAATAAGACATCCCAGCTCCCTACTCACTGTGTGATCTTACCCTCCTTAAGCCTCAATTTCTTCATTTGTAGAATGAGATTGTTGGACTAGATTCCGAAGAGTCAAATTTGCAGCCCTCAGCCAGTAGTACACAAAACTCCGGCGCAAATCAGATTAAAATGTAATCGGGAAATCTTGAACAAAATAAATAAAAATGCAACATAGATAATGTTAATTTGTGGCTAAGTCAATATGATATCCTCAGGGAGCCATTTCTATTTCAGTTTGTCACCACTGGCCTAGATGACTGGATCTTTTCCACGTCTAAATATATGAACCTATAACTAAACTTCTTAGCACCCCTAGTATCTGAAATAGTATATTCTATTTAATTTATTTATTTATTTAAGAGTATATAGACTCTTATTAAAAACCGCTATCAAATTAAAAGAGGGAGTATCACATAACGGATCAAGGGCTGAAACGGGAATTAGAAAGAACTGCCGAGGGTTCAAATTCTGTTCCAAAGACACAAACTGTGTGACCCTAGACCAATCACTTAACCTTTCTGGGCATCGCTTTCTCTATCAGTAAAGTAGAGGTAACAATAGGACCCTACTTCACAGGGTTGTTTTAAGGATCAAATGTGATGATGCAAGCCAAGCATGTTGCCAACTCCAGATCTTTACATAAATTGAGTTATTGGTGCTATTAACCAAATTAGGTTTAATGTGATGAATCTCAATATTAGTTAGGTGCCAGGGGTTAGAAGAAAATATAATTCATGCCAGAGCAAACTCTGAGGTACTTCTGATGTAGCTCTGAATGTTATTCCTCTATTCTCACATCCTGGAGTAAAGCAACTAGGTAAATTTCCAAATTAGAACCTGCTGTTCTATGACCCTGTACTTGTTTGTCATGGTTTCAAACTTGGCAACTTCATGTTCTCAATTGTCCTTTGAAAAAGCAAGAATTCGTTTGACATAAAATCCTAAACTAAGGATTTGAAGCAGATAAACTCCCTTCTAAAATAAAAATGCCTATTTTTGTTTCAAAAGAGGATTTTGCAAGACCTTATTACTTCTTCCTGTACTGTATTTACTCTCAGCCTCCCTTCCCCTAAATATCTTTTATTAATGTTGGACTGACTATACACAGCTAAACAAGTTATTTCATACAAGTATTAAGACTAAGATAATCCTTTAAAATATTTCCAGAAGTTCTAAGAATCACTAATTAGTTACGCAATAAATTCTTTTAGATTGTCACATATTTAGCCCAGGAACCGTAGGGGGGAAATGAACACTTGGTGTGAGCTAACTAATCTGTTTATTTTTGTTCTGTACATAAACATAGCTGATGGACATAGGGTACTGAATACATTGCCTAAGATCATAAAGGACAGAATCCTTTAATTTTAGCAAATTAAATATAAAATTACTCCTTTCCCAAATTTGTCTAAAGTACTTTGTATCTCTCCACTTTTTATCACATCCTACCTTTTGTCTTACATATGTGTGTGTGTCTGTATGTGTATGTGTGTATATGTATGTATATGTATGTGTGTATATATAAAGAGATTGTGTATATATATGCATATGTGTGTGTGTATATATATATACATTTATACACAGACATATTTATGTGTCTATACAAATATATGTGTGTGTGTATATGAGCTGTGTGTGAATACATGTGTATATGCATATGTGTATATACATGTATATATGGATACATATCCACATGTCTTGTATATATACACATGCATATATGTACACACAAATTTGTATATTTGTGTGTGTGTATATGTATATATGTGTATGTATGCATGTATGTGTTTTATATATATAATTCTCTCCTACTAGGTTATTAGTCCCTTCATCCCCATATCCCCTCCCCAGAGCTTTGCACATAGTGCTTTGCACACAGTAAATGTTTAATAAATGTTTGTAAGTGGAATTAGTAACAGGGACTTGGCAATAATATATCAACATCCATTATAGACTTGCTTTGTTCATTTAGGAAATTGTTTTCCTACACTAAATCCATGAGGCTAATGGCTCAGAAAGTGCCATCCCCACCCCCCAATCTTTGCATGCTGTTCAGAACAAGGAGGGGCCATAGGAGTATGGGCTGCTGTGCTTCTGGGAAGGGCCTGTTTGTTCCAAGACACTGAGGAAGCTCTAGAAGCCATATAGATTTCTACAAATGTAGATCACTGAAACGTCACAACATATCTTGGGGTTTACAGGCTGGATTTCTTTTTTTAAGGACCATGCCTTAAGCCCAAATCACTCTGGCTCTCAATGATTAGCCAACAATAGGTCCTGGCCCAAAACTCACTTGGTCATTGTTTGGGCTCTAATAGCTCAGTGTGAGTGTAAATAGCAATTGTTTCTGTTTTGGCCAGAAACCCTCAGGGTCTTCCTCTCCCAGACTGATTTTTTTTTTTTGACTAGGTAAAAGAGGCCATTCTCTGCCTCATTTCTTACCTATCCTTAATCACTGAATGTGTGTTGCCTCAGCCAAACTGAGACCTGGGAAAGAATTTAGCTTAAAAAGGCCAAGATCAGGGCAGCTGGGTGGTGCCGTGGATAGAGCACTGGCCGTGGAGTCAGGAGGACCTGAGTTCAAATCCGGCCTCAGACACATAACACTCACTAGCTCTGTGACTCTGGCCAAGTGCCTCGCCAAAAAAACAAAAAGGCCAAGGTCCCTCATTGCATTGTTAGATATCTTGCCACTGCACCCAAATGGCTCCAGAGGAGAAAGTGAGGCTGATGATTTCCTTCCCTCACTTAAATCCAATTCACTTGCAAGTCATGGCATCACCTTCCTGATGCCATGGTCCCCTTTAAGGTTGAAGGAAAAACAACAAAAAGATTTCAGTTCACATAGAGATGAAAGTTTAGATGGTGTGTAGGGGTTGGGGGGCGGGGGGTCCTACACTGAGCCATACCTCCAGCCACACCCTAAAGCAGACTAAACCCCACATCCATCGCTTCTCGGAAAATCCTTTTGAATGGCAGAACACCCTCTGGGGCCACACATGTGCACACTCTAAGCTTGTTCCACACTGGAGGTCTATAGAAGTGAGATGAGAAGAAGTGAAGTTGGCTAGTCTGGTTGGCTCTGAATGCATGGACCTTGCCATAAGACTATCATGACAAATAAAACTGTCATAGATTTGGAGCTTAAAGGGATAGTAGGGGCCATCGACTCTAATCTGCTCATTTTGTGCATGAGGAAAATGAGATCCAAAAAAGATAGTTATCAGGTAGTGTGATTATCCTTTCTGCCACAACAGAGACATTATAATGGCTGAGGAGAGTTGGGAGAGGACTTCTGTGTTAGCCTTCTGTTCTTTCTTCTTTCTTCCTTCCATAATAGCTGATATTTTTTGTTGTTTTTTAGTCATTTCAGTCGTGTCCAACTCCTCGTAACTTCATTTGGGGTTTTCTTGGCAGAGATACTAGAGCGGTTTGCCATTTTCTTCTCCAGCTCATTTTACAGATGAGGAAACTGAGGCAAGCAGGGTTAAGTGACTTGCCCAGGGCCACATAGCAAGTAAGTGCCTGAGGCCAGATTTGAACTCAGGAAGACGAGTCTTCTTTACTCCAGGCCCTCTATCCACTGTGCCACCTAACTGCCCTAGCCTATACTTATAGGAATATATCAAGGTTTGCAACATGCTTCCTATGGATTATTTCATTTGATACTCACTACATCTCTGTGAGATAAGTGCTATAGTATTACTGTCTCAATTTTACAGTTGAGGAGGTTGAAGGAAACCAGATGACTCCTTCAGGTTGACTCAGCTACAAAGTGTTCGAAGTGGGACAACCCAGGGTTCTTGATGCCAAATTCTTACCTCTATTATTAAGGCTGGGCCTATTCCTCCATTAATTCTCCTACAAATGCTTTTAAGAAATTGATAGTAGTAGAAGCAAGGGTTAGGAATCGATCATTATGTATGCAACCTAACATTTCAACCTCACTAGTTAAGCTCTGGTTAAAAAGGCTATATATCATAGCCCTAGTTTTCTCTCACTAACTGCCGAGTGACCTCCAGTAAATGACTTAATCTCTCTTAATTTAAGTTCCTGAATGTTATTCTTCTTTAAGGTAACAGTTGTGAGATAGGAGAGTTGTTTAATAAGTTAATATATGATAAATACTTTGAGTTCTTAGGATCAAAGATATTTCACTGTGACCTATGTTTTGGAGGGAAGTCTGAACTTATTTTTTCATCAGTGTAGAGAACTCCCAGGGCAGTGAGCTGGCACAGTGGATAGAGAGTTGAACTTGGAGTCAGGAAAACTCATCTTCCTGAATTGAAATCCAGCCTCAGACACTTCTTAGATGTGTGACCCTGGGCAAGTCACTTAACCCTGTTTACCTCAATTTTCTTGTCTGTAAAATAAGCTGTAGATGAAAATGGCAAACCACTCTATTATCTTTCCCAAGAAAACGTCAAATGGGGTCATGAAGTCAAACAACACTGAACAGTAGAGGCAACTTCCACCAAGAAATCTCTCTACACCAATGTGGGGATCTATAATTTATTGGTTTAGAGAGTTGCCTCGATGTATTGATATGTTCAGTAATTTTATCACTGTCAAATAGTCAGTATGTATCAGATCTAAAGCTAGAATCCATGTCTTCCTATGAGATTGGCCTTCTAATCCATTATATCATTCAAAAGAAAAACAAAAACAAAATATAAAGAATCCCATGAGTAATTATGGAGAACATAACAAAAATATAGCACCCTGCAAATAATGATGATGATGATGATGATAATGATAAGAGCTCTCGTTTATATAGCTCTTTATTGACAAAAGCCAATGAGGAAGATTATACCCATTTTTCTAGATGAGAAAACTAAGGCTCAGAGAACTTAAGTGATTTGTGTAGAATCTCAGAGTGTCAAAAGTGGGATGCTAGGATTAAAACATTTAGTTAGTGTCTGAGGCAAAATCTCACCTGAAATCTTCTGACTTTAAGACTTGTGTTCTTTCCTTGGCATTATTTTGCCAACTTGATCTATAATCATAAAATAACTCAGGACCTTAAAAAAAACCTCAAACCTTGTAATTATAAGGCCTAAGGAACAGAGAAACCACCTTTATGAGCCAACAAAGCCTCACCATTTGAGAATGGGCTTAGAAACCAGGGATTTTGTCTTACACTCCAACCTGAGTCTTCATGGGAAAACACCTAGATTAGTGGAGTTAAAAATTCTGGTCTATACCATAATGCTTCTGGGAAGATCAAAGTTAAGATTTTTAGTGATATTAACCAAGGTTTTAAAGCAACTGATGGCGCAAAGTTCAGAAAAAATACTGCCTTTGTACCTCATAAATGAAATCTATTGGCATTTGCCAATCCAAATCTAAGGAGGTTTAATTGAGTGTTAAATCTGCTTTGGAGTTTAGCTTTCAGTACAGAGAGTACTGCCGACTTTATTCATGTCAAGGGCTTTTCTTGTTTCACAAGAAATATTTGATTAATAACCACATCAGGTTGATAAGATTTTGTTATATGTTGAAAATCTGATATGAAAACAGTTCTAAAATATTAAATGTCTTTTGACTTCTCCTCCAGGAGTCCTTTCCCGATCTGTATTATTAAGACTCTTCCTCCCAACCCCAAGTAGAATTGCTTTGTATTTATTTACCCTGTATAGACTTATTCTTATACATGTTGTTTCCCCCAGTAGTATGCCAGCCCTTGAGGACATGAACTGTTTTGCTTTTGTTGTTGTAGACACTCAATATTTTTTAAAAATAGACTTGATTTCAACTCTTGTTTACACATGTAGTTTTTATTACTTCATGTTCATGTCATGTGTGTATATGTATATACATTATATATGATGTGTTATATGTATACATGTACATTGTGTATAACATGTACATTGCATATGCGCATGTTATATATAAGATGCATATTGTATTGTATGCATGCTATAATATTGTATGTTATATGTGTGAACATTAGATATACACATAGACTATAGAGTATATACCATATGTGTTATATGTACACCTGTATTATATATGTGTCTATTGTATTGTTGTGCATTATATACGTGTGTATTATATAACGTGTATACTATATGTGTATGCATTATATATGTGTGTACTACATATGCATTGGATTATATACAATGTATCTATTATATATGCATAATGTATTATATATGTATATATATTATATATAATATGTATGTGTGTGTGCATTATGTATAATATGTATATATACTGTGTGAACAGTATACATAAAATGCATATATTATATGTGTAGGTATTTAATGTGTGTATGTGTATAAATGCGTGTATGTATACAGTTTCTAGAACATGAGACTGAAGAATTGCTAGAGCAAAGGTTCTTAACCTGGGTTATACAGACCTACCAAGGAGTTTATGGATAGATTTCAGGGAGTCAATAAGTCTGGCTGGGGGAAAAAATTACATCTTTATTTTCAGTAACTTTTGGTTTCCTTTCCAATCCCATACATTTTCATCTTATATATAAAAGAAAATTCTAAGAAAGGGTCCATAGGCTTTACCAGACTGCTAAATAGGTCCATGACTCATATAAAGATTAAGAACCTGAAATTTTAGAACTGTGAGAAATGTTAGCTTTCAGAATCAAGTTATTCTTTTAAAAATCCATTTCTAAAGCTAATGTGTATTTGCACACAATGTAAATCTAGGCTGCAGAGTCCTTGTTTTGCCACTAATAGCTATATGACATTGGTCAAGTCATTTATCATTTGTTGGCCTTTGTTTCCTCATTTGAAAAGTGAAAGAGTTGAACTGAATGATTCCTAAACTCCCATCCACTCAAATTCCATGATGTGATAGAAAATAAATGAACTATTTATTAAGTGTTTCTAAGCTAATGTGGGTCAGAACAAAAATAGTATTGAATAAAAACTAATCTTGCAGCAATAGGTCAGACCAAAGAAATGAGAGCCTAGAGCCAAGAAGGCAGCTAAGAAGGATACAATCGCAGTAATGAGTAATGTAAGCAGGGAGCATTGAAATAGGAGGGGCTGGTCTTACTACCCTGTGGTGGCTGTAAGAATGAAGTAAAGATGTAAGAGATAATCTGAAGTAGAAGTAGACAGGACTTTGTGATCAAACGAACATAGGGAAGAAGGAGAGGGATGAATCAAACATAATTCTAGGTTTTCCTGTCCCAATGAATGAGAGAACAGTGATGGCAAAAAAAAAAAAAAAACAAGGAACTTGGGGGAGGAAGATGGAGATAATGTGTTCAAATTTGGATGTACTGAATTTGAGGTGATAACAAGTCTCCAAAGCAGAAATGCCCAAAAGACAGGTGGGGATTTTAAACTGAAGCTGGTGTAGGAGGATGGGTTTGGAAACGCAGATGTGGGTATCATCAGCTTAAAGGTGTTCAGTGACGCTATGGAATGGTGGACTCTGAGTTAGGGAGGGTAAGGAAAGAAAGCAGAGAAACAAAAAAAAATCCTTTTTTTTTTCATCAAGTGACTATGACAGTTTAAAAACATTTTTAACATATTTTGCAAAGTAGCCTTATTTTCATTTTATAGAATAAACAAAGACCCAGATACATTAAATGGATTTCTCAACTGTCTGTTATAACTACCAGAGACAAGATCAACAGCCTCTGAGATTCTTAAACCTTTCTTTTTCCTATAAACTCTCTATAGCTCAATTACAAGGTATATGAATCCTTCAGGTTTTATCTTTCCCCCTCTTGGTATCAACTCCTCCTCATTAGCATCCCAATATCCCTTCAGAAAAAGTGATAATGCATTTCACTTAGATGATTAATACAATTCTCTGGAGTGCACTGATTTAAAAAGTTGTTTGTAGACATTAAGAATTTTTTTTTAATCTGGGAAACAATTTTTATAGCAAGTGTCTCTGATAAAAGCCTCACTTCTCAAATACATAGAGAACTGAGTCAAATTTGTGAGAATACAAGCCATTTCCCAGTTGATAAAATGGTCAAAGGATATAAAACAGGCAGTTTTCAGAAGAAATCAAAGATCTCTATAGGCATATGAAGAAGTGCTCTAAATCACTTTTGACTAGAGAAATGCAAATTAAAACAACTCTGAAATACTACCTCACACCTATCAAATTGGCTAATATGACAAAAAAGGGAAATGATAAATATTGGAGAGGATGTGGGAAAATTGGGACACTAATGCACTGCTGGTGGAGTTCAGAACTGACCCAACCATTCCAGAGAGCAATTTGAAACTATGCCCAAAGGGCAACCAAACTGTGCATTCTCTCCTTTTTTTTTTAATTTTTTAAAGTTTTTTTAGTGAGGCAATTGGGGTTAAGTGACTTGCCCAAGGTCACACAGCTAGTGTGCATTTTCTTTGATCCGGCAATACCACTACTGGGTCTGTATCCCAAAGAGATCATAAAAATAGGGAAAAGACCTACATGTGCAAAAATATTTATAGCAGCCCTATTTGTGATGGCAAAATATTGGAAATTGAGGGGATGCCTATCAATTGGGGAATGGCCGAACGAGCTATGGTATATGAATATAATGTAACACTATTATTCAATAAGAAATGATGAACAGGCAGATTTCAGAAAAATCTGGAAAGACTTGTATGAACTGATGCAAAGTAAAATGAGCACAACCAGGAAAATACTACACAGTAACAGCAACATCACATGATAATCAGCAACACAATGATCCAAGACAAGTACAGAAGACTTACAAAGGCAAATGCTACCCATGTCCAGATAAATAATTGATGGTCTCTGCTTGTAGATCAAAGCATATTTTTTCACTTACTTAATTCTGTCTCGTGTTTCTTTTTTCTTTTGATCTGTTTCTTTTTTTCACAACTGTGATGAATATGGAAATATGTTTTACATGATAGCATATGTATAAATGATGTCAAACTGCCTACCACGTTCAGAAGAGGGGAGGGGAGGGAGAAAAATTTGGGACTCAAAACCTTATAAAAATGAATGCTGAAAAATTTCTTAATATGTAATTTTGGGAAAAAATAAAGTACTATTTAAAGCAAAAAGAAAAAAATTAAATCTGGCTCACTCATTCATTTGAGTGTGAAAGCTGAAAACTATCTTTCTATTCCTGCTAAACCCCCCCTTTTTTTTAATGACATAGTCAAGTCTTGGAAATAGCTACTGGCTTCCTTGACCAGTATAAGTCATCTCTATTAGATGAGTGAGTAAATACCTAGAGATGAGGAAGCCGTATCTGTTGAAGTTAAATTGACTAGTGTCCCATGCAATACAGTACACACTTCAGTGACAGGTTTTTAAAATGCTACTTGCATTCTTTTTACCTTCAGTAAACCCTTATGAAGAATAGATTAGTTGTTATCATTATTATTGTTTTTTGTGCTACTATTGCTATTATATATATCGTAATTATGACCAATGCATTTTTCTATAAAAATAAGAACATTTTCAAGATAGACATTGATTTGTCATTCCTTGGACCGAAAATTACCAATGAATCAAAGGCCTGCAAATAGAGATGTGGAAGTCATATAGAGTACAGGTAAAAGCTGAAACCCTGAAAAAGGATGAGCTTTCCCAAAGGCTGAGTGGGGGAGGGGGTAAGGCAGCGGCAGAGAAAGATAGGGGAGGAGAGATAGTCAGAGAGAAGCATTATAAAGTCCTAGTGAAATAGAGACGTGCAAATTAGAACAATTCTGAGGTATGACCTCACACTCACCATATTGGCAAAGTAGACCAAAAAGGAAAATCACAAATTCTGGGAGGGCTGTGGGAAAACAGGTTCTTTAATGCAATGTTGGTGAAGCTGTGAACAAGTCCAGTCACTCTGAAAAGCCGTTTGTAACCATGCCCCCAAAGCTATTAAACTATGCATATCCTGTGACCCAGCAATACCACTACTAGGTCTATACCCTGAAAAGATCAAAGAAAGAGGAAAAGAACACATATGTATAAAAATTTTTATAGCCACTCTTTTCATGGTGGTGAAGAGCAGGAAAATGCAGGATGGCTGAACAAGTTATGGCATATGAATATGAAGGAATACTATTGTGCTGTAAGAAATGGGATGAATTTCATGGGATGAATGGGATGGTTTCAGAGAATCCTGGGAAAACTTTATAAACTGATACAGAGTGAAAGAGAACAATTTATACAGTAACAACAATATTATAAAGATGAACAATTTTGAAATACTTAGAAAATTTGATCAACACAATGACCATAATTCCAGAGAACTCATGATAAAACACGCCTATCTACTTCTAGGTAGAAAGGTAGACTCAAAGTATAGATTTAAGTACATATATACACATACACACACACACATATATATAAACACATATATATGTATGTATATGTATATGGGTGTGTGTGTGTGTGTATATATACATATATATATATATATATATATATATATTTCTTGTTGTTGTTTATCCTTCATTCTCAAAGTGGGCCCATGACTACTTATCCAATATGTATGAATACTACATATAATGAATATTATCCATTTGTCACTAATCACGTTCAATTTATATTAATCTTTGATCTAGAATAAACCTACTCTGAGATTCTATAAAGTGAGCTAGAAGTGATCCTTGTTTATTTTATTTTATTTTCAGTTCTGAATTCTCTTCCTCCCACTTTTTCCTCCCCCACCTATTGAGAAATCAAGACAAATTTACAAATACATATACAGTTAAGCAAAACAAATTTTCACAGTAGCCTTGTCCAAAGTGTGTGTGCATATTTGTATACACATACAGACAAAAGGCAGACTGAAGCATATGTATGTATACACATATACACATATGTATATACATTAATACTATCCATTTAATGTAAATGTGTATATATATATGAATACTATATGTATAATGAATACCATCCATTTATCACTAAGTATGTTCAGTTTATATTAATATTTGATCCAGGATAAATCTACTTTGATCATAAAGTAAGCTAGAGGCGATCCGTATTCACTAATAATTTATTTTTTTAATTCAAATTTATTTTATTTTCAGTTCTGAATTCTCATCCTCCCACCTTTCCCTTCCCCACCTATTGAGAAATCAAGACAAACCAAACCTATTACAAATATGTATAGTTAAGCAAAAAAATTCCCATATTAGCCATGTCCAAACACACAAAGAAAGATTGAAACATATATCTCTATATACATATATACACACATATGTATGTACATACTTTACAGGTGAGGAAATTAATTTGAATAGTAAAAGAAAAATTAATTAGATAAGAGCTCATCCAGTTGGGAATAACATTATTACACAAGATTACTTTTCTTTATTGCTTTTCTTAAATCCTTATGCATACCAGCAATGCCCTGGGAGTCAGGAGACCTGAGTTTTAATCCTGAGAGTGTATTAGATTATCTCAAAGGTCCCTTTCAGTTCTGAGAGACTGTGCTCTATTATCTGCAAGGTTGGACAAGACAATTCGACAATTCTTTACTGCTTTAAAATCCTACAATACTAAACTATATTTTTATAAATCAATTCTTAATTCAAATGTTAGGAGAACTTGCTACTTAAAGGAATTCTAAAGTATTTTGTGAAGCATATTCTTCCTTTGTAATGTTAATAATAATATTCTAATTTGTTTTGTAAATTCTGATTTTTTTTAACTTTGCTTAGCAGAGTGCCTGGCACAGAGTAAAGAGCTTAATAAATGATCTATCTATCTAACTAATTCCCATAAAAGGAAAGCATTCCAGTGCTCAAGTTACAAATGATAGAGTTCTTTAATAGATTAAAGGTGATGGTATACAACTCTGTTGGTCATAGCAAAAAAACAATAAAAAAAATGAGACAAGCAACTAGAAACAGCCCATGTATCCCACAATTGAAGAAAGACAAAAAATTGTGCTATGAGAACATAATGTAATATCACACAATAAGAAATGGTAAATATGAATGCATCAAAGAAAGGATAAGGACAATTTTCAAAGGAAGAAAAATAAACTGTCAGTAACCGTAAGAGAAAATGCTTCAAATCACTAATCATGAAATATGAGAAACGCACATTAAAACTACTCTAAGATTTCACCTCCCTTCCATCAAATTGGCACTGATCAGAAAATAATGAAATAACCTATGCTGGCAGAGTTGAAGGTAGTCAGGCAAACTAAAATAAAGTTGGTGGAGCTATGAGTTGGTACAGTTACCCTGGAAAACAATTTGGAATTATACAAGAAAAGTTACTAAATTGTTTATATCCTTTGACCTAACAATCTCACCACTGGGAATGTACCTTTGCCCTCCTTCCACCCCACGAAGTCAATGAAAAAAAAGAAAAGTTCAATATATATCCAAAATATTTTTTAAAACCCAATAATAATTATTAAAAATAATTTTAAAAGGTTGGTGCTTTGTGTATGTGTGTTTTTTTTTAATTGTAGCAAAAACCTGGAAACAAAATGGGTGCCTCTTGATTGGGAGATGGTTGAATAAATAACGTCATAAGAAGAAATTAGAATATTATAGTTTAAGAAATAATGGAGAATATGGGAAAGCTTGTATAAAATGGTGAAAAGTGGAATAAACAGGAAAACAGAACAACAGTCACCAATGCAAACCAATATCTTATCTTTTGAGTTATAATCTTATATTATGGGACTTAGAGAGGTCAAGTGATTGGCCTATGGTCACTCAGCTCTTAATTGTCAGAAGTGGGATCTGAACCTAGGCTTTTCTGACGCCAAATCTAGTACTCTAGCTACTACATCCTAGTGCCTCTCAATAATGGCTGCAATTTTAAAAAATAAAATAAAATAAATCACAAGGAAGTAAAAAATGTTGAATGATGTAGAAGCAAACAGACTATTTTGGCCAAAATGAATGTATTTTAAAAATATTTTAAATATATATTTAAAACAAATGGCTGTTTATAACGGTACAATTGGGTTTTTTGCTTTGGTTTGTTTTAGTTAATGTTTACTAGGTTTAGGATAGAGATGGACACATGAATACATAAAAGCAGTTGCCATAGTCATCAGTGGTAATTAGGTTACCAACAATACATAGATGACCCTATGCATCAGGAAAATATTAATTATGCTAACCCTTCCCCTTCATGGGGCTAGAAATTCAAGAAAATTGCCCCTCAGATTATAATGTTATGATAGATGTCTTGGTGTTGTCTATGAAGGATACTGAATTGAAACTGAGAGGGTCTCTCTTCCACTCTGCAATTCAATGAACAATGATCTACTCTTTTTTTCATGTACACTTGGAACTCGGTGACATTTGTTATTTCCACAAATCAGTTTAAGAGGGTGAGTGATAAATAAAAAGCATTTAGTCTCAATCCCTCCCCAAAACTCTTAAGTTGCCAATATAACCAAATATATGGCATGTAGATCCCATGGCATGTCACCTGAAGCTTTTCCAACAGGGGGATTTGCTGTACTAACTCATCATCATTAGAAACAGTGTGAAGCTAGGCCCAGGTGTGAGACAGCACTCATTCATTGTCCTTGTGATGTGTTAACAGTTAGGAAAAGAAAGTATAAATTAGAGTGCCATTCACATTTCATTAACCAAAGGCAGAATAAGCTACCGAAGTCATCTCACTTATTAGTGAATAAACCAACTAGCTTCTCTAAATCATGGCCAGACATAGGTTTTCAGAAAACTGCTTTTTGGTAACTGTTTTATGCTCTGACTTGTTTAGAACACTGACTGGATTTAGATCTGAGACCTGAGTTCAAATTCTGTCTCAGTTCCTTGTCTCACAATCCAATAACCCAAATCTATTTAGTATCTACTATGTTCAAGATACTAGAGATACAATAACGAATCAAACAAGCAAAACCAGTCCCTTCCCTCAAGGAGCTTATATTCTATCAATGGCAAGACATGTCATCTCCCTGGGCCTCATTTTCTTCATCTGTAAAATGAGGGGGGCAGTGAAGATTAGATGACCTCTGATGTGTCTTCCATCTGGAATTCTATGATCTTGAAGGGAGAGGGTTAGGATTGATGAGAAAACCTGATTAATCAGTACCAGACTCGTTCAGATCAATGGTTGTCATTATCTAGAGAAGCATCTATTTGAATCCACTCTGCTTTTCCTTAATTTTTTTTCCCTAATGAATGTGGCTATTTACAGATTCATAGAATCACAGAGCTTCAGGCACCCTGAGGTGGATAGGGGTAAAGTGACTTGTCCAGGGTCATATAGTTTAGTGTCTGAGACCATATTCGAACTTGGGTCTTCATGAGTCCAGGCCTAGTGCTCTAGTTCTTGACTATAAATTGTGGTGGGTTAGGTAGTTTCTACACTAACAAAATCACAGCCTTTTTTTATGAACTGTATCTTTGAAGCTAGAAAGGATGTTTGAAGTCATCTGTGTCAAACTCCTCATGAGGCATCTGAGACCTACAGAAATTAAATGTCTTGGCCATCAGGCTCTAGCTCCAATGCTCTTTCCAGCATAGTACACAGAGGATTGTACTAGCTTTAGGGGAGAGGCAAAGTTTGCCCAATATTATCTAAAATATAATGAAATAGTAAATGATACATAATATATGAAAAGCACTTTATAAATTCCTCAAACCTGTATAAATGTCAATTATTAGTACAGAGAATGGGCAGCCTTTCTGGGTGAGGTTAACACTCAGAGAAATGAAATGAACCCCCCATTCTAGTGAGCCAAATACCAAGGGTTTATGCACATTTGAAAGAAATGCTTAAACCTTTAGCCTGGCTCCTGTGAAATAAGCTGACACGGCAGCTGCTGCTGGCCGCTTTTAAGTTGTTTGCATTGTGCCGAACTGAGTAACGATGCCTGACCCCCTGGGAACCTAATGGAAATGAATTGTATATCTCCTGAGGTTACCCCTGTGGGCAAAATGTACTTTAAAGAAATATCCCATTGCCTTCCCCTCTCTACTTCTTACTTGTCCTTCCTCTCGTCCCCAGGTTGTTTACATAAGTAAAGTCACGTGCCATGTACATCACTGGGGAAGCTGAGCAGGTCAGACGGACTTTTAAGACCTCTTTGTGGCCTGTCACATTAAAATTGTGCTCCACCCCATGTCCTGCTTATCAGGAGAGATCAACAACTTAAACAAATAAACAAAAATGTGCTTTTTTTCTTTCCATGTAAATGGAGTTACTAAGATGTCCCTTTTATCCCACAACTCTTCACCTCTTTCCATCTCTTACATGACTATATACTTGGCTCTCCCTCCTCACCTCCCCAAGAAGATAAAACATTCCTAACCCCTTTTTCTAGCAGGGAATGCTCTTTGTTGCCCACTGAAGCAGCACACCACGGCACTCTTAGGTGGCATATTTGTCACTCTTTGATGGCCCTGCTAGACTGTCCATTTGCCAGCATCCTGTGGTAGAGCCTTCTGAGTTCATACTGATCTGATCAGCCACCGTCGAGATACACTATACGTTGGCCCCAACATAATGATGTCATTTTTGGTCCTCTTCGAGAATGAATGATAGCAATCAAACATCATTCAGGAAGTTCTCTTTCTTCCAGGTTCACTTCATCTCTGTCACCCAGTCCAGATCATTCTTACTCACCGAGATCTCAGAGGCCATCTCATTCAGATCCCCATTATAATATGCCTGACTTGGTCTTCTTCTTGGCCTCAACCCTTTCCCTCATGATTGGGGACTTCAACATGCATGTCCTTACCCCCTTTTACGACCCTGGCTTCTCAGGGTCATCAAACTCCTCAGCTCTTATAACCTCAGCCACACTTAGGGAAGGTCATGCCCTTGACCTATAATTGCTTCATTTAGGAGTTCCAGAAATAGAGAGAGACTATAATACAATAGAATGGGTGCTGGCTATGGAGTCAGATGACCTGATCCTAGCAGTGCTACTTATTCACTGGATGATGTTGGGTAAGTAACTTAAACTCTTAGGGCCTCAGTTTCTTCACTATATAAATGAAGGCTTAACAGGTCTCTTGGCATATGGTAGGTGCTTAATAGATGCTTGTTGACTTGACTTGAAGAGAAGATTGAGCCATGTATAGTATACTGGGGGTTCCTTTCATATATGGGTTGGACTAGATGGCCTTTGAGGTCTCTTTAGACTCTTAAATAAACTCTAAAGTTCATTCTAGCTCTAAATCTAAGATCCACTAAAACTCCAAAAATCTGATCACAACTTCCTATTCTTCAATATCACCTTCTTCTTTGTCCTCCCTGACCTCGTCCTGCACCCTGTTCTCTGCTCTTCTCTGTTCTGGCTTCCCTCTCTCATTTCAGCCTGGATCCTACAGTTGACTTAGGCAATCATTTACTATCTTGGAGTCCTTTGACCTTGTCCTGTCCTCCATCATACCTTGCCAAACTCCAATCCTGGATTATATCCATGCCCTCTTTATCCCTACTCTAGGGATAAAGTTATTCATCCACACCAAATGGCTTCACCTCAAACTTATGTTCTCTTATCTCAATTGGACCATGACTGGTGCACAATAATCTTTTTATTTTCCCCTTATTGCCCCTGTCACACTTTTAATAGATGTTATACCAAACTTTCTTCTCTGTTCTCAGACCTCCTATAATACCTTCTTCTTCTATCCTCCCTCTCAGTAAAGGAGCCTCACCTCACACTTTACTTAAAAAATATAGGCTATTCATCTCAAACTCTTTTCTTCTACTCCACACTTCAAAAACTGCTTCATCATCATTCCCCTTCTCCCCTGTCTCTTCCTTTACCCCAATCTCTGATAAAGAGGTGGCCTTTGTCCCTTGCCAAGGCTACCTCATAAACTTGTCCTTATAATTTTAACCCCTCTCATCTCCTCAAGAAGCTTGATCCCTTAACTGTAATTCTTCTCTCACCTTCCGTCTTTCATTTTATATGGGTTCCTTTCCCATTTCCTAAAATTCTTCCTCAGCCTCCCTTCTCCTAAAAAAATCTCACTTAACCCTACTATTGCCTCACGTTCTCACCCTATATCTCCTTTCCTTTTCATAGCCAAGGTTCTAGAAAGGGTCTCTTTCTAGAGACCTCCATTTCCTCACCCCATGCCCCACCCCACCCCACTCACTTCTCAAACCCTGGTTTCTGAACCTAGAACTTGCCTAAAACTGTTCTCTCCAAGGTTGCCAACAATCTCTTAGCTGTTCATTCCAATGGCCTTTTCTCAGTCCTCATCTTTCTTGATCTGTATGTATTCCTCACTCCTGTACACTCTCCTACCTTAGCTTCTGTGATACTTCTCTCTCTCTCTCTCTCTCTCTCTCTCTCTCTCTCTCTCTCTCTCTCTCTCTCTCTTTCTCTCTCTCTCTCTCTGTCCCTCTCCTTCTACCTATCTGACTCCTCCCCAGTTTCTTTGCCTAGCTAATCAATATCCCCAAAGGCCCTTTCCTGGGTCTTCTTCTTTTCTTTCCCTAGAATCTCCTCCTTGATAACCTCATTAGTTTCCATGAGTTCACTTATCATCTCTATGCAGATGACTATTAAAACTATATATCCAACCCTAATCTTTTTTCCTCCCTTAAACTCCAGAGGAATATCACCAAATGCCTGCCAGATATTTCTACCTAGATAACACCATTGGCATTTCAAACTCAACATGTTCAAAACAGAACTAGTTACATTTTTGCCCAATTTCATCCCTTTTCTAAACTTCTCCATTTCTGTCTATGACACCAATATTTTAACCATTGTTCAACTTTGGAGTCATCCTTTTCTTTCTCCATCTACTCTCACATACACTAAGTTGTCAATTCTTGTTTATCCTAGCTTTACATTATTTCACATATCCATCCTCTTCTTTGCACTCAAACAAACTGCAAGCATTTATTAAGCACCTTCTATGTGCCACCTACTGTGCTAGAGGCAAGGGATGCCAATACAAGAAATAAAACTATGCCCCATTCATAAGAGGCATAGATCCTAATTGTGGCATCAACAAATACAAATATAAGAATATCCAGAATAAATACAAAGTAATTAAATGCAAGGTAAATTGAGAGAAAAGGCACTAGCAGTTGAGGGGATCAGAAAAGGCTTCATATAGAAAGTAGTCCTTAATCTATATCTTTTTTTTTTAAGGCAATCAGGGTTAAGTGACTTGCCCGAAGTCACACAGCTAGTAAGTATCTGAGGCCAAATTTGAACACAGGTCCTCCTGACCTCAGAGCCAGTGTGCTTAAGCTACATCTTGAAGGAAGAGAGGGATTCTATGAGGCTGAAGTGAAGTAGTACATTCTAAGCTTGGAAGATAACCAGTGGAAAGAAAAAGACAAGAGATAATGTTGTATATAAATAACAGAGAGAAGACCAATTTAGCTTTATTGCAGAGTGAGGGAGTAAGGATACTAAGTAGCACAACGAGAGTGGAAAGATAGGTATAGCGCAAGATTGTGAAGAGTTCTGAAAGTTAAACAGAGGAGTTTATGAATGAATCAAAAACTTTTATTACATGCTTCCTCTGTGTGATGTACTATGCTAAGTACTAGGAATACAACTAGATAAAGAAGAGAGCTCCTGAACTCGAGGAGCTCATAGAGTAATTGGGAGGGAAAACACATGTAGGAGAGTTCAGATAGAAAGGCCTAGAGGTGCCAAGGATATAGCCCAGAAGTTCACAGCACATATCAAGGTGTCAGACTCACAGAG
>NW_020948910.1:15749735-15776982 GCF_900497805.2 Vombatus ursinus | reverse complement strand
AAGGGGAAAGGGGAAGGGGTCTTGGCAGGAAGACTGATTTAGAAATAATTGGAAGCCATTCCAGTTGTAGGGGGATGACATGGTCAGATCTATGCTTAAGGAAACAGCATGGGAAACAGAATAAAATGGAAAGAGATTTGAGATAGGGTGACCAATTAGGAGGCTGTTGCAATATTTAATCAAGGGGCGTTGAGAACTTGAACTAACTGAGGTGGTAGTCTTGTGAGTAGAGACAAGGGGTTAGATGGGAAATGTGATGGTAGAAACAGTAACATTTGACAACTGAATGAATATCCTGGTTGAGGGAGAATAAGGAATAAAGGATAATACCTAAGTTATAAAGCTGGGAGACTAGAAGAATGGTGGTATTTTAGGCAGAAATTGGGAAGTATGGAAGAGATTTAGTTATGAGGGAAAGATGGGTTCTGTTTCAGACATGTTGAATTTGAGACGTCTCTGGTACATCCAGTTCTAAATGCCCAATAGGCAACTGGTGGTGCAGGATGAAGATCAAGGGAAATACTGGGGAATCTTGGAGTCATCGGTATAAAGAAGGTAATTAAAGCCACAGAAGCCAATAAAGTCACCAAAAGACAGAATGGAGAGTGAGAAGGCCTAGGACAGAACATGATTTGGATGATGAACTGGCAAAGGAAACTGAGAAGGAATAGTTCTAGGAATAGAGGGAGAAAATCGTGTTAGAAAAGTCCAGAAATGAGAGAGTATCTAGGAGATGGTGGTCAGTATGGACAAATGGAGCAGAAAGGTCAAGAAAGATAAAGAATTAAAAAAGACTGTCATATTTGACAATTAGGAGATCTTTGAAAAAACTTTGAAAACTTTGAAAAAAGCGACTTCAGTCAAATGAGAAGCCAAATTGCACTGAGTTGAGGAGTGAGTGGGAAGAAAGAAAGTGGAAAAGTAAGTGTGAACAGCATTTTTGGTGCTTGACTGCGAGAGGAGAAACATAAGTTGATGAGTTGAGTGGATGGTAGGATCTAGTGAAGGATTTTTAAAGGATGGGGGAGATTGGGGCATGTTTGAAAGAAGTGGGAAGAGGTTGAAGATTGAAGAGATAGGGGAGGTGAGTGAGGTTGCAATCTTTTGGAGAAGTTGCAAGGAGAAGAGATCAAGGGTCTATCTTAAATACCTCTTCTAGTTTAGGCTTTCATTACTTCTCATCTCCTAATCAGTCTCTATGTCTCCAATCTTCTCTTCTCCAATCCATTCTCTCTACAGCAGTCAAACTGATATTATTCCTAAAACACAAATCATATCATGGCTCCACTCACTCATTTGAAAATTTTCAAAAGCTCACTATCACCTATAGGAAAAAAAATACTAACTCTTCTGTTTGGCACATAAAGCCTTGCATAATTTTTTCCTAATTATCTTCCACTTTTATTTCATATTACTTACACACTGTATATGCTAAACAAATTGTTCTGCTAGATGTTACCCATAAATAACACTCTACTTCCCATTGCCATGTCATTGTACGAGTAATTCCTCAGGTTTGGAATGCATTCTCTCCTTACCTCCAACTTGTTAGAATCTCTACTTTCCTTCAAAGCACAACTCAGGTGCCACCTTACTCAAAGCCTTGTCCTGTGCCACTTCTTCCAAGTTATTAACATTCTCTCCTTTCTGCTTTAGGCTTATATTTTATGACTTTGTATTTACTTATTTGTGTATATTTTTTTATCCCAACAGTAGTGAATAGGGACCACTTCATTTTATTTTTATATCCCCAGCACTTAGAACAGTGCCGTGCATACAGAGCAAAGTGACAAGTATTTGTTGAAGTGATTTGCTAAATTCACCAGTATGACTGATGAGCTATAATAGAACAAGATTTTAAAATCATTGGTCCAACTAGCTCACGTGAGTGAGTCAAGAATAAATATGACTTTGACAGCCATAAACCAGTGCAGTATTTCTTCACAAAACTTGGAATAATAATAGCTTATGCTTCTATTGCCCTTTGCCATTGCACAATGCTTTCACTCATGTTATCTCATTCTATCTTCAAAAGAACTTTAAGTGGTAGGTAGGACAAAGTATTACAGATGAAGGAAACAGGGCCAAAGAGTTTTAGTGACTTGCTCAAGGTCAGTCCATAAATAACAAAACTTGTAGGCAAAAATATGACTTGACATCAAATGTAATGCTCTCTCTACTCTGCCATCTGTGTCTTGGACAACAGTAATCAATTGCGGATGTCTACTATATCCTTATGGCTACATCAGCAAGATTGCACAGATATGTTAACTAACCTTTTGTTCCCAGAAGTCATGTTTATAATGAACTATAAGAGAACCATTTGACTATCTATAAACAAATAGGTTACCATTTAAACATAAAAAGAGTAGGGTTAGGGAGCATAGGATGATGAAATACTTACTTGGTCCAAGACCTATGGAAAAAGCAGCAACATAAAAAAGTAAGCTGACCAAGGAGAGCCATTTCAAATACTCTGGGACTTCGTCTGGGCCCATTTCCTGATGTTGTTGTACTGGGCTTGGTCTAGAGGTTCCAACAGTTGGCACAGATGCCCAGGTCAGCTCCCCTTGCCTTTCAGTGTCACTTCTGATTGACATTAGTGAGCTCTTGCTGTTTGGAGTGATCCCCGTGGATAGTTGTTTGAGACTATTGTTGCTAACTGGCAACTTTCCTTGTTCATAAAAAGTCAAGTCTTCTAGGGAGTGGTTAATAGGAGTATGACTTCTGCAGATACTGGTAGAATTGATATGGATCTTAAGATTCAAAAGACCCATAGTTACCAAGGAGGCTGCCATCACCGAGGTGCCAAGGCACAGAAAAGTCTTGCTCCCAACTTGGTCCACAAAAAGGGTAGCTGGAATAGTGCTGATTACTTTGACAACTCCAACTCCAGTCGAGGCAAGGCTGGCTGCTTCATTGCTCTGAAACCCAACAGATTTTAAGACAGTTGATGCATAAAATAAAATATTTGGTTGTCCTGTGATTTGCACAAAAAAAACCAATGTGAGGCCTATTAGTATTCTGGTCCTCATGTTGTCCTTTGATCGAAAAAGATCCCAGAAACTGTATTGGTGTTCATCTTTCAAGGAAGATTTTATTGCAGTAAGTTCTTCAGTAGTATCTGAGATGCCTCTTAATCTTTCTAGGACTTTGCTAGCAGCTTCATCATACCCTTTCATCACTAGGAATCGAGGGCTGGGTGGAAAAAAGTACATTGCAATGGCCTGCAAAACTCCCAGTGGAATAACAAGACCAAACATATACTTCCAACCATGGAAAACATTGGCAAATGCATAATTTGAAATATAGGCAAGGAGAATGCCAATTACAATCATAAGTTCATTCAATGATACAAGGAGGCCTCTTCTGTGCTGTGGAGCAATCTCTGCGATATAGACACAGGTAGCAGTGGAAGACAGGGATATGGAAACTCCTATGGTAATTCGTCCTACAATAAGAACTGGATAGGATAAACTCAGGATCAGAACCAAGCTGCCCAACCCAAGTAAGCAGGATGACAAAATGATAGCAATTCTTCTCCCATATCTGTCTATCAGGAATCCTCCTGTGAGAGATGCCAGTAAGGCCCCAATGAGTAGAGAACTCACAATCATTTCCTGCTGTCGGCAAGACAAAGATAATAAGCCACTTAATTGCAGAAGGGCCCCAGAGATGAGCCCAAGTTCATAACCCACCAGGAGTCCACTGACAGCAGCAGTGACAGATGTGAGGAAAGTAAACATTCCACATCCTACAAAGAGAAAAAACAGAGATGTCAGTCCCAAATTATTATTTTAACATTCTATGTATGAACTGGGCCATAACCTTGGGCAAATGATTTCATACCACTGAGCTAGGATGAAAAGACCAAATACCAAACTCAGCATCATTGTAGGAAAAACAGAGGTAGTTGGCTATAGAAACAAAGACTTCCTTCTACCACCTTTTTGGGGGGGGGGATGGGGGGTGTAGGGAAAGCTTTTCCCCTAAATTTGTTAAATCATAAGTAGATGACTATGAGGATTGATGTTCTCTATGAGCAAACAACTATGAAGACTCTATATAGGAACAGAATTTGGTTAGGGATTAGGGAGGGGTCAACTATTCTGCTAACCTAGCTCATCTTATCCTAATTCAGCTCCCAAGAGGAGAACCTTTGGGCAGGAATGGGATTGAAGACAGCTTCCTATGCATTGGGCCCCAAAGAAGGACCTTGGCTTCTCCTTTCCTAGTAGCCTGGGAAAGAAGAAATCCTGGGTTAAGATCACCTAGGAAGTCACTACCTAGTTATTAATATAGTTTTTAACCTTTTTGATGTAACAATGGTATGAAAAACAAATTAATCACTTACTCTGTGCTGACCATCGTGGTAGGAAAAGGGGAAAATACTAAGGTTAGCTAAGACTTGGTCCTTGTCTTCAAGAAGCTTCCATTTAATAGGATGGTATGGACACCAATATAAATAGTTATAATTACATGGTAAGTGAATCCCACAGGTTTTTATGTGGAGTATCTAAGAAGAGGTTGTTATTGACTAAGAAGATCAGGCAAGGACTTGCTAGAAGAAGTAGCTTTTGAGGTAGGTTTTAAAGGATAGCAGGGGTGTCATTACAGGCATAGAAGAAAGCAAAAGGCATGGAGATCCCAAAGACCATTTGTCCTAACCCCCTCATTTTACAGATGAGGAAACTGAAGCTCACTAGGTTAGGTGATTTGTGCACAATCACATAGAGAGTATGTATCAGAAGCAGGACTTTAATGCAGGTCCTCTGACTCTAGATGGCACAGTAGATAGAGTGCCAGGCCTGGAGTCAGGAAGATTTGAGTTCAAATATGGCCTCAGACACTAATTAGCTGTGTGACCCTGGGCAAGTCACTTAACTCTGTTCGCCTCAGTTCCTCATCTGTGAATTGAGAAGGAAATGGCAAACCACTCCAGTATCTTTGCTAAGAAAACTCCAAATGGGGTCACAAAGAGTCAGAAATGACTGAAACAAATTAATAACACCAACAATCACTGTCTAGAGACAATGACTTTTCACTGTACCACACTGCCTTATTGAGAATAGAATCTTTAATTAGGTACCAATAAACATGTGGAGCCCTAAGAAAATAAAATGGACAGGATCGTTGTTTTCCTTTTAAAAGAAGAAAGTTATACCTTGAAGGTGCTAGTAGTGATATAAGAAGGTTTTGCTGTCACCACTAGTCCTAGAGCTGGGAAATGGACAGATTCCAGATCATGCCTCTCCTGGCTATACCCTTTCCACAAGAAGACCCTCCTCAACCCCTTTCTAACCACATCAATCTTGTTCTGTTTGATTAGGAGACTGAGGAACACGTTATTGTTGTTTTTCTGAGGATTCCTCAGATTCTCTTATTATGTGTTATAGGTCAATGAGACAATGCCTCTGAAGAACTGAAAATGAGAATCACACAGATAGCAATGGAGAGGCACATGATAGGTGGAAGCAGGTGGAAGCAACATATAACAATTTTTATACTCCAAAAAAGTAGGAATAAAAGAAGTCAACAGGAAACTTAATTGTAGGAAGAGAAGATGGACTATTTATTTGGCAAGAATGCCAGAGTGTTCCACTGGTACCTTCGGTGTTAGGAAAAAATAAAGAAGTCTTCCTTTGGATTGAGTGTACCCCTTTAATAGCAAGCTCATGGGAGAACATAGACAAGAGTTACATAGAATGAACAGGCATGATGGGCTACAATTTGCATTGCTGGAGGTAGCTCTGGAAGTAATAAGATCAAATAACCATTTGAGTATTATTATGTGCTAGGCAGTGGGCCAAGCATTAGGGATTTAAGAATGAAAAATGATGTGTCCTGCTCTCAAGGAACTTATCATCCAAAGGGTGAACATGAAAAGTATAGAAATAAGTATGATACAAAGTAGAATGTGATAAGGACAACGGAGAGTTCCAGACAAACAGCTACAAAAAGTTTGAAGAGGGATCATTTCAGCTAGATGAATTAGGGAAAACTTCATGAAGAAGAAGGCACCAGATAACTTTAAAGGAAGAGGCAAACCAGACAGAGATAGGATCTAAGAGATATCCTGCATGAATGTATGGAGATAAGAAAGCAGAACAGAATCAGGAAAAAAAAGCTAGTTTGGCCAGATTATAGAGAATGTGAAGGGGAGTAATGTAAAATAAATCTGAAAAGGCAGCTAGACTGTTGCACATCTTCCATAACAAACTAATAAAAATAATAACTCACATTTATTTAATGTCTTAAAATTTGTCAAATGTTTTCCTCATAGCAACCTTGGGTGGCAGGTTTTATATAAGTATTTCCTTACCTATTTTACAGATGGAGAAACTAAGGTTCTAAGTGGTTAAGTGAATTTCCTATGATCATAAAAGTTAGTAAGTATCTAAGGTGGGATATGAACCCAAGTACCCTAACTTCAAGACTACAAAGATTATTTTCTTTATTCTTTGTGTAAAGAAGGACAACCAGAAGAAAGTAGACCATTTCATTCAACCCAGAGACGATTAGGGTAATGACCGTTTGAGTGGACAGACATGAGAAAGATTGTGTAAAGAGAATAGACAGAGCTTGAAAATTGCTTGCATATGCAGAGTGAGGCAGAAAGTAGTTGAGAGCTTCTAAGCCTGTGACCAGAAGGATGGTCTGCCCTTTCAATCAATCAACAAACCTTTATTAAGCTTTTACTATGTACCAGGAAACTACACTAAGTACTGCATACAAAGAAAGAATGGCTCCTACTCTCAAGAAGCAAGGTGGGGAGTGGAGAAGAAGAGAAGAGAACATGTAAAATACTAGGTACACAAGATAAATTCAGAGTAAACTTAAAGGGGAAGGCTCCAGAAGAGGGGTGGAGCCAGGAACAACTCTTGCACAAGGTGAAGTTTAAACTGAATCTGAAGGAAACCAGGAATTCCATAAGGGTGGGAGGGGGTGGTGTCAGCAACACCACTATTGAAGTCTGCATTCCAAAGAGATCAGAAAAAAAAAAGAAAGAAAAGGACCTATACACACAAAAAATATTTATAGCAGCTCTTTCTGTACTCTGCATTCTTTCTAATTCTGGCAAAGCATTAGAAATTGAGGGGATGCCCATCAATTGGGGAATGGCTGAACAAGTTGTGGTATTTGATTGGGAAGAAATAAGTTCAGTCATTTTCAGTCATGTCTGACTCTTTGTGACCTCATTTGGGATTTTCTTGGCAAAGATACTAGAATGGTTTGCCATTTCCTTCTCCAGCTCATTTTTTGAGGAAACTGAGGCAAATAGATTAAGTGACTTGCCTAGAGTCACACAGCTAATGTTTAAAGTCAGATTTGAACTTGGGAAGATAGAGTCCTGTGCTCTATCCATTTCACTACCTAGCTGCTGATGGAATACTATTATGCTGAGCCGGATGTTTTTAGAAAAAACTGTTAAGACTTACAACAACTAATGCAAAGTGAAGTAAGCAGAACCAGGAGAACATTGTGCATGGTAACAGCAATATTGTTTGATGTTTAACTGTGAATGACTTAGCTATTTTCTGCAATATAATGATCCAATTCCAAAGGACTTATGATGAAAAATGCTATCCATTTCCAGAGAAGGAATTGATAGAGTCGGAATGCAAATCAAAACATACTTTTTAAAAAAAAAACTTTATTTTTCTTGTTTTTTTTGCAACATGGCTAATATGGAAATATGTTTTGCATGACTGCACGTGTATAATCTGTATCAAATTGCTTGTCATCTCAAGGAGGGGGTGAGGGGGGATAAAAAGAACATTGAAAAATTTACATGTAAGTGGAAAAAATAAAATATTAAAAAAAATTAACTTCAAGAGTTGCCCTGCTTTTGTATTTGTATCCCTATTTGGCACATAGTAAGGACTTAATAATTGCTTTTCATTTCTGTCTAAAACAAATAGATTAATTAATTAATTAATAGGGGAGTAGAGTGGGAATGAGAAGCAAGTCCCAGGAGGAGGAGAGAGCCAATGCAAAGGCAGAAAAATATAGAATTTTGGACGATTAAAGGAAGTAGTTCCTTATTTGACAAAAACTCCTGGAAAAACTATAAAGCAATTTAGTAGAAATTATGTTTAGACCAATATCTTACACTATATGCTACAATAAGCTCCAAATGGATACATGTTGTAAAAATCAAAGGTCATAAGAGACTAGATCTGTGATTTCATTGTTTTGGAGAATTAAAAACAATGAGGAAATTCTACCTACTAATGCAGGTCAATGCCAACTCAGTCTTAGAGAACCTCCTAGAACACCAAGAGCCTTGTAGCATAAGCACATGGCAGCTTTTATCTAGGTGGGCCCATGATTAGACATTTAGTAGCTGTGTGACCCTGGGCAAGTCACTGAACCCTGTTTGCCTCGGTTTCCTCATCTGTAAAATGAGCTAGAGATAGAAATGGAAAACCACTTTGGCAGTATCTCTGCCAAAGAAAACCCCAAATGGTGTCACAAAGAATCAGACATGACTAATCAACAACAAAAAAAGGAAAAAATTAACAGAATGCTTTCTCCTAAACTCTATTTATTGGTTCTAATTCTTCCTTTTGGAGTTATAGATATTAAGTCTAATTCCTCTTCTAGATAACAATGATAACTAGCATTTGTAAAGTACTTTAATGTCTACTTTAATAAATATGACCTCATTTTATTCTCACAACTATCCTGGGAGGTAGGTGCTATTATAACCCCCATTTTAGAGATGGAGAAATTGAGGCAAACAAAGATTAAGTGAATTACCCTGGGTCACACAGTTGGCAAGTACTTGAAACAGAATTTGAATTCAGATCTTCCTCACTGCAGGTCCAAATACTCTATCTACTCCACCACTTAGCTTCTCATTCATCAATTTGGGAGACAGTGGTATAGGTATAGAGGGAAAGTATGAGATTGTCAAATACTGCATCTGATACTTACTAGGAGGATATAACCATGGGAAAATAATTTAATTCTTCTGAGCCTCAGTTTTTTCATATTGGACAGTGTTGTGAAGATCAAATGAGATAATATGTATAGTATGTCTCAAAAGTTTTAGTATGATTTTAAGCATTAATAACCTAAAATAATTGTGGGGGTTTTGTGGGTTATAAAGGCCCACATTGTGGATTATAAAGTGTTCTGCAGACCTAAAACTTCTGTAGAAATACCATCTGCTCTTATTTCCTTACTCACAAATTCTCTCCTTTTCCAAGATAAATTTTTTTAATTCCTTTAACCACTTCTTATAGAATACCCTCTCTGAACCCTTTTCCAATTTATCAATGTCTGTCTTAAAATGTGACATCTAGCACTGAAAACAATGACACACCTTATGGATAGTGACATTTCAGCACTCTTTCTGATGTCTTCCAGGGATAAAAGACTATTATTCATAATAAAAAATAAACAAACAAAAACTGAATGACATGTCAGACTTGTTCTTGCCCCCTTTCTCTTTTAGTATGAGTAACTGTCTATAGATTTAAACTTTATCTTATTACCTTTGGCCCCATCGATCTCTTTCAAGTCGCATTAATTGATCAAGGTTCTACCTTTTTGTTTTAGTATAAAGATTATATGACTTCAGAAATCTTGAAAACCCCTGTACCCAGTCATTCTGTGACCTCAGTCCACCCCAATCCTCCATCCCACCTATCCAGAAGCCGACATGATGTAAAACAACTGGACTGCAGAATCAAGCAATTTCTTTGGCTGCATTTTTATCGCCTCATGTGTCAGTGGAGTATGCAGCTGCCTACAATGCATGCCATGATTTGAGTGATCTTAGGAAGTCTTGCCCACTTATTTATTTATTTGTTTGCTTATTAATTCACTTATTTGTTATTCATTCATTTATGCATTTATTCATTGTTTGTTTGTTTAGTCTTCTCCACAGGTTTATCAAGGTACCTGGAAACCTACAATTCATTTTGGTTGAAACTGGCAAGATTCAACAGGTGATCATACAGTATAGGTCAAGAGCCATAAAGAACCTCAGAGATTAAATCAAACTCCCTTATTTTACAGATGAGAAAACAAAGAACTAGAGAAGTTAAATGACTTGCCCATGGTCACACAAACCGTAAGCATCAGAGACAGAATTTTGAACTGAGGTCTCCTGACTCCAGAGGCAACAAGGTGGTCCAATGGACAGAGCACTGGGCCTGCAGTCAGGAAGATCTGAGTTCATTTTTCATTTTTATTTTTAGTTCCACATTCTCTCCCTCTCTCTACCTCTCCTCCACCCACTGAGAAGGCAAGAAATATGATACTTATGGTTCACATGAAGCCATGCAAAACATATTTCCACATTAGTCATGTTGTGGGGATAAAAAAGAAGCAAAAAAAAATAAAGAAAAAATATGTTTCAGTCTATACTCAGGGTCCGTAAGTTCTCTCTCTGGAAGTAGATAGCATTTTTCATCATGAGCCCACTAGCTGTGTGATCCTGGGCAAATCATTTAGCCTCTTTGTGCCTCAGTTTCCTCATCTGTAAAATAGTAGATAGTGATAGCACCTACCTCCCAGGGTTGTTATGAGGATCAAATGAGACATCAATAAAGCACTTAGTACAGTGCATGACACATAGTAGGTGCTTAGTAAATGCTTTTTTCCTTCCTTCCAAAGGTAGTGCTTTTTCTATTGTACCATGCTATTGATTTCTAGTGTATAGCCAGCTAGAGAAAATAATCTCCCTTAAGATCACCTCTATTGCTTTCACTTTGAACACTTGGATTCTACTACCCTGAGCTTCTGCCATAGGGAACTAGATTTGCATATATCAACGACAAGGCACCTAGGTGGTGCAACTGGATCTAGAGTAAGGAAGATTCATCTTCCTCAGTTCAAATCTGGTCTCAGACATTTACTAGTTGTGTGACCCTGAGCAAGTCATTTAACCCTTTTTGCCCCAGTTTCTTCATCTGCAAAAATGAGCTAGCAAAGGAAATGACAAACCACTCCAGTATCTTTGCCAAGAAAACACCAAATGGGGTCACAAAGAGACACAACTGAAACAACCAAATAACAACAACAAAATACATCAAAAAAAGTTATAGAAAGAGAAACTAACTGGATTATAAGACCTAAAGCTGGAAGGAAACTTGGAAATCAGCTAGTCCAGGGGTCCTTCTTTTGTGAAATGGATTCCTTTGACAGTCTGGTGGAGTCTATGGACCCCTTCTAGTATACTGCTTTGAAATGTATAAAATAAAATACATAGGGTTACAAAGGAAACCAATTATATTGAAACAGTTATCAAACATTTTTAAAAGGTCATGGAGGGTGGGTTAAGGACCTTTGATCCACCTTCCTCTATGCCCTTCATTTCACAGGTAAGGAAACCTAATCCTAAAGTGATTTGCCCAAAATCACACAGGAAGTAAATAAGAGAGTCAGAATTCAAATGCCGGTGAAGTGACCCAAACCCAGGACACTTTCAACTGTACAAACTGTGACACAGTGAGCCAGGAATTTTATATCTCTATGTTTTGTTTACCTTGTAAGAGGCAAGACAAAACCTACAGACGTAATAATTCCGACCTGCTGTGGGCATAAATGTTGTTCTGTGCTTAACACTGCCAGTGATTAAATGTTCAGGTTGACTTTTTATTTCTGCAGAATGATTTTTAAAATTGGCTTGAGATCAAAACAATTGGTAGAGATCTCCAAGGTCATTTGGGGTTTTTCCCTAATTTTCCAATAGTTCCACTTAATTTTTTCAGATATATCAACTTCCAAGGAAAGAGATTCTAAAGAGGTCTAGAACAATGATTTTTAGGCCTTGAGGTTTTTTTTTGTTTGTTTGTTTCATCTAAATCCTGACTGCTACTGAGTAATAACAAGCTTACATTTATTTACTGCCCTAAAGGCGCAAAGTATGTATTATGTGTATGATGTCATTCAGTTCTCATAGTTACCATGTGAGATAGCCAGGACAGGCAATAGTTACCCCATTTTGTAGCTGAGAAAAACTTAGCCTCAGAGACACAAAGTCACCCAACTGATTAGTGGCAGAGCCAGGACTATAGGCAGGACTGGAACTTAGCTCTTTTGACTCCAGTATTCCTTCCCCTGTACTGTAGCCCTGTGATGGTGATAAGCGCTTTTAGCCACAGCCAAAAAAACAGCATGGTATAATGGATAAACAGTTGAACTTAGAGTAAACAAGATCTGAATTCAAATCCTGTACTAGCTGTGTGACCCTGGAAAAGTCACTTAACCTCTATATGCCTCAATCTCTTCGTTTATACAATGAATAGGCTAGATTCCACGACATCAAATATCCCTTCCAGTTCTCAATCTGTGATACCATGAACACTTGAAGACCTCTGCTGAAGCAGGGATGGATTAGGTCAGTATCAGTGGAAGGGTTGCCCAACGCAAATAAAATGTCATGGCTCTTTTCAAGGGATTGGGTACTGTACACTTGACATTCATTAGTAAGCATGACAATTAAAATAAGTACTTGAGAATTTCCTTTTTTGGCATTCATTGAGATTATTACTCATCTGTCTAGAAAAATTTAGATTTAGTGTTTTAGTGTTTTCAAAAAAAGATTAAAAAAAAATCCAACAGATCACCTTGGAAGTCTCTTCCAATTATTCTGATTATTGTAAAGGGCAAACCTTGATCATTCTATGGCTAGAAGAAATGCACATTAACATTCTGGCACTCAGACCAGGAGGGGTAGGGTGGCCATATGCAAAGCTCTTTTAGACACATTACCTCATTTGATCCTTACAATCACATCATAAAGCCTTCAGTAAAGGTATTATCCCTAATTTTCCAAATGAAGGAAGAACTTATTCCACATTCCAGGCTGATAGGCAGTAGAATTCAGTCTACTCCAGATCTTCAGACTTCTAATCTGGGACTTTTCACACTACACCATACCTGGGCACCACTTGTTTAATAAGTATAACAGTGTTTAATCATTTCAGTCATGTCTGACTCTTTGTGACCCCATTTGGGGTTTTCTTGGGAAAGATGCTTAGTGGTTTGCCATTTCCTTCTCCAGCTCATTTTACAGATGAAGAAACTGAGGCAAAGAGGGTTAAGTGACTTGTCTAGGGTCATACAGCTACTTAGTGTCTAAGGCCAGATTTAAATTCAGAAAGATGAACTTTCCTGACTCCAGGCCCAGCACTCTCTCTCCCCTGTGCCACTCCTCTTCCCAAGTATAACAGTACCTTTTCCCATCCTCCTGGGATGGAGCATGCCTAGTCATCTTTCCAACAGGCCATATGGAAGCTTGGGTTAAGCCTCCCTCCAGCCATGAATAATTTAGAAGCTTACAATGGGAAATGAGGAAAAGTTCCTTAACTGATTGAACATTCCTTAGTTTCAATTTAAATTCTACCTGCTATTGAGTAATAATACCTTACATCTATATATTGATATTTAGATAGAAAGCTACAGATAGGCATCTATGTATCTCTATATCTACATAGAGATGTAAAGATACTATCCATCTGTCTCTATATCTATATAGATATCTATATCTACATATAGATATCTGTATCTATATATAATATATTATTGATCAAATCAATAAGCATTTATTACGTCCTTACTATGTGCCAGGTAACTGTACTAAGGGCTGAGGATACTAAGAAAAAGGAAAAACAGTCTCTGCCCTGAAGTGTCTTACATTCTAATGGGAAGACATTTACATATATAGTTATGTACAGGTCAATGCACAAGGTAGATATAAGGTAATCGCAGAGGGAAAGGCATTAGCAGCATGAGATACAGGAAAGGCTTCCTGAAGAAGGTAGCAATAAACTGAGTCTTAGAGTAAGCCAAGGATTCTAAGATGCACAGATGAGGAGGGAGAATATTCCAGGCCAGGAGATAGAGGCCAGGGTTGTATTTCACTTTAATTATCCCAAATTATCACTACTTAATTTGTTCGGGCATTTTGCCACCTCCTTGGCAAAACTCTGCTTCTTAGAATAGTTCACTGTCCAATTAAAAAGGATCCCTAACTTCTCCCTTTTCACCCTCTTGACTCTGATCAATAGGGGAGCCCCTTACAATAATAACAAGTATTTATTAAGTCTCTACCAGGTGCCAGGCACTGTGCTAAACACTGGGGCTAAAAATAAGGCAAAACTAGTCCCTGCCCTCAAGGAGCTCACAGTCTAATGGAGGAAGGCAACATGCAAATAACAATATGAACAAGATATATACACAATAAATTAGAGATAATTTGGGGGGTTCAATAAAGGCTTCTAGCAGAAGGCAGGATTTTAGTTTGAAGGCAGTCATAGAAGCCCACAGAGTGTAAACAGTCCTTTGCAGCGGCTGTATTAGTTACCACAATAATAGCTGTGTTGTCCATTCCTCATAGCCAGTCAGTTGAAATGAATATTATTGGCATAGAACACGAAACATTCAGTTTCTCACAATATTTTAATTACTGAACACTTGCTTCCTTTCCCCCTGGCCCAAGGGCCCATGGAACTATGCACCTTGTTAGACTTTTGATAAAAACTTGTTGACTGATTCCAAAAAAGTACTATAAGTATATGCAAATTCTATAAGAAGTAGTGGAGAGGAGAAGAGTCCTGGGCTTAAAGCCAAGAGTCCAATGCTCTTGATCCAGCATGGCCTGGGACTATGCACCCTGTTAGGATTTTGATAAAGACTTGTTGACTGATTTCAAAAACTTACTAAAAAGTACATGCAAATTCTATAAGAAGTAAGGGAGAGAAGAAAGAGTCCTGGGCTTTCATGAAGCCAAGAGTCCAGTGTTCTTGATTAGTGACAAGCCACTAAATAACTGTGTGGCCCTAGAGAAGTCTCTAAGTCTTGATTCTCTTTCCTGAGAAATGAGCGAATTGGACTAATGTTCAATTAGTCCACAAAGGATTCATGTCCTTTCCAGTTCTAGAATTCTATAATTATCTCCTTCAATCATCTTCAAATACACACACCCACACAGACACACACAGACACACACACAGAGGCAATTTTTGGCCAGGCCTTATCAAAATCTGAATACTTATAAATTTAAAAGATAAGCCCACATATCCATTGCTATATAAAGCCAGAGACCAGAGACTAAACTGATGACATTACAAAACATGTGAGAAAGGCTGGGTCCATTCAAATAATTCTTAGTCCATTCTCCCCTTCAGTTTAATCAGCAGACTCATTTAAATAGCACACCCTAGGTTGGAACTGTATACATATATAACAAAACATGTACACATAGGCTTGCACATTTTAGGATTTTATCATACTTTTTTTAGGTAATTTTTTTTATTTTAAACCTAAATACAAAATAAGAAAAAAGAAACAAACTTAAATACTAAAACTAAAATAATATAAAATAGAAAAGAAAAAAAAAGCATTGCCATGTGCACAGTAGAATGTGAGAGAAGATTCCAAATACATAGTAATACATTTCCATTTCAAGAAAGCCTATATAATAAATGCTACACATTGTGTTGAGAGCTGTCCATCTTTTTTTTGCTTCCTTGTAAGTTTTCTTTTGTTGTCTGCTGTGTACTTTTTGCTTTGTTCTTTTTCCCCCTTTTTCTTCCCCCCCACCCCAGAAGGCTACAGTTAAGCATGGATATGTATGTATGTATGTGTGTACGTATGTATATGTGCATATGTATATACATATACATATATGCACACAAAGATATATTCATACATATACCTGTACATGCATGTACTTACACTTAGATATCTATAATCATACTCATATATAGACACATACATTCATATGCAGCTATGTATATGTCATACTTATTAAGTATTGTATCATGCTGCATGTAGCACTGTTAGTAGCCAGCTAACCCATTTGACACTCATAGGGATTATTGGGCATCTAACCCACGAATGGAATTCTGTGTAAATGGTACTATGCTTTAATAAGCTCCAGCCCAGAGATTAGCAGCCGTGACTCTTGGCCACAGAAGGCCTAACCAGGACCCCTCAGCTTTCATGCCACTCCAAGGTACTAGTCAAGTTTGGGGATTTCAAGGAGCCTAGACAAGGTTTCACACTGTTGATCAATTATAGAGGTTAATGACAAACTAACTTGGTGTACTTATTCATACAAAAAAGGCATAAAATGTGTGAGCCCTCCACCTCCCTACCCTCCCTAAAGACCCATTCTGGCATTTTGAAGGGAAATGATGTCCCATGTAGAGGCAGATGAATCCAAAGGGACAGAAGAAAAACAAAAACCTAAGTTTAGGCAGGCAATGGACCACAGCTGAAGATGTTAAAACCTACACAGACAAAGGGAGCCATAGCCTTACTAAGCCAACGCAAATAGGCACAGGTGTGGGCAGAATTCTATTGGTGTCAAGGACTGTAGTCATAGGCTTTTCCATATCTGCATACATACTCCCCCCTTTTAGATGAATAGCCAGATCTAAATGATGAGCACCACCCAACAATTTCCAAAAGGAGAATTCTGGGTTGGGGTGTTCATGTTCAGATTTATTCCCAACCTTGACTCTGACCCCTGGCCTGGAATGTAAGATTCTTAAGGGTAAGGACTGTTGCATTTTGTCTTCTTATCCTCAGCCCCTAACATAATGATTTTATGAGTGAACTCTCTCTGCCAGTGCTGATTAGCAAGTATTCTGAGACTTACAGTCTTGGGGAATGGCCTGAGGTCTGGAAAGATTAATTGACCTGCTCCAGGTTTTTTAGCCACTGGGCCCTGTAGCACAAGCTGGACTTGAACCCTTACTGACTCCAAGGCCAGCTCTCCTCCACTCTAGCTATGCTGCTGCCTCTCAAGATGTAATAAATATTTGTTAAATTGAATTGAATTGAATTGAATTGAGGCCATACCTCCTTCCATCACTGATCCAGGTAGACTGAAAATGTGACATCATAGTCAACAGTTATTTTTGGAACCTCTTCCAAGGCTGAGAGTGGTCAGCTCTTTCTTCTCCTCTTTTCCCCCATTCCTTTCATTCTCCCTCCTCTATCCCTTGTTTTACCAACAAAGATAGAAAAGAGAAGCCTTAATGAAAACATGATTATGTCTTCTAATATCTGAAGAGCTCTCTTGATGAAAAGGGAATAGTTGTGTTTTGTTCAGTCCAACTAACAGAAACTAACGGTTGCAGATAGACAAAGCTTGATATGAGGATAAGGATCCCAGTAACTAGATCTGTCCGAAAGTGGAATGAGCAATTTTGGAAGATGGTAGGTTTCACCTCAGTGGAAGTCTTCAAACAAAATAAGGATAACGGTCCCCAAAAGTAGATCTGTCTGAAAGTAGAATGAACAGTGTTGGGAGATGGTAGATTCCACCTCGTTGGAGGTCTTCAAACAAGGACTGTATGACCACTTGTCAGCTATGTTGTAGAGGAGATTACTGTTCAGGTATAGTTTAGACTGGATGACTTTCAAGTTGGATTCTATGTCCCAAGAGGCTTAAATTCTTTTAAAGCCACCTTAAATTTTCACTATATTTCACGCTAATGCTTTCTATGCATTTCAGCCCCTTATAGTATTTACACTGGTTTGGAAGAGTAACCTCAATGATTTTAGCATGAAGCTTGGCTTCAATAAACAATACTGCAGTTGGGGGTTAGGGGTACCTTTATAGTCCAGCCCAAGTCAAGTGGCTTCCTAAGGTCAGATGACTCAGGATCAGAGGATCATATATTTTTACAACTAGAAAGGACCTTTAAGATTATCTAGACCAGGGGTGGGGAACCTGTGGCCTTGAGGCCATGTGTGACCTTCTAGATCCTTGGGTACAGCCTTTTGGCTGAGTCCAAGTTTTAGAGAACAAATTCTTTTACTAAGGGGATTTGTTCTGTGAAGTTTGCACTCAAAGGGTCACACTTGAAGTCCTAGAGGGCCACATGTGGCCTTGAGGCTGCAGGTCCTCACTCCTGATCTAGACTAACCCCCTATTTTACAGATGAGGAAATTGAGTCTCAGAATGGTTAAATGGTGAAGTGACTTATCCAAGGTCACTTAGAATATAGCTGAGTATTTTTCTAGGAATCCCAAGGATACTTTACCCACATTTCAGCAATTTTTACCTTAAAATTTAATTCCTAGTTATGGTGCCTCTCCCTCCTCCTACCCCCTGACTCATCCTCTCTTCTTCCCAAGGACATTTCATCTTGCAACAACCTATAATGTGATATTTCAATGTATCTATGATCACTAATATGGGTTCTTTCTTCATTGATGCAAATGGTACAATTTTCCTGACCTTTTATTTGACCCTTGATGTTGCCCCTCTGCAAATCCTCCATAGGGGTCCTAACATGTTGGAAGCCTTTTTCTAGATCATGGAATCACAGAATCTCAGGGTAGGAAAAGATCTTACAAGCCATCTAATCCAACCCATAACTGAACAAGAAATTTCTGCTACAACATCCCTGACAAATGATTGTCCCGGTTTTCCTTTAAGGTCTCCAAAGGGGGTGAACTCACTGCCTCTTAAGACTGTCCATTCTCTTTTTTTGGCAGCACTAGTAGTTAGGAAATTTTCTCCATTATATCAAGTCAGATTAGTCTCTTTGCAACCCCCACCCACTGTTTCTAGTTCTGCCCTCTGGGTGATCTCTCCACAAAGCATGAATAACAAGTGAACACTCAGGCCATCTATCAGTTATCCTTCACTCTCAATATGGCACAAGCTCACTTCTTCTAATTATACATTTTTCTGAAGGTATTGTTTACTCAGCTTCTCTCAAACCTTCACTGGTAATATATTGTAACCTACTCATGCCCACCAAGTACAATGGAGAGGTAACCTTTATTTCCCATTTTTTCTCCTGAGTACCTATATTTACCATCTATGTGTCTTTTTTAATCTGTAAGGACTTGAAGAGGAATCATTCTTTGTATGATTGTGTTGCTTTTTTTCCATTAAGACTTTCATTTTAAATATAAATTTTTTTGTATTTATGATTTTTAGAGAGTTTTTTTTTCCTGGAAGAGGGTGGCAGAATATAGGGAGTGACAGAATAGTTTGTTGGATTTGAAACCTTCACTTTGGTAAGGTTTCTAGGATACTTCCAAATAATGTCATCTCCTCTCTCTTGAACATCCCCTGTTTGCATCCTTTGTTCAGTGACCACTGGTTGACATGGCCCATGCCCTAGCTTATGCTATATGTTTTGGCTAAAAGAGATGTCAAAATAACTCAGTGTGTTAAATGATAATATTTTTTTCATCATTAGTAGGAGAACATGAAAGGAAACATTTAGAAACAAGGGACATAAAATAATACAATTTTACGACAAGTGGCCAATACTTTTTGAATGTGGCAAATCTTTTCCCACAATTTTATATTAGTTCTATTTTCAAGTAACTAAAACTTAAAATCTAGATTCTTTATAGCTAATTCTGCTTTTTAAAATAAATCATGGTGGCCCCAGGTAAAAGTTTAAAGTTGAACTGTGGCCAAAGTCCAATTTTACTTTTTTCTATCATTAATTAATGTTATTTGTAGCTTTTGAAAGTTCATTATTTTCATGGCCTCACCTATATACAATTCAATTTAATTTAACAAACCTTTTAAGCACTATACTAGGTGCTGGGGATACAAAAACAAAAATTTCAAAGTTCCTGTCCTAAAGGAGCTTACATTCTACTGAGAGGATATCCCCCCCGCCCCCACACACAGACTCAACAGTAATCATGCTAGCAGGATTATACTGAGAATACCTAGAATAACCAATAGCCTTTCACCTGAAGGTCATAGAAGCAGTGATATCATTAAGTTGGAAATGTGAACTCTGTGAAGGGAAGATTTTGATTGCAGTTTAGAGGATGAGCCAAATAAATTCTCTCTGGGAGCTAAATGAGTAGATTGTTCACACACAGGACAAGCCAATGCCATCTTACTTTCCTCTTTATTCTCTGAAAGAACTGTCCTCAGCTAACTGTGCCATACATTCATTTTCAGTCTTCCTCTTCCAGAGAGGAAAAGAGTAAAGGCAGAGAAATCTATTGTGTTACCTGTGAGCTGCAGCTCCCAGGCAGCCAGTGATCAAAAAAACCTATCCCTCAAATGTTTACTGTCCTTTAGTTGTTTGCTGATTTATTCTCTGGTAGAAAAAGTGTCAGCATGACTTGTGGGGTTAATAATGGCAGCAGGGAGAGTCGGGGATAGGGAGAGTTTCTTTTGGCCCTAAGAAGAAAAAGGTATTTTATTTCCTTTGTCAAGAGCTAAAGTGGGAGAGATTGAATAGGATTTGCCCTTCTATTTAAGAGGTTGAAGTTACTCCTTATCAGAACTAAGGAGCTGAGTGGGAAATGAGTTCCCTTGATCCCTATAGGAGACTGACAGAATACTGGTAAGAGAGACCATTGATGCCACAGCTGTATGATTATTACACCTGGGTCCATTATTACACATGCCTCATCACAAGGAGTAGGAGTCCTCCTCTCTTTACACATAGATAAGTCAATACAAGGTAATTTGAGCACAGAGAAAGCATTAAAAACTGTGGGGATGAGGAGAGGCTTCTTGTAGGGGGTGGCACTTAAGCTGAACCATGAAGGAAGAAAAAAATTGTAAGATGGAAGTGGAGTGCCCTCCAAATATGTGAGCTGTCTTGGCAGGAACCAACAACCTTAGGAATATATGTGTGTATCATTGGTGTTTATTTCTGAGAGAAGAGAGAGTGAAAGGAATTCATTAGTGTAGAAAGCAGGAAGAAAGAGGTAAAACTTGCTTTGTCTCATAATTGGAGTGTGTGAGAAGGTGGGAATACAAACCCTCCCTTCTCAAGGGAAGGTTTATGAGGGTCAGACATCTGATGAATCTCACTGTTATCTAAGAAGAAGGGTTGAACACATGTATACACAAGGATAGTCACATCATACATGCATGTGCACATGCACACACACACACACACACACACACAGAATTTGGTATAGAATTACACCAGACTCAACAGGGAAAGAGGCATTAATAGGAAGGAGAAGTGTGTAAAGAGAGGATAATACCAGGGAAGGAATAGCTGCAAACAAAACAAACTTCCTGATCCTGAAGGGGAATTAAAAAAAAAAAGGCACACAAAGAACTACACTCTAAAAGGGTGCCCACAGATTGGGGAATGGCTAAAGAAACAATAGTATATGCATGTAATGGAACAGTATTGTGCATAAGAAATGATGGAGACCATTTCAAAGAATTTTGGCAAGTATGAATTAATGCAGAACAAAGTAAACAGAACCAGAAGAGCAATTTGTACAATAACATCAACACTGTAAAAAAAAAAAAAGCAACTCTGAAAGACATAAGAACTTTCATTAAAGTTCTTGACAAATTACAACTCCAGAGCACCTACTAATGAAGTGTGTTTCCCACCTTCTAATAGAGAAGTAATAGATTCAAGGTAAACAGACATGAACATATCCACTGTATGCATTTGCTTTGACTATGCTTATTATAAGAGTTTTTTCCTTCTATATTTATTTTGGGGGTGGGGGAGGAGTGTGGAGGGGTTAGCAAGAGTAATGCTAAAAAAAGAGGGGTATTGGAACATTTTTTTAAATGGCGTGGAAGAGAACAGTTGAAAGCTCAGGAGGAAGCCGAGTCAAGCAGGATAGTTTTAAAGTAATAGGTTGAATTCATTACATATTTTTTAAAGAAAAAGTAAGATGTATGAAATGGAGATCGTCAGTTTCATAAACAATCCTCTTTTGTTTTCCCTCTTATTTATACATGTAAATTCTCAGGTTTGGAAAGCGTTTATGTTCAGAATAAAAAATTTTAATTTGTTTTTTAAAAGAATATTAATCTGGCAACTGTGTGGGAGATGGATTAGAGAGAGGAGGCAGAGAGACCAATTCAAAGTTACATTAGTCTAGGTGGGAGGGTCTGAACTAGTGGTCATGCAAATGGAAAGGACACCGATATGAAAGATGTTGTACAGATAGAATCGGCAAGACTTAGCAATTGATTGGATACAGGAAATGATGAGAGTGAAGACTCAGGAATAACTCTAAAGTTACAAACTTGGGTAACTAGGATAGTGGACCTATAACAGAAAAAAGGGAAGTTTAAAAGAAGGATGCTTTTGGGAAGGGGGGAGCTGTAAATGAGTTCTTGTTGGACATATTGAAGTTGAGATACCTATGTGGCATCCACTTGAAGACAAACTGGATGCTGTGTAATTATAATAACCAAGGTTGTACTCAAAGAAGAGACATGAGAGTGTACTTGCCTTCATTCTTTGCAAAAAAGGGATTGTTGGTATAGAACACTGTCATATATCAGACTCAGTCATTGTGTTGGTTAGCACTGCTAAATTTTTTTCTTTTCTTCTTTTTAATTCTTTGTTATAAGAGTTGACTCTTTGAGAAAGTGGTAGGGAGGGATATATTGGGAAATTAAAGTAATAAAATACTTTATTTTATATAAATAAATAAGAGTAATAAAATAATAAAATAAAAAGTTATAAATACAAAATTTTAAATAATTCCAAAAACAAAATAATTGAGAAAGAAGGAAGAGAAAAAGAGAGGAGAGGAGAAGAGAGGAAAGGCATTTAGCTGGCAAGATAGTGGTATAAGACTGGTGCTCTGGAGAGAGACAGGGGCTGGATAAGATATGGCATTGATTTGCGTTAGAGATGAATCTGATCTTTATAGAGGCTTCATAAAGACAGTGTTGCATAGTGGATAGAGTGCTGAATTTGTAGTCAGGAAAGTCTGAGTTCACACCCTACCTCTGATATTTACAAGCTGTGTAATCTTGTACAAATTATTTAATCCTTATGAACCTCAAGCCAATCCCTAGAACTCACCTACTAAATCACAAATGAATAGCAATCTGTGATATACCATGCTAAAGGGAGTTCTTACAACAGGAATTTCATACACTGAAAATATCACAGAATTTTATATATTTGTGTTAAGTTGGTCCACCACCTTAGCCTGGTGAGGTAATTTAGGATCTGCACTTTGTCACCCAACATGCTCTCAACTTCAAATCATTTGAAAATCTGATTATCATACCATATATGCCTTCAACCACATTGAACAGCACAGTAACAGGGTCAATAACAGATTTCTGGGGCACTTCGTTAGAGAGTTCCTTCCAAGTTGAAATCCATCAACAACTACTCTTTGGGTCTAGTTGTTCAACCAGTTCCAAATCCACCTAACTATACTATCATATTTCGTCTTAGTTTATAGAACTTTTGCCCATTGGTTTTCTTTGCAGTCCTAGACAAATTCATGTCTCAGACCCATACAACCTTATCAAAATTTTTTAAAAATATCTTTTATTCAATTCAATTCAATTCCACACATGATTACCAAATGCTTCTAGCTCAGCAGTATGCTCAGTGCTAGCGGCTGGGGGGCAGGGTGAATGTGTGTGGCTGTGTGTGTGGGTGTGTGTGTGGGTGTGTGTGTGTGTGTGTAGCTACAATTATATATATGACCAATCCCTAAGTAGCTCATAATCTCCTTGCTGTCCCCAAACTCAACATCCACTTCCCGACTCTGTATCTTTGCATAGACTCTTCCTTATGTCTGGAAGGTACTCCCTTCTTACCTTGACTTCTTAGAATCCATAGCTTCTGTTAAAGTTCAATTTAGGTACTCACATTCTACAGGAAGCTTTTTTTGATTTGAAGTTTTAAATGCTCTCATGCTCCTCGAATTATTTTCTATTTATCTATCTATGTATATAATTTAATCACCTATTAGAATGTATACTCCTTGAGGGCAGGAACCAATTGATTATTTTTTTCTTCATAGCTCTAGCATCTAGCAAGCACTTTGTACATAGTAGGTACTCAAGGTCATAGGATCATAAATTTAGAGATAGAAGGGACCTCAGAAACCATCTAGTTCATTCCTATCATTTCATAGATGAGGAACTAAGGACCCAAGATGTTAAGGGTCTTACCCAAGGCCACCTAGGTCATAAATGGTAGAGCTAGGATTCAAGTCCTCTTATTCCAAATCCAATACTCCTTCCACTTGTTGAGTAGAAATCTTATTGACAGACAAAACTTATACAACACATGAAAGACTTACAAAGCAATGGCATCCAATACTGTATGGGTTGAATATACAGTCATGTGCCTTAATGCGCAGTACATATAACCAGTACTGTAGGTGGTCAGAAAGGAGAAAAAAATCAGTGTTGTCTGGATTGACAAAAGCTCAGTGGGAGAGGTAAAAATTTGAACCATATCAATGCTGGAAGGAACTTTAGGGATTATATATTCTAATCCTCCCATTTTATAGAGAGACCTACGAAGATGAAATCACAAGGTCAAAGCAAGTAAGTGGCACCTGAGGTGGACTATCTTACTTCACAGGTTCATAATTTCATCAGTGTGGGATCACAACAGTTCTAGGCTCTAGTGGATGGTCTTCAGAAACTGCTGTAGCTAAGAACAAATAATAAAAACCTCTCAGTGGCCAACCTTCTGATGATGAGTCTCTCAATATTTAACTAAACTTCTCCTGTACTCAGACTTACCAGCTTTGGTAAGAATGTTGAGAACTAGCCTCATGTAATCTCCTAATACCCAGGTTCACCTCCAAGCAATGATATGGCATTAGAGTTAAAGTCTATAAAGGACGGTCTGGTTTACTGATACCAGAGAAATATAAGACAGCAAAAATACCACCCCTGTATTACCCAACACATTGGTGTTTTCCCAGTTAATGCTTGAATGCCTTTTGTTTTCAAACTTGGCAGGCCCTAGATAAAATAAACTTGTTTGTGCCATGAAACAATCTTTCTGTGATCCTGCCTTGGTGTTTCCTGCAGTTTCCTAAATAAAACGAAACATCCCACTCAGATTGGAACTCTTACCACAAAGTAGATGTTATTTGTAACTCTATGCCTCTCTCAAAAACGACAAAAAAACCTTCCATGTCTGAATCAGGGGTTTCACTTAAGGGAGGCTTCTCAAGTGTCATTATCCATCCTTCTCACCTTCCTTTTAGAGTTATAAACCTGAAAAGACCAAGGCTGAAAAATGTTGAAATACAGTTTGGTAGTGCACAGATATGATGCCAAACTGGCTGAGTAAAGAGGATTCCTGAAGAAGCATTCAATACCTTAGGGAAAGACAATTTCATTATTTTAAAAAATCATATTTTTATTTATCTCAAAAATATATTTTATATTAATATAAATCAAAGGAATGGTTATATTTTCCATTTTTCTTAATTAAAAATCATTTATAATTAAAAATTGCTACTTTTTAAAGGTCCTAAAGTCAGCTTTATATAAATCATCATTCAGCCTTATGAAAAATGACCCAACTACTGTAGGACTAGAACAGTACTGAAATTCAGTCACTTACAAAAATGATCTCTTAAGGTCTCTTCCAAGTCAGAGATTCTGATCTTATTTAACTGACATTTATTAAGCACCTACTAGGTATCATATGATTTATAAACTTAAAAATACTTTGGTCCAATTCTGGCATTCCTCAGATGGGGAAACTGTGGCCCAGAGAAGTTTAAGTGACCTACCCAGTGTCACAAAGGTAGTAAGGGTCAGAGCCAGAATTCAAAAGGTCATCTGACCTCAAATGCAGCATTTCCCCCACTTCACCACAATACAACACAACACTGTGTTCAGCACTAGAGAGAGAAACAGAAATCAAATCTCTGTCCTCAAGGAGTTTGCATTCTACTGGGGGTGAGGAATACAATATGCATACAAATAAGTAAAGACAAAGAAAATTCCTGAGAAATAGTCCAAAGAGTTAGGATGGAGAAATGGCTTTGCAGAAGAAATGGGAGGATCGGGCACCAATATACTATATGATACATCAAGAGGGAAAAGCTTTTATGTCATGAATAAACCCAGATATTCTAGGAAAACAACAGCACACTTTTGAACATGTATTGTAAAGATTATCTTTCTCAGTTGGTGCTAAATCAGGAAGGATCTCACAAAATCTTAACTCATGAGTCTTTAACTTAGATTTCATACATTTTCAGGGAAGAGAAGTGAGCAAGAAATGTATCCTTAACATGTATGTATGGAGGGGTGGGATGGAGAGTCTACGTGGGAAAGAAGATTTTTTTCAGTTTCTAATTTCAGCATCATTAAAATTCTGATTCAATTCAAAAGACCCTCATGATTACATTTTACTCAATAATCATCCTCTATAAAAAAGCCTTCTATTAGAAAACAACTCAGAGTCCATTCAACTTATAAAATTTTATAGAATAAGCCCTTCCTCAGACACTTTGGGGAAGGATCTCCCTCAGGATTGAGGCCCAACCCTCAGCCACCTATGGCAACTGTACATCAGATACATCAGAATGTGGTCTAACAGAGATCATAGAATTTTATTAGCCACATGTTAAACTAACTTTTATTGGAAAAATGCTACTGGTGAAGCTGTTATTCAAGTTGTATACATAACAATTAATTTTTAAGTGCTTAAATATGTTTAGATAATGAACTACATAGGCCTCCTATAATCCTTTATATGCATATATGGCACTATTTCATATACCACAATTTGATACTTACAGCTGATAATATCCCTTCTTGAAGCACAGAATTGTGGTGAAGCCTTCCTATATTGCAGTCTCTATATGCAAAGCTCCACCTGAAATCTGTGAGTCTTGGCTGACTAATTTCTATCAATCTGTTGGCTTGACTAAGGCGCCAGAAATTATGAACTATAACCTTGTATACATATGTAACCTCACTCCCACCCCCAGATTGAGACAATTTACAGGAAACAGTCCTGTAATACTGAATGCTGTATCCCATTCACCAATGGAAAATTGGTATCTTGCCCTGCCTCTCACCCATTTGGAGTCTTTCTACTTTAGAAGTTTCTCACCCATCAGAAAGAGCATCTTCCTCTGTGAATGCAGCTCTCAACATCATAAGAGTGTCCTGTAGGAAACTGCCCCAGGCTTGAAGCAAGATGGAGTTATGTGTGAAATGAAGAGAATACTGTATGTGATATTTCTTACTTCTCTAAAAGAAGGAAGAAGAGAGGAAAACCAATGGGAGAAAAAGATCATATTATAGTTCTGGAGCGTAATGAGGCCTCAGAGGCGATCTAGTTCAATTCCTAATTGTATATATGAGGAAATTAAGTCCCAAGCAAGTAAAGTGACTTGTCTAGAGTCACAAGGTAATGGGGGGTGGGGGGGTACACAAACCCAGATCTTCTTGATTTTAAGTCCAATGACCTAACCACTATACCAGAATGAATTCGGCTCTTGTGATGAGAAAGAAAGAAAGAAAGAAAGAAAGAAAGAAAGAAAGAAAGAAAGA
>NW_020948910.1:15550912-15749725 GCF_900497805.2 Vombatus ursinus | reverse complement strand
GAAAGAAAGAAAGAAAGAAAGAAAGAAAGAAAGAAAGAAAGAAAGAAGACAGGAAGGAAAGAAGGAAGGAAGGAAGAAAGGAAGGAAGGAAAGAAGGAAGAAAAGAGAGGGAGGGAAAAAGAGAGGAAGGAAAGAAGGAAAAAGAAAGAGAGGAAGCAAAAAGAGTGGGACAAGAGGGAGGGAGAGAAAGGAAGAAAGGAAGAAGAAAAGGAGGGAGGACAGAAAAAGAGATAGAGAGACAGAGACAAAAAGAAAGAGACAGATAGAGACACAGACAGAGCCACAGAGACAGAGAGAAGCATCAAGGATCACATGATCATGGAACTGGAGGATCCTTCAAGGCAATCTAGTCCCTTCATTTTACACATGAATAAACCAAATCACTTGCCCACTTACTACACAGGTAGTAAGCATTGGAGACAGGATTTAAATCAAGTTCTCTTACTCCAGAGTCAGTATTTTTTCCATTGTACTCCCAAGGTCATGAAGGAGCATCTTTTGAGTCAATAGTCCTTATGATGTGATAACAGAAGCTTGGGAGAGCCACAAGGTGAGAATATACTCAAGCAAAGGAGGTGTGGTATATGTAGTAGAAAGGGCACAGGACTGGGATTCTATTCCTGCCTCTTACCATTATATGGATAACCTTGGGCAAGTCACTTACCTTCTCAAGATCTCAGATTCCTTATCTGTAAACCAAAAGGGTTAGAATAAGTATCCACTGAGGTCCCTTCCAGACTTAAATCTATGACCTCTCTGTCCTCATGGTGTAATTCACCTTTTTTCATGCTTCAGTTTTTGCCTCCAGAGACGTGGAGAAACCTTCCTCCATTAGGGACTTCATAATCATTAATGTTCTAAATTGCTTCAATGCAAGAAGTCATAGATGCTATAGAGAAGTAGAAAGGAGTAGATCCTTCAAGTGGAAGCTCAAAGTGCTCGGCAAACATTATCTTAAATAATATTAGGGCTGGATGGGTCCTTAGAGATCTTCTCATCTAATTCCTTCCTCTTCATAGCTGAGGAAACTGAGAGAGTCCAAAGTCACACAACTAGTTAATGTTACAAGCTGGGCCAAGAATCCAAGCCTTCTGACTCCTCTCATTAAGTAGAACTATCATTCTTAATTTTAAAGACCAAAAAGATCGAATGAATTGTCTGTTTTGCAGAGTATCTTTCTTTAATATAGAGTACACATGTCTGTAACCATATCATGCAACATATATATCATTGCCTTTGATATGCACACGTGCCTTGGGCAGTGCAGAAAAGTTTCTATTAATAATTTAGTTCATCCATTCAGCTATAGTCCAACCCATCTGCAGGCAAAAACAAGGCAGGATTCAGTTGTTAGGATTTTTTAAAGGAATAATTTTACTCTTTTTCTATATAATAATGGTTTCATTTAAACATACATCCCTTCTCCCGGAAGATGGGCAAAGGACTAGAGGGCAGAATATTGTTTACATTGTCAGATGTAGTCATTTTATCAGGTGTTTTTGCTTCTTTCCTTTGTTTACTAGGAGGAGTCAGTCTAGAAGGGAGGGGAAGGGTTTTTTTTTCCTTTTAGAAATGACTGAAGATTTAAAAATCCTAATAAGAAAAAAATTATTAAAATGGAATATCCATAACAGTCTAGTCACTTACTATTTTTAATACTCAAAGGATTCAATTTCAATACATTTTGGGGTATAGGTACATTTTGATATAAGTAAAGTACATAGATAATATAAATATAGTATCAGTCATATATATGTCAGCCATCATCATTTATAAATTATATTTTGCATTTCTTTGGGAGACTTATAAAGTTTTACAGCTTTAGAGCCTATCAAAAATACACCATTTTATCAAAAACCACCCAAATTACATAACCAGTTTTCAGTTATTCACAGTTAATTTATTCACATTCCTGGCAAATCTTTTTCTTGTGACACTTATCACCTTCTCCCTTTTATTGATTTACTACTATTTCTATGTACTCTTACTCCAAATTGATACCCTTGGGAAAGATGTGAGCCAGACAATAAGGGCATATACTTAAAGAGAAATGGCAGCTTAACTTTGGGGTGGAACTTGGTGAGAGGTGACACTGTTTACTCCCAATTTAAAGTGAGTATCAGGGAATAAGCAAGGAGAGGAATAAAACAGGAAATATGGGGAGCTTTCTCATTCATTGAGTCCAGTATTAACAGTGGAACTTCATTACTTTAGCAGAGTTTTGAATTCACAAATAAGACACTCAAAAATCAAATATAAGTACAAAAAAGAATTCCAAAGCCAAATGGATTTTTCCCATTAATCACCAATTTGATTTTTCCATAACAATGTAAACCCTTTGTCCATGCACATAATCAGTGATGTTATATCTGGATAATTCTCTTAACCTCTCTGAGTCTCAATTTCTCTAGTGTATTTGCATTACCTAATTCATAAAGTTTATTTAGAATGTTATTTGTGCATCTTAAAATACTACATACTATTCAATTTAACAAACTTAAGTGCCTGCTATATGCAAAGGACTGTCTCAAGGACCTTACATTCTATTAAGTGATTATTAATATTATGATAATCAAGAGTTACTGTATCATTCTTTTTTTATATAAAATCAATCAATTAATATTTATTCTTATCCTGGAATTCCTTCTTTCTTTACTGTCATCCCCACTTCTGTATAGTTTAAATCCCTTAAAGCCCAGGTCAAATGCCCAGGTCTATTAATCCCTAACAGAAGTGATCTCTCCCTCCTCTAAACAGTCATAGAACTTATTATGCATTTATCATATGCTATTTCATATTATAATTAATTATATCCATATCTTATCTCCCTTGGTATATCAAGAACTTCCGTGGAACAGACACCATGTCTCATAAATTTTCTGTCTCTCCCAGTACCTAATAGTATACTGCACACAGTAGGCACTTGATGAATCTCTGCCTAATGAATTATTGCATAATACTTTAAAATGATTTACTCTATCAACTAACTGTTGTTTTTCAGCTATGTAAATATTCTGGAATTTTATAAAGAGAAATGAAATGTTGATGTCCTAATGATCAAACTGAATTACAATTAAATCTGAATGATCTGTTAGTGGAAGACAGCATTCAGCAAAGAAGCATTCAGTCAATGAAGATTGTTTTAAAACCCTGAATAACGTTTTTTTTTAAATCCAGGAACATGCTAGAATCCCATTATAAGAACTCATTATTATGTGGTTTAGCTACAGAAAACTTAAATTATGACATACTCAAATAAATGTGTTACATTCTGACACACACGCACCCTTAGTTACAAAGGACCCCCACAGTCTTTGGAATGTGAAATATGATTTTTGTTTTCAGTAGCAGATTTATATAATTATGTTAGATTTTGGTTAATACCAAAATTAGTTTTCATTTCTTGAGCACACAGTGATTGAGGAGAGGGAGCCAGAAAGGTGCTGTTTGGCATTGGAAATTTCTGCATGTAAACTATAAACAAAGTAACTTTAGAGTCAAAGAAAGTTACTTTGCTTTCACGGAGACAACTGAAATGAATTAGCTCAAACTTTATGAGCAAAAGTAATGGAAAAGTTTCCTTCCAAGAAGACAGTCCAGGCTTTAAAAGGAGGCTTAAAGTCATTACGAATAGGCGCAAGTGTGAGATTTGAAAAAGGGTGTGTGTGGAAGAAGAATGTTCCTACATGACTTTACTGTATATTTTCCATTAAACTTATCCTAGCCTCATCGCTCTCTAGGACACTGTCGTCCAACAATCCGCTCTTCTAGGGGAGTGTGTGATTGTGCCAGGGAGTAAATGGGAATCCCTGAGGAACGTCCCCCTTCCCCCGCCCAGGGGATGGACGGATAGCTGGGATGGATGGGAATGGATGGAGAGATGGATGCGAACAGGTCTTTCTGACTTTTCTGGTAAACTTTGCCACCATGAGAAGAATGTATGCATGCCACTGCACGACTTTGAGGAATGAGAGAACCCGCCACCAAAGGGATTGATTGCTCCTGGGACAATTCTCTAAGGGCCGAGGGCAGTCCCGGGATTTTGCTCGCCGCTCACCTTTTGTCTTTAAACAAGGTCAGTACCTCGGAGGAGGCTTAGCCCCAATCGCCCAGCTCCCAAACACCTCTCCCTGTCCCATCCTGGTGCGCCATCCCCGGGCAGCAGCGTTACCCGGGCTTGCCACGCTAGACTCCCAGGGTCCATGGCCCGGCTTGGGGGACTAGGAAGGGGGTGGGGGTGCCTTTTTACCTCTTGGAGCGGGAAGCTGCCGCCGAGCACCGCCCGGGCTGTCGTTGCCGTCACTCTCGGCTGCTCTCATTTTGTGGCACAGCCGGCTAGGCTCCTCAGCTTTTTGAACAGGTACCATTATCATGTCATCTCCAAGTTAAGAGTCTTTCCTCAGGGTGTGCGAGACCAAAACCTGCCCTGCCGACAGAAACTGGAGCAATTACTTTCCCCATGGCAGCATGGTATAGGAGACAGTGACAGCAGAAGAATGGGAGTGGGGGACAACTCGGGGGGGGGGGGGCTGGGGAACTTCAGGCCAAGCTGGAGTGATTCGTGAACAACTTTTGTTTCTATTTCAGAAAGCTTTGCCCTTTCCAGTGACACAGGCTGTTGCTATTCTCAGCAGCCTATCACCGGCCAGGGGGTGGGCCATCCTTCGGAAGTGTTGCTCTGGCCCTTAAGCAAAGACTTGGAGGTAGGGGTTAATACACTTCTGCACGGAGGAGCTCTGACACATTCCTTGGACTTTGGCTCTGAATGCCTCTTGTATCCCTGCACCTTTGGAAGAGACAGAGAGCAGACACAGGGAGGATTTAAATTCCATGCCTAAAGCGAGGCAGATGGTATCAGATCTTGCAGAAGAAGGAACTAGTTATGCTAAGACATACCAGGGAGGAAAGGAGTGTCGGATTTTCACCAGGACTGTTAGTCCTGAGACATTGAGCACCTTAAATAGAACACAAAAACCTACATGCCAGTTCCGAATCCATGCCTAGTTTTTTTTTTTCCTCGTGACAGAGAAGCCATGTTCCAGAATAATGACTCCTTTACTGTCTTTGCACCCTCTTCATTTAGCACAGTGCCTGGTACATAGTAGATGTTTAATAAATGCTTGTCGGTTGATTGATTTCTTTCCACATCTCTCTCACTCTCTTTCCCTAGCTTCTCATCAAGCAAGTTAAAACCCAGTAACAAGAATATTGGAACTCAGAAAGCACAAGGATTCTAGAGGATTAAAAAAAATAATTCTGATAATATGTTGATGTCAGATTAAATCCAAGTAATAGCAATCCATTTGTATCCAGTTACATCCAGCTTATTTAGAGGGAAATCAACATGGAAAGGTCAAAAATGACATTTTAGAAAACTATTGGTAATGCCCCTGAGGTAGTAGGTGGAAGATGGGGTGGGATGGAGAATGAAGGAAAATGTAAATTCACTTTAAGCCAAAATGAAAACACACAGTTCAGTGCCGTGAACCCAATTAGCCTTGACGTGTGTGGTATGATGATGAAAAAAGCAGAAAATAAAGATATAGAAAAATCTGTAATCATTTTCGTGAGATTTCTTTTGAGAGATTTGAATCTCCTGAGTAGCTCCAAATTCTTCTGAGATAAATTGTTATGAAATATGTTCCATGAAAGTACTCTCTGGAGGCAGCATGGTGCTGTGGGGATAAGTACTGTATGTAGGAGAAGACCCAGGTTTGAACCCTGACTCTGTCACTTAATGCCTGTGTGACCGTTGACAAGTCATTTGATCACTCTGAGCCTCACTTTCCTCATTTGTAAAATGAGAAGGCTGGACTATGACCTCTAAGATCTCTTCCAGTTCTACGGCTATGATTCTATGATCTATTTTTCTTCTTACAGAACAAGAAATGGTTGACGTGTATACAGGAATTAATTGTTTACAAAGCACTTCATGGTCTCATTTGATTCTCACAACCATCTTGTGAGGTTAAGTTGTACCAATATTATTATTTCCACTTTATAGAAGATGACTGAGGCTTAAAGAGGTTGAGGAACTGCTTTAGGTCACACAGTAAGAGGAACATTCATTACTTGTACTCAGATCTCTCAACTCCTAATTCAATGTTCTTTCTATTACATCACATTGCCCCTACCTAGTACAACCAATAGCAGGATGAGGTCAAAATAGCATTGGGAAGAGGGGGCTAGGAGGTAATAGTCATAGCTGGGTGTAAAATTCGCAAGAATGAAATATTGCCTAGTCTATTTCAGCCATGCTTTGAGATATGTATATATACATATATATATATATATAGTGTGTGTGTGTGTATGTTCATATATGTATATATGTGTATATATGTATTATGTAAGTATGTATGTATATAGTCAGAAGGATACTTCTTCTGCACACAGGAAACAAGCATCTTTTATATCTTGCAAGGTTGTAATCCATCCCCAGCCAGAGCTTACCCTGGGAAATTTCAAAATATTGTTCTTGCCTAATTAAGTCTCTGGCCTCACACACAGTCCCTGGGCAAGTCACTTAACCCAGTTTGCCTCAGTTTCCTCATCTGTAAAATGAGCTAGAGAAAGAAATGACAAACCACTCTGGTATCTCTGCCAAGAAGACCCCAAATGAGTTCCCAAAGTGTCAAACACAACTGAGCAACAACAATAAGAAGTCTCCACAGGTGTGGGTTCCCATACAATAACTCAATGTAAAGATGTGTAGTACCATGAAAAGAGCCCTGGCTCTGAAGTCAGAATTATTGGGCTCAAATCCTGTTTCTTATGCTTACTCTCTGGCTGATTTGGGGGCAATTCACTTAACCTTCTTAGGCCTCTATTTAACTCAAAATGCAAAATGAGGAGGTTAGACTAGACAGCTTTTGAGGTTCCTGGCAGCTCCAGGTCTATGATCTTATAAAACAGTATTGGGTATAGGACAGCTTTTATTGATTTTCTTATTATGAAATGCATATTGAGTATAGGATGGCTTTTATTTCACCTCACATAGTATGAAAAAGCACACAAAAGAATGTCTCGATCATCAACAAATGCAGAAAACACATAAAGGGACTCACAATTGTCAATAAATAATCAATACACTTTTCCTTACTTTTTTTTCTCATATAACTTTGCACAATTCCTCCCACTCTGACTTGCAATGCCAAACTGTGGTTTGGACAGGCCACTGAAAGGGAAACACGCTTGGGGCTGATAGATAACCAACCCCCTTTTCATCAGACTTTCACTATACAAATTACTCACTGTAATAGCAGGATATAAGGCCCCAGGTTCCATGCTTGTTTATTCCATTGCTTTTGGTCCCTTGCAGCTGCTGTATTCAGCATCAGGAACCATATATGTAATCCTCTTCTCTCTCCTAGAGGCGTACTGTCCAAGAAAGTCCCCTCATCTAGAGAGAAGGTTGGATGCCCTTACTCCCCAATTTGAGGTTACCCTTAAAGCAATCTCTAAGTCTGGCACCCCTCAGAAAACTCTCCCTTCTTTAGATAGAAGTCCACATTCCATGACTCCTGAACCTGCCATTACCAGTGAGGCAACCCACAAAGCTAGCACTGCCAGGAAATCCCCACCTATATCTAGTAATCTAGTTTTTAAGATCGTAATTCCTAGGAAATTTCCTTTTTTAGCTAGGAGGCAAGTATTCAGGAATGAAGTTGTGAAATCCCCTTTTGGGCCATGTGGACGAACATATGGCTACCTCTGCCACAAATCTCTCCCTTAACACCTTAATAGTTCTTTATAGGGATGGAAGGGGGATGGGCAGTCATTTTGCATCACACCTTCAGGATCTCTCCAGAAAAAAAAATCAAAAAGGAAAACATTTGTCTCAATGAAGACACCTTTTATAGGCCATCACAAAGGGATGGCTCCTCTGACAAGAATTTATCCTTCTGAGAATCCAATCTAACCAATTCGCCTTGGTGGTAGTTCCAGTCACTGAACCACACTCTCCAGAAGGTACCAAGGGGCACTTCCATACTCTCTATAGCAGGAATTCTTAACTTTTCTGTGTGTCATGAACACCTTTGAAAGTCTAGTAAAGCCTGTGGGATCCCTTCTTAGAATACTGGTTGTTGCCTACATTCATAATTAAAGGAAATGTTAAATTTCAGTTAAAGATTAGGGAAAATATATAATTTTTCGCATCCAAATTCCTGGATTGCACCCCACCACCCAAATCTATTCATGCATTTCTGTTCTATAGGCAGATGCAATCCAAACAAAGGTCCATCACCAAACTGGGTAATTTCACAAATCACCTTTTATAACCACAAATCATCCCCCCCCCCCCAAAAAAGTTTTCAATAAGCTAGTCAAATTGATCAAGGAACTTTTTAAATTAGTTCTCTATGTAGACATACAAGAATTATCCTTCAAGAGTATGAAACATGGACATATAATTTTATTTATCTTGGAGAAATTTGCTGTATCCATAGCTTATCACCTCTGTAGGGTTTACCATCCTGGATCCTAAACTACGGGGGCAGGTTGGAAACTTATAATCATTTTAGAAATTCTTTGAACTCAGTCAGAGAGTCAATTAATAAGTATTTATTAAATGCCTATCATGTATCAGGCATGGAAAAAGATATTGGGAACACATATTCTATCGGAGAAGAGAGAACATGTACATATATAAATATGTATAAAATATATACATGATGAATACAAGGTAACTTGGTGAGTGGAAACAAATAGCTTAGAGGATCAGGAAAAGCAAAAAAAAAAAGGAGGGGAGGAGCTTGAGCTGAGTTATGAAAGAAACAAGGGATTCCAAATGGCAGAGATAATAAAAGAATGCATTTCAGGCACAGGACAGGAAACCTGCAAGTAATGGGTGAGCAGGAAAGAAGGACACATTGAGGAGAGCTGGATATGGAGTATAGTTTGGTTTCTATTTGGTCCAAATGTAAAATTCTTTGCATTTCCTTGAGTTGTCCCAGATACACAAATACTTTCCAGGTAAAGAGTGTCTGTGGATCAGAGGAGACCCAATAGATTGGATCTTAAATATCATTTGGTCCCCAGGAACAATCCTAGAATCTTGGATTCATGTCTAAATTTCAAAGTACAATAAAAAAATATTCAGCGTAAATGCAGCTGCAGGGTATTAAAATAAAAGGATAGCAGTCAGTTGGATTATAGCTAATTCTGTGACCTTCAGGGAATTGTATTGCGTTATAGGACTTTAAAAATAAGTTGCAGGTAATCTAAAGGATACTCAGATGTTGTGGAAAAAAATATTTGATGGAGGAAAGAAACCTAGTTTTTAATTCTGTCTCTGTTACTTCTTAGTTTTATAACTTTGGAAAAGTCTATGAACCTCACTAGACTTCAGTTTATTCATCTATAAAATGGGAGGGTTGGTTTACCTTTCAACAAAATGGCAGAGTTATAGGTTGCATCTCAGACTAAGTCCTAACCCCCCGACTTTAAAGCTATGAAAAAATGTACCAGTTAAAAAAAATAAAAATAACAAAATGAAGATACAAAAGGATACTCCTCCTCCATCCCAATATAGGTAATTACCACTGGGGAAAAAAACCCTACATTTTGAGTCATGACTACATATTTCCTACCTTAATTACAAAATAGTTCTCCCTAATGCCAATCCAGACCCACTTCTGAGCCTTGATTGGCAGCATCTACCCTAATTCCTGAAACCTTCCTCAGTGTTTCCTGTTAGACCTATGTTTTGAGCTGTGGCTTCAAAGGTGTCTGTCTAAAGTTGCTAATGATCTCTTAAATTGTTAAATCTAATGGTCTTTTCTTAATCTTGATCCGTCTTGACTTCTCTGCAACCTTTGACAGTGTCAATCGCCCTTTTCACCTTAATATTCTCTTCTCTCTAGGTTTTTTGAAACTTCTCTCTCCTGGTTAACCTCCTACCAGACTGATTGCTCCTTCTCTACCTGCTTTTCTGGACCTTTATTCTTAGCATGCTCACTAACCATGGGGATTTCCTAAGGCTCTGTCCTGGGCCCACTTTCTTTCTCCTTCTCTACTATTTCACTTGGTGATTTCATCAGCTCCCATGGTTTCAATTATCTCTGTGCAAATGATTCTCAAATCTACTTATCTAGCCTTAACCTCATTCCTGACCTATATAGTCTATTAGATGTCTATTAGACATCTTGAACCGGATGTTCCTTAGACATCTTAAATTCCACATGTCCAAAAACAATTTCATTATTCATCCCAAACTCCCACCTCTTGTAACATTCTCAAATATGCCCCCTTCTCTCCTCTCAGACTGACACCACCCTTGTATAGGCTCTCATTTTTCCACTCTTGGATTATTGCAATAACATGCTGGCTGGTCTTCTTCAATTCTGTCCCTATTTCAGTTCATCCTCTAGTCAGCTGTCAAATTGGTCACTCCAAAGCACAGGTCTGATTATCTTGCTCCCCCCACCCCCATTCAATAATCTCCAGTGGCTTCCTATTTCCTCCAAGATAAAAAAATAAAATCCTCTGTTTGGCGTTTAAAGCCCTTTATATCTTCCTTTCCAGCCTTCTCACACTATACTTCTCTCCTCCCTATATGCGTCTATCCAGTGACACTGGCCTTCCTGCTATAATACTCTTATCTCTTGACTAAGTATTCTCACAGTTTCTCTCCCATGCCTGGAATGATCTCCCTCCTTATCTCCACCTCCACCTTTCTTGGCTTCCTTCAAGTTTCAGCTTCAGGTCCCACCTTCTACGAAAATCCTTTTCCATTCCTCCTTAATCTTAGTATCTTCGTTTGAGATTATTCACAGATGTATCCTGTACATATCTTATTTATGCATAAGTTGTCTCCCTCATTAGCCTTTGGACTAATGGAACTGTCGTACCTTTCTTTGTGTCCCATGGCACTTAGCACAGTGTCTGAAAGATAGAGGGCATTTAATGAATATTAGTTGGTAGACTGACCAAGCTGACTCATCAAAGCTCTCCCATACCAGTGATCCCAACTGATTTGGAACAATTTTGATTCCTCAAACTCTTTTAAGTGGGGAAAAACAGTGAACTCATTCAGCCCCATCAATAAAAAAGCAGGCAACTATAGATGAGAGGAATGATCAGATATGAACTTGTAAAGAAGAAAAAAGACTTCCATAGGAAGACAAAAAGAAACATTGGTTGTCTCTTCTTGGAGATGATATGTATCAGTGATTAAACTAGACTTCAAATTCCTTAATGTGAAGAGGTCACTAAAATTATGAAATGTCTGTTCTGGTCAGGAGAAAAAATTACGCACTGAGCAAGGAAATTAATTGGAAGAGAAAGGCATGGCTAGTAGAAATATCAAGAACAAAAGAGTAGGTATTGGTCCATCCCTTATTTAGATAAAATAGCATTAAGATTGATTAAAACTGAGTGAACAATCAATCTAGAAAAAAGACAGTGGAGAAGGGGAAACAGGGAAAGTTGGGTTTGATGGTTTTAAGGTCCCTTTGAGCTATAAATCTATGATCTTATGATGTAATAGAGTTAAGTGACTCAAAGATCCCTAATGAAAAAATAAAGTGAGGAAGTAAATTTGATGGACTCTCCAGAAAATATAATGAATCATTTGCAAGAGATTGCAAAATATTTCAGAAGAAAAATAAAATAATTAAATGAAGACATAAAGATGGGAATTAGAGTGGAAATCAGAGATCACAAAGAAAAAAGTCCAAAAAACAAAGAAGAACAGACAATTTAGCACATAGGAACATAGATATAAAGCTTGAAGGCACCAAAGAGGTCATTTAGTCCAACTTACCCATTTTACATAAGGAAATTGAGGCCCAGAAAATATAAGTGACCCACCTACTGTCACACAGGTAATAAGCATCAGAGATGGGATAGAGAAACTCTCCAAAACAATAAGGATTCTGAAAAATAAAATGAACTCAAAATTATAGAAGCTAAAAATAACTTGATGGAATAGAACCAAATAACATCACTGGAAGAACACAGAGATTTAATGAAATGTAAAATGACTGTCCTGAAAATAGAATGCAATAACATAGTAAGTGTCATAGAAATCTGGAAAGACATGATGGATTAAAAACTCTGGTAAAAGTATGGCACTTTAGGAAATAAGAAAACTTCCCAGAAATATTGAAGAGAAAAAAAGAGGAATCCATAGGACAGGGGAGAGAAATCCTAATTTTTTTTTTTTTTGGCTAGGCAATGGGGTTAAGTGACTTACCCAGGGTCACACAGCTAGTAAGTATTATGTGTCTGAGGCCAGATTTGAACTCAGGTCCTCCTGAGTCCAGGGCTGGTGCTCTATCCACTGCACCACCTTGTTGCCCCAAGAAATCCTAATTAATTCGTCAAGAAACATTGTATCCAAAATTCAGAATTTCAGTGTCAACAAAAATTACTGGAGGTTGTTAAAAGAAAGCCCTTCATCTACCAAGGAAAAATACTTCAAAATACTCAAGACTACTCCCTATCTATTAAAAACAAAGATGAAATTGGAATCTATATTCCCAAAAAGCAAATTAATTTGGTTTGCACCCCCCCCAAAATATATCCTGCAAAGCTGAACCTAACAATCAATGAAAAGAGACAGACCTTCGGCAGAAGGAAGAAATTTGTGTTATTTCTTCAGTGAAAAATGGAGGTAAGCAGGATATTCAGTGTGTAATCATTTCCAACAAGAAGGGGGAAAGGTATATACTTATTAGAAAGCCATAAAGAAATGAAATAAATGAACTCAAGCTTCTAGGACTAGACAATGTTATTGTTCTAAAAAAAAAAACCCATGTTAGTTGAGAGTCAAGCAGAGAATAAAGAGACCATCTAGAGGCAAAATAATATAACAATGAGATAGCTAAGAAGATTGAAAAAGTTAGGAGAGAAAAAAGAATTGAATCAATGCCTTTGGGATTAAAACTTGCATTCCTACAAAAATGTATATTGTGGAATGGCATCTTTTGTTGTCCCCATGTAGTCCTATGTTTTTGGGATTTGGGTTTTTTTGTTTGTTTTGGGCAAGGTTTGGTGTTAAATCTTATTTGGGTGGTAAGAAGAAAGCAGGGAAAGAGTATTATAGGAAGGAAGCTGAAGAAAGTCAACAACACTCTTACCTGGTCTGGGAAAAAAAGAAAGAAAAAATATATCAATCCAACCCTACTCAAGGATTTTGGAGTAGGGTAGGATAATTAGGAGAAATGGAAGGAGCAGGGGAAATCTGTAATCTATGCTAACAGATGACAGAGGCTTCTAGATAGCAGAGTGGATAGAGGCTAGATTTGAAGTTCTGAAGATCTGAATTTGAATTCTGCTCAAATACTTGGTAGCTGTGACCTTGGCAAAGTCACAACATCTTCTAGCCTTAATTTCTTCATCAGTATAATAGAGGAAATAAAGACACTTACTTCATGGGGTTGTTGAGAAGGATGGTATAATATATTTAAATCATGTTGCAAACCTTGAAGTGCTATGTCAATATTAGGTATTATTTAAAAGAGGAGAAATTTTAAATAAAAATCAGTACAAAAGAAGTAAAACCCACCAACAATTATAAGTTTAAAATGCAAATGCATTAAACACTCCAGTGAAACAAGAGAGTGACAGAATAATTATAATTTGAACACAAAGGCTCTTGGACTTCTTTTTTCAGTGTAAAGAAGTCATGCAATGGCAACTCCACCAGCACAGCTCCCATTCATTATCATGTCATGTCCAGATTAGGTTATGATCCTATGATTTAGGATCATAGATCTAGAACCATGATTTAGGATCATGGATCTAGTCCAACCCCAAACCCTTCATTTTACACATGAGGAACTTGAGACCCAAAAAGCTTAAGTGACTTGCCCACAGTCACACATAAAGTAAATAGTAGAGCTAGAATTTGAACTGATGGTTCTTGGAATTCCAAGTTCATCACAATTTTTAGTGTACTAGGTTGATTCCCTAACTTAGAAAATAAGTTCTAAGCAGTTTCCTGAGCACAAAGAAGTTAAGTGACTTTCTCAGGTTCACATAGGTATTAAGTGACAGAAGAATTTGACCCCTATTTTGCAGGTGAAACTTTCTATATGTATTGTTTCTTTCTATTAGAATGTAGATTCCTTGAGAGCAGGAATTGCTCTGACATACTCTTATTGCATTACACATTGCACATGATTAATAAATATCCTTTTTCTTTTCTTTTTCTTTCTTTCCTTCCTTCCTTCTTTTTTTTTTCTTTCTACTTTCCTTCTTTCATTGTGACTGGGCCCTGCACAAGGATCCACTATGGGGATGAATACACCAAACCTTGCAAGAATTGACACTGATTCTGCCCGACCACATGAAGAAAAGGAGAGGAAACAAAGGAATCAGATTGAGTTAAAAATTCACTGTGCTACAGGATTCTGAGCCAGAAGATAGAAGGGAGCAGTGCACTTGGCCTGTTCTCCACATCACAAATTTAAGTGTGGATATATCCCAAAATTCTGACCTAGGACTCCTTCAATTTTCAAATTTTTCATACATAATTACAAAACTACCTTTAAATAAATAAAGAACAATTTAAATAACTAGATAGCTACTTGATGCTCATGGTTGGGTAGTGTCAATATAATAAAGAAAAATCTTAATTGTCTCAATCAATCCACAGATTTCCTGCTATACCAGCAGAGCTAGACAAAATGATAGTGAAAATTGTTTGGAGGAACAAAAGGTCTAGAACATTAAGGGAAATAATGAAAAAAAATAGAATGAAGTGAGGAATGGCACTTACAGATCTAATAATCAAAAGTATTTGTTACTACTTAAAAAATAAAAAAGTAGTTTAATGAAACCAGTTAGATAAGGAAGAATCAGAAATAATTGAACTTAATAACTCAGTGTTTGATAAATATGAAGATATATATTACTCAGGGAAGAACTCTAATAAGAACTTCTGGGAAAATTCGAATTCATTTTGGCAGAAATGATGTTTGGACTCTGTTTCCATCCAGCTGCAGTCTGGACAAAATTTTCTAATTGCCCCTTTCAATGAAGAGTGAACCAAAATTTTTAGGCATCCCTGTGCCATAGACAATTTCCTTAGATGTTCAGGAAAATTTCTTTTGGGTCTTCCTTCTAAAGGGCACCCCAAATTTCTTCTAATGAATTCTTGCAGTAGGGAAATCCAACTGAAAGTCTAAACTCACCCAATAACAAGACAGATAGGCTTAGTTAGTTAGAAAGTAGCAAACAAGATCAATTAAGCCCCTTAAAAGGGCAAAGTTTCCAAAAAAAAAAATAATTAAGCATTAAGTGTTGATTACTTGGGGTTTCTAGATACATAAGCAAATCTTAACCTCTGGCCTTGTAGTACATAAGAATCTCAAAATAAGGCAAGTAGTCATCGATGGAAAAAAGAAATGTGAATATTTTTCAACTAGGTACCCACATTTTAATGATGCAAATTCCATATTTCTCATAGTCACGTGTGTACTTGCGCACTATTCAGTAATACAGCAACTTAACAGTCTCTAAATATTACAAAAATCAACAAATACAAAAGTTTAGAAAAACAACCTTTAAAAAACCAAACTTGTGGACTTCAGGGAGTCAAGATGTCGGATTAAGCAGTAAACTGCTACAGCTCTCCTATACTCACCTCCAAATAACCATAAAATAGAGTCCCAAAACAAATCCAGGAACAGCAGAACCAACAAAAAGGTGGAATGAAGCAATCTTTTAACCCAAGAAAGTTGGAAGATGAGCAAGAAAGTTCCATCTCACTTGGGTGAAAGGGGAGTGTAGTTCAGGATGGGGAGCATCCCAGCAAGACAGCGGCAAGCCCCACCTCAGCAAATCAATAGGAGATTCTGAGCCCCAGTGTGGTAGAGCAGGCAAACACCAACACCAGGAGCCCCCACGTGGCTTAGCATAGCCAGGGGAACCAGCAGACTCCAGCTCCAAGAATTATCACATGCTTCAGTGTAACCCTGGGCAAATAGGTAGAAATGCCTATCCTATGGGTGCCTAAGCAAACAGGAAGTTACCAGCCAGCACCACACATCACTGCATAGTCCTGGGTAAACAGGGAGCCTCTAAAGACTGCCATGTGCTGCAGTGTAGCCACAAGGAAATGCAGAAACACCTCACCAGGCCTTAGCACATGCCAAACACCACCACTAGGACCCTAGCTCAGTGCCAAGTAAGTTGCCAGATCCCTATGGCCTCTAACAGCACCAGCTAAGCCCCACCCACCACTTCAGTACAGCACCAGACACAAGGATCCCCCTGTGGTCCTCAGGGTAACATCAGAGCAGCATCAGATAAACAGCCAGGGCCACAAGCATAAGAAGCTGAAGACAGTGCTCCTTCTACCCTGTGAGCAGAGATCTAATTTAAAAGAAAGGAAAAAGAAAAAAAAAAGAATGAGCAGAAAATAACAAAAAAGAATCTGACCATAGAAAGTTATTATGGTGACAGGGAAGACCAAAACACAAACTCAGAAGAGGACAGCAATGTCAAAACACCTATGGACAAAACCCCAAAGAAAAATGGGAAGTTGTCTCAAGCCCAGAAAGATTTCATGGAAGAGCTCAAAAAGGAGCTTAAAATCATATAAGAAAGATAGAAGAAAAATTGGGAAAAGAAATGATAGTGATGCAAGAGAATTGTGGGAAAAGGCTCAACAACTTGGAAAACTGCTTAAAAAAGTAGAATTGGTCAAATGGAAAAGGAGGTGCAAAAATCACTGAAGAAAACAACTCCTTGAAGAATATAATTAGTTAAATGGAAAAGAAAGTACAAAAGCTAATTGAGGAAAACAATGCCTTAAAAGTTAGACTTGGTCAAGTGGAAGCTAATGACTCTATGAGACATGGATCAATCAAACAAATCCAAAAGAATGAAAAGATGGAAGAAAATGTAAAATACCTCATGGGAAAAACAATTGACCTGGAAAATAGATCCAGGAGAGACAATATCAGAATCACTGGACTTCCTGAAAGCCATATTCAAAAGGAGGACCTGGACAGCATCTTTCAAGAAATTATCAAGGAAAACTGCCCTGATGTCCTGGAACCAGAGGACAAAATAGGCATTGAAAGAATCCACCAATCACCTAAGGAAAGAGATCCCAAAATAAAATCTCCAAGGAATGTTATAGCCAAATTTCAGAACTATCAGATCAAGGTGAAAATACTACAAGTGGCTAGAAAGAAACAATTCAAATATCAGAGAGTCACAATCAGGTTCACACAGGACCTGGCAGCTGTAACATTAAAGGATTGGAGGTCATGGAACATGATATTCTGGAGGGCAAAGAAACTAGGACTACAAATAAGAACCACCCACCTGGAAAAATTAAACATAATACATCAAGGGGAAAAAATGGTCATTCAATGAAATAAAAGGACTCCAAATCTTCATAAGGAGATGAACAGAACTAAACCAAAAATTTGACCTCCAATATCAAGACCCAAGAGAAGTATGAACAGGTAAAAAGGGAAAAGAAAACTTAAGAGATTCTACAGAACTAAACTGTTTACATCCCTACATGGGAAGATGATACTTGTAACTCTTAAAAATTGTATCACTAACAATACAGATAGAAGGAATATAGATAGAGGTATGAGTATAAAGTGATTCTGAAGCAATGACATAAAAAAATTAAGGGATGAGAAAGAGGACTACAACAGGTGCAGAAAGAAGGGAGAGGTATAATGGGGTAAGTTATCTCACATGAAGAGGCAAGAAAGATCTATTACAATGGAGGGGAAGATGGGAGGGTAGGTGATGCACATTGCTTGAAATTATTCTCTCCAGTATTGGCTCAAAGAGGGAATAATATACATAATCAGTTGAATATAAAAATCTATCTTACCTGGCAGGGAAATAGGAGGAGAGGAGATTAAGTACAGAGAAGAAGGTGGGGACTGATGTAAGGGAGGGCAAATCAGGGGCAGCAGTAGACAAAAGCAAAACTCCAGAGAGGTGGGAAAGGGTGAAAGAAGAGAGAAGATAAACAGTAGGAAGAATAGGATGGAGGGAAATACACAGGTAGTAATCATAACTGAGAATGTGAGTGAGATAAACTCCCTCATAAAAATGGAAACAGATAGCAGAGTGGATAAAAAACCAGAATCCTACAATATGTTCCTTACAAGAAACACACTTGAAGGCTTTGATTCTTAGAATCTAGCCAATAGCCCATAGATGCTCAGATTCCTTAAGAGTCTAGCTAATATGGCGAATCTTCAATAAACCTTGTTTTTGGCTGCAAGAAGGCTTGGGTCGAATTCTTTCGGGCAGAACCCGGGTGTTGTGATTTTAGGATTCCAATCTAACCTCTAGACCGCATCATATGGTTCCCTGCACCGGGAAAAACTGCCTATACCAAGCTCTTCACCAGCTGGGATTGGAAGACTACAGGCTATTCACCTACAGTTGGTAGCAAACAGCCAATGTCCCCACATGGTTCCCTGGATGCAGCCTGTGCTTGGTTCCAGTCAACCTCCCCTTTGGGACCCCCTCGAGGCAGGGACAGCTCTATGCCCCTTGCCAGCAGGAATCAGTTTCAGAAGCCAAGACCTTCACCCCTTACTCCAAAAGAATTTGGGTCCCATTTGTTTGAGGGGGGAATGATGGGGTTGGAATCTGGGCCCCAGAAAGGAAAAACCCTGGACTTTCCCACATGGCCAGATCTCTGGCGGTCCCCTGAGGCTATAATCCCATCAACTGGCCTTTCATTGTGGCTACACCCAATCTCCCCTCCATTGTTTTACCTCCCTATGGCCCCTGGCCATTTCCCACCCTTAATCCTAGCTAGGCTCCATTCTCCCTTGGCCAGGTCCCAGGAGTTCTGTTCACCCTAGCTTACTAGCCACTCCCATCCAGATCTCCTTATGGCTTTCCTCTCATCACCCCAAACTACTTGGCCACTCCTAGATCCCTCCCACAGTCTTTCTGTATATAAGGTCCATCTTGTCTCTATTAAGATGCTCTGATTCTTAGAATCTAGCCAATAGCCCATAGATGCTCAGATTCCTTAAGAGTCTAGCTAATATGGCGAATCTTCAATAAACCTCGTTTTTGGCTGCAAAAAAAAAAGAAAGAAAGAAAAAGAAAAGAAACACACTTGAAGCACAGAGAAAAGGTAAGGGCCTGGAGCAGAATCAATTATGCTTCACCTGAAGTAAAAAAAAAAAGCAGAGGTAGCAATCCTGATCTTAGACAAGGTAAAAGAAAAAATAAACCTAATTAAAAGAGATAAGAGGTAAACTACATCTTGCTAAAAGGTACCATAGATATTTAAGGAATTAATAGTCTCCCTGCCAGATCTATGGGAAGGGGAAGAATCATGACCAAATAAGAGATAGAGAGCATTATGAAATGTAGAATAAATAATTTTGATCACATTAAATTGAAAAGCTTTTGTACAAACAAAACCAATGCAAACAAAATTAGAAGGAAAGCAGAAAGCTGGGAAACAATCTTTACAGCAAGTGTCTCTGTGGAAGGCTTCATTTCTCAAATATATAGAGAACTGAGTCAAAATTATGAGAATACAAGTCATTCCCCAATTGATAAATGGTCAAAGGATGTGAATAGGCAGTTTTCAGATGAAGAAATCAAAGATATCTATAGGCATATGAAAAAGTGCTCTAAATCACTTTTGATTAAAGAAATACAAATTAAAACAACTCTGAAATATCACCTCACACCTATCAGATTGGCTAATATGACAATAAAGGGAAAGAATACATACACAGAGTTTGGTGGAACAGGGGGAAAGGGAGAAAAAAGAAGAGGAAATAAGAGGGGTATAGGTTAAGGGAGAGATTATTCATAAGCAAAAACAAAATTAGGTATGGTGGGTTATGAAGAGGGGTTTAAAAGGAAAGAAAGAAAAAATGAGAACTTAGGGTGTGGTCTAGGTGAAGGAAAAAGAAAAATATTATAAGAATAGGATGGAGGGAAATACACTGGTAACTATCATTAGTGTGAATGTGAATGGGATAAACATTCATAAAACAGAAGAGAATATTAAAATTAGAAAGTATATTCTAATAATACATTGTTTACAAGAAACTCTTTAAAACATAAAGATGCACACAGGATTAAAATAAGGGTCGGGGCAAAATCAGTCTTTAGATGAAAAGGAAAAGGTAGGGGTAGCAATCACAAGCTTAGATAAGGCAAGAGTAAAAAGAAACTTAATGTAAAGAGATAAAGAGAGAAAACTACATTTTGCTGAAGGGTACTATGGACAATGAATTAATATAAATACTAAACATATATGCACCAAATTGTGCCCATCTAGATAAATAAAGGAAAATTTAATGAGTTACAGGGAGAAATAAAGAGAAAAACTTTAATAGTGGTGATCTCACCGTATATCTTTCAGACCTAGCTAAATCTAACCAAAAATAAACAGAAAAAAAAAAACTAAGGATCTCAACAGAATTTTAGAAAAATTAGACATGAAAGACCTTTAGAGATTATTTGAAATAGAAAAGAGTATTACATATTCCTCAGTTATAAACGGAAACTTTACAAAAATTGACCGGGTTAGGTCATCAAAACCTCACAAAAAATGCAAAAAAGCATTAACATTAAACATATTTTACAGATTAAAATGCAATAAAATAATATTCATGAGCAGCTAGATGATGCAGTAGATAGTGCTCCAGCCTCGGAGTCAGGAGAACCTGAGTTCAAATCTGGCCTCAGACACTTGATACCTACTAGCTGTGTGACCCTGGGCAAGTCACGTAACCCTGATTGCCTCACCAAAATAATAAAAATAATGATATTCAATAAATGGCCTTTGGCAAAAACAATTTAAAATTGATTGAAGATTAAATAGTTTAAGCCTAAAGAACAAATTATAGAAACAATTGACAATTTCATTAAAGATTACATTAATTAAATTATTAAAGATTAACATTAATTATTAAAGATAACAATTAATTCATTAAAGATAACAATAATAAGATCACATATCAATATTTTTGGGATATAGTCAAAGTAGTCCTTAGGAGAAATTTTATATCTCTAAATACTTTGATCAATAAAAGAGAGAAAGAATAAATCAACAAATTGGGCATTGTGTTAAGTATCTGGGATAAAAAAAAAAAAAAGAGAGAGAAAAGACAGTCCCTGCCCTTGAGGAGCTCACAATCCAATGGTCTTTGTCTTCAAGAAGCCCATGAATAATAGAAGAAGACAAAATACATAAAGGGGAATGGTGGCCCAGGAGGAGTGTTTTGAAGAGATAAGTCAAAGAGAATGGTGAATAGAGCCATAGAATTAATGATTAAAATGTCTTTTTTAGAAAGATTAGATTACTATTCTTAGAGCTATAGTTAGAAAGGAGAGGGGTTATATAGAACCAGGAGCAATGGTTAGAAGCTGCAAAGATGTAGGTTTAATATCATGAAAAATATCCTAACAGAGTTGTCCAAAACAAGTTCTTGAAAGTCTTCTAGCAGAGAGTGGCAGATCCCTTGTTGAGTATACTGTAATGGAAATTACCTTTGTGCGTAGGTCGGACTAGATGTTCACTGAGGTCTCTTTCAGTTCTCAGATTCCACAATTCTTCCACCTTTGTCTTTTTTCCAACCTGCCACCACCATGCTTGTACAATCCTACTCCCACCTCATTTTCTACTACTTGTTCTGGGAACTGTAACTGAATCAACATTGCCATTTAGAGTCTGTGAATTGACTGTTCTATTATTTCATTCATTATTTCTGAGATTTCTCACACCAAAACACTCTTCTCTAGTCAATACTTCCTAACACATTATCTCCTCATTAAAATGCAAGCTCTTAAGGGCAGAAAATGTCTTATTTTTGTATTTGTATCCTTAGCTATAATAATAGTGCCTAGCACAGTAATTGCTTAATATATGCTTTCATTCTATTTCATTCATTCAGGCAGTCTCTCAGTCCTGTATCACCAATTTCAACCTACATGCAGCTTAGGTATCTCAAATTCAGCATGTCCTAAACAGAACTTATTATCTTCTCTCTTAAAACCTACGTCTCTTCCAAACTTCTTCATTATAGTCAAGGGCATCACTATCCTTCCAGTTATCCCAATCTCAACTACTCACTTTCACTCATACCACATATCTAATCAGTTGCTAAACCTTGTCATTTTTATCTCCATAATATCTCTCTCCACTCAGTCAACACTTTAGTTCAAGCCCTCATCATCTCTTGCCCAGGCTATTGCAACAACTTCTAAATTCATTTCCCTGCCTCATCTTTCCCCTCTCCAATTTATCCTCCATGCAGCTACCAAAGTTATTTTCCTGAATAGTCTTAGGAAGATTCTGAATATCACCTGGCAAGATAAGATACTGGACACTGAGCTAAACTCTCAAGCTAAACTGCCAAGCATTCAAAATATACTACAAAGTGCAACAACAATGGGCTGGCCTTATTGTTCAAATGCCAAATGTTCATTTGCCTAAACTGGACTGTTTTACAGGGAACTCATGCAAGGCAGGTGCTCACATGGTAGACAGAAGAAGCATTATAAGGAGACTCTGGAGGTCTCTCTGAAGAACTTTGGAATTGATTGTAAGACGTGGAAGACAATGGCAAAGTACCTCCCAGTATGGTGTGCCCACATCAAAGAAAGTGCTGTACTTAATGAGCAAAGTAGAATTGCAGTAGCTAAAAAGAAACATGAGATGCACAAATTTAAAGACATCCCCACTACAAATGTTCATATGGACTATTTGTGCACGATCTGTGGCAGAGCCTTCTGAGCTCCTACTGGTCTGATCAGCCATAGTCAGACACAATGTACCTTGACTCCAACATAGACATGTCATTTTAGTCCTCTTCAATAATGAAGGACAATAACCAACCAACCAAAGTAATTTCCCTAAAATCCATGATTGCTAAAAACAAGCAAACAAAAAAAAAGACAGAAAAAACTATGGTAGCTCCCCATTAACTTTAAGATCAAACAAAACTCCTCTTTTAGACATATAAAGCTTATCACAGTATGACCCCATCCTACCTTTCCAATTTTCTTATGGTCACCTCCACACTTGTGATGTGACTAGGTCATTTTGAAAGTAGTCTTTATAGTAGGAACTTGTTGATTCTGATTCTTGGCATGGTCAAAACTTAGTTTTACCATAACTACTTAAAAGTTCTTTTGAGTTCCTGTGGCTATTATAGCTTTTTTGAATGGTTTATGTTTCCTTCCTCAAAGTGTCACAAGCATTTCCAAAAGGAAATGGTATGGGAGATTTCTACAATGGGGTCATAACTAACCTGCTTGCTCTTCCATCATACATGATGGAAGAGCAAGCAGGTTAGCTATGATCCTATTGTAGAGTGTCACACATGACATGCAATCACCCATCTGTTTCATTACATTGGCGAATTTCAATGTCTATGATGTTCTCCCTTATCATCACTACGTTTCATAATCTCCTGGCTTTAGCTCAAGCACTAACTTCTGCATGTAGCCTTTCCTGGTCCCCTTAGTTGCTAGTGACAGACCTTCGCAAGTTTATCTTATATCTTGCTTTGTATGTTTTGTGTGCACACACACACACACACACAAATGACATATAAAGCAAAGCAGATGTGTATGTGGGGGTGGGGTAGGGCTGGATGCATAGCTTTCTTTCATCCTTTTTACTCCTATAAGAGAAAGATTTTCATTTCAAATTCAGACCACCAATAACAACTGATTGGTGATGGATCAAAAGTAAAACTAGGCTTGCTCATATTTAGCTCCTCACAGTCCACCACTCTCACTCACTTGTTCTTTATTTCTAGTAGTATCTGAATCTCTAATTCAGATATTAGTTGGGAAATAATGCCAGGTATGTATAATCTAGTATAATTCACCACCTACCTCCCCAACACATGTGCCTGAACACATACACACACACACACACACACACACACACACACACACACACACACTATCCCTTGGCCCTAACAGGTGCTAACCCTCTAATCAGCTCTCACTGATCAAATTTTTGCTCTCTCTTGAATAAAAAACATTTTCTAACTTATGCTCTTTCTATTTTTAAGCCCCCAAATACCATATACACATAGCTTAGCATATCTACAAGCCAACACGGTTTTATACTAAGTAAATGAGATCTGAATTGCTGTCTATAAGGAATTGACAAACTTGTCCACATGGCTAAATGGAAGCAGAAATAAACAGCTTTCCTTGGGAAAAGAAAAGTTAGGAGGGATCCCTGGATCTGTTCCTTGGATAGGTTCCACTGCTTTCGAGTTGCAGAAGCTTGGCTTTGGTCTTTATGTCTCAGCATATGATCAGTATAGATCTTCTGATAAGCCGTCCTGGTTTATCTCTTGGCCAGATGCCTGGTTTCGCAATTTGTCCTCTAGTCCTTTTTTCCCTGCTTTTTTTTTAACTCTCAAGTTTACTCTTCCCACAATTCTTTCTTTTAAAAATGAAGACAGGGTCAGGGAGCTTGGGACCCCTCTCTCCAATGCAGGGGATACATGCACACAAACATACATGCACAAATACATATACATTACATGTATGTATGCACATACATATACATTTAGGTATACATATGTTTGTTTACATATACACACATTTACATGCATATATATGGTATATGTATAACCTATGTATATATGTAAATATGTGATGTGTGAATATATACAACACACACATACAGATGTATGTATGCATTGTATTTATGTATATGATGGGGGCATATCTACATATAATGCATATAAATATAATCATATACATTTCTACACACATGTAGGTGTCTGCCACACACATGCATGCGCACATATATGTATATACATACATGATAGCTATATATATACCGATACACACATGGGTGCATATACACATATGTGCATATATAGATATATAATATAATTATTTCATATTATTCTATTGTATTAATAATATAGCATACATTTTATATATTATATTATTATATATAGCTACATTATATACACATATATAGTTATGAGTGTATATGAAAAAGAGAAAGATGAAATCAACAAATTGGCTATGAAACCAAAATCATAGAAAAAAGATAAGCTGAAAAGTGTTCAGAGGAAGGTAACTAGGATGGTGAAGGCCCTTGAGTTCGCAACATATTGAGAATCATTTGAAGATACTGGGCATATTTAGTATGGAGAAAAGAAGACCCAGGAGATACGATAGCTATTTTCAAAAATTTGAAGGGCTCTCCTAGGATATATACATATACACATTTATATATGTACATGTTAATTCTATGTAAGCTCCTTAAGAAAGAGAACTATTTTTGTTTGTCTTTATATTTGAACATATAACAATGCACTGGCACATAATAGTCACTCAATAAATACTTGGTTAATTAATTTATCAACTAACGGTTTCTTTGGGATTGAGGATGGGGGTGAGACAAGTAGGTAAGAGGAAGTGACAATAGTGTGGGATAACTGCCTTTTACATACAATCTTCTAGAAACAATTTTATTAAATTAAACTAATTCTAAGCATATCTACTTAGAGAAATAGGGATGTCAAAAGATGGACAGAGTTACTCTATGCTTTTAAATATCTCTCTAACACAAGCCATTTGGGGGTTACAATTTGTAATATTTTCAAACAATAGACAAAAGTCCACAGTCAAGATTGAGCAAAGGTTCAGAGTTCAGCTAATAGCTTGATTCATCCAAAAGAACAATATTTAACTTTTTATATACCCAGGAGAATAATTTTCCTATAACCATTCAATCCTTCTTTAACCACTTCCTTTGGGGGATCTCCTTTCCACTTTGTCAAGTTAAACTAAAGAGAAACTTGCATTAACTGAAGTCACTATAGACTTCTTATTTAGTCTGATTATGCTACAACCTCTTTAGGGAGGAGTTCCTGGGCTGCCTCAGGAGGAGGGGACTGTGGGTGGGTCATAAACTGGTTAATCCTTCCATAAGAATGATATAAAAAGATAGCATTGCAAGACGTTTTTCATAATTCATTTCTGTTTTTCATTCAGAAAGGCCTCAAATTAAGATAGTGATAAAAATGCTTTCTTAATATTTATAAAAGAGTCAGAAAGAGTGGCCTTAGTGCTTCCAGAGCAGATAAATTTATAGTAAATTTATAAGTAAAGATTTATAAGATAAATTTATAAGTAAACAAGTAAAATGTTCTGCCCAAAATCTAAGGAGTGCTAGAACTTTCCTAAGAAAGAATGAACTCTTTAGGTGTAGATGATTACTGGTTGAATTGAAAAGTTCACTCACCTCCCCCCCAAAAAATTATTGAGTGCAACATATTCATAGAATTATTTTCTTAGAAGTTTTCCCTCATATAAAGGGCATTTATGGTTAGTTACAGAATGATCTTTATGCTCTATTTTGTTTACTGTGTTGACAGGTTTACATTTATTACACACACGATTAAAGGGAGCACATTTCTGGGTACAATTGTCCCTGACCTACTGAAGTTGAGGGGGAAAAAAAGAAAATGATAAGTGTCTAAGAAAGAGAATAGCTGAGATGAGAAGTAAAGCACCATCCTCCTGCTTTAGTGAATGCCTAACCTGTTTTTGTATAGTCTGTGAGCTTACAGTACTTTTTACATTTTTAATGCAACAAAACTTTATTTTAAAAGAAAAAAATTCTTAGCTTGCTGTACAAAAAACAAGCCATGGGCTAGACTCAGACTATACTTTGCCAATCCTTGTTCTAAATTTTTTTTCCCATTTCCTTCTATTCAAAGTTACTCCAATTAGCTCTTCTCTTCCTCCAATAATCTCTTTCTTCCTTTCACATTATTGAATTATTGACTAAACATTTATATAATACAGTGATACATGACCAAGAAGATGTAGTAATGACACATTCATAACAAGAGTTCACAGTTCTATAGCATTTTAAGGTTTACAAAAGTACTTTAGTCATTCAGAACAATCCTACAGGTCAAGAAATTTAAGTATTGTCATCACCTTTTCAGAGAGTTTAGACTTCAAGCTAGAAGGGAACTTAAATGCTATCAAGTCCAATCCCATTCATTTTATAAATAAGGAAACTAAATCTCAGTAAGGGTAGTAAGTGGTAGAGTCAGGTTTCAAACTCAGGTCCAGCGATTACAAAGTCATTACTCTTTCCATTGTACCAGATGAGAAAATTGAGGCTCAATGAATTAAGTAACATGTTCAGAATCATTTGGATAATGGATCAGAGCTGGAGTAATTCTCATTCTCAATCTGGTACTCCTTACCTTGAATGGCTGAGAAATTAAGTGTTTTTAGATAAGCTTTCCAATATCTGAAAATTAAAGGCCAAAACTTTAATCACATTCTATGTATGTACACACACACACATATATGTGTGTATATATGTGTATATACATTTATTTTCATATCTCTATTTTCTAATACAGAAGATACAGAATAGTATTTGACCTCTCCTTAAGGACCAAGGGCTACAGAATCACAGAATATCGTTCTTGGGAGGGAACTTGGAGGTCATTTAATCCAACCTATACCTGATCAAGAGTCCCTTCTACCACCTTCCTCCCAAAGTGGTCTTCCAGCCTCCACTTGAATATAGCTGTCATCATCATGTCCATTATCGTAGTGGAGAGGGGAGATTACCTGACCCAAATCAATTGATGTAATTGTAGACAGCAAGTGGAAAATAAGACAATGATATTTTAACAAAGCATAAAAAAGGGTTAACACCTTGTTATTCTTTATGAAGCATTAAAAAAAGGTTCTGATTGAATTGAAAGGGGAAGCCTGGATATTGGCTAGGTAAAGACTAAAATGCCCAGGAAAACCTTAAAAAGTTAGTTTCCCAACTCTATGATCAGTCCAGGAAGTAGCTACCAATTGACCCCTCTCTGTCCCTGAGAAGGATCTTTCTTTACCTCTTGGGGTGAGAAGAAGGGGATTTCTTCCCCCTCTCCTACCCCATTAACTCTGGCACTTTTCAGCAGGGCTACTTATTCACTAGGAGACATTATACCCAGCAGGAAGCAATTTAAAACTTCTTCAGTTCAAGAGAATTCAAGGCACAGTTGAGATGTACCCAGCAAAGAGCAGGGAGCCGTAGTCTTTACGGAGACACAGACACAGGAAGCATTCAAAATGAGACCTGAGACCTCTGGCTGGAGAGAAAAGAATTAGAGAAAAGAATTCAAGAGAGGATTATCCCTGGCAGCCAAGAACCAAGCTGTGAAGAGGAGCAGAACCAAAAAGCCAAGATGAGTAACCAGTCCATCAGAAATTCTGCACCTAGGGGCAAGTAGCATGAGGTCACCACAAGAACAGAAAGGACCTAGGAACCTTGCAACATCAGAGCAGTAAGTTGTCTTGGCCATGTGTGTTCCCTATGTCGCTGCCCATCTATCAGTTTGTCCACTCTTCTTGTGTGTGTTAATGGAACAGTATGTCTGTGGTTTATGGGGAGGAAGGGGGAGAATGTTGAATGCTGCTGTACTATACCATCTTAAAAAATACTTTTGCTTTGAGTTAATTGTGCCTACTATCCGACTGTTAAAGGAAAGGTCACTAGTGGGAGCTCATGAATCATAGTAGTAGGATCCAAGACCCACAGTGTAATCTTTGATGAAAAAAATAGTATCTACCCCTCGGGAGGCCCCAACCTGTGAGTTCAAGTGTGTCTTAGGGAAGTAGCCCCCAGAGTATTTGTTAAGTATTTGTTTGTGTGCATGCTGTGCCAAACTATTTGAACAGATTATAGCTGATCTTCTCAGGGTATTGATAGCCTAAAAATGACTTAATATATATAAATAAATATGAAATGCATGCCCCCCAAATTATATAATGGAGTAAGATTCAAACTCATGCACATTTGAGCTGTGGTAAAATATTTATTTAATATTCATGCTATAATATGTTCGTGGTTCTGGTTTTAACAAGGTATGAATTGGGTACTGTACAGAAGGAAAATCTCACCCCTTTCAAAACTCAAGTAAGATTTTATACTGTTATATGAAATCTTGAGAAGGAAATTAGCAACACAGACAATGAGGAAGCGGTGGTGGACAAGGAAAGATTAATTTTTGTAACCTGTGGCCCAGAACTGAAGGTCCAGGTTTATACGGACTGAGTTCAGTCTTGGGGCCCTCCCTCACAAAACTCACTTTCTTGGCTTGTGCTTGGAATAATCATTTTTCACTTTGTTCTTATCAGAGCTGTTGAGGAAAATAATTTGTAAATTTTAAAATGCTACATAAATGTGAGGTGTTATTTATCTATGTAATTCTGACAATATTAGATCTATTCTATCTGTCTCACAAGGTTGTTACAGAGGTCAAATTAAGTATATAACATATTTTAAAGCTGTAATACACAGGCACCTTGGTGGCACAGTGGATAGACTGTTGGACTTGGAGTCAGAAAGACCTGAGTTTGAATCTGCCCTCAGACATTTAGTAGCTGAGTGACCCTAGGCTGGTTATATAACCTCTGTCTACCTCAGTTTCCTCAAGTGTAAAATAGGGAAAATAAAACAGCACTTGAAGATAAAATAAGGTAATTATTTATAAATGCTTTGCCAATCTTAAATTGATATTTAAATGCTAGCTTTTACTATTATTACTTGGATACATTCCTATACTAGATTCCTACTTTCCCTATAATGCTGTACTTTTCTTTCACCAACACCTCCTGTTAGTTTCTTCTTGATGACGTCTTTCTTCTTTAGACCAGAATTTTTCCTCTTTACTCTTCTTTTAGTTATTTTAAGATTTTAACTATTTTATAAGGAAATATACAGAGTGTGGGAAGGAGGAGGAGGGTATCAGAAAAAAAGAAAAAAAAAGAACATGGTCCAGATGAAGTTACAAAGCCATAGAAGCCATAATTGTCAAGCCTGATCCTTTTTGCATCATTAGAACCCTGTTCTTTCTTCATTCCTTGTTTCGCCTGACTGTTCTTTTCCACCTTCTTATAGGACTTTGTCCCAAATTTATCTGAGCTGGATATTAGACCAAGTTCTAGGCAATCAGCCAGTGAATTCAGTTTATGATCTCAGCCCTTCTAGAATTTGTTTCTTTAACTGTCACTCTGGATGTAGGATCCTCAGATCTATTGTAGCCAGATTTTCTAAGCCCTCCTTCCCAAGATGAATCCTTCTCCTAAGTTTCTTGTCTACAAATAACTTATAGTCACATTGTTCATTTTATAACCTGGCCATGGGCCTAGAAAAAAATTGTCTTTTGTCCCTGACTCTAGGGACAAAAAAGACTTTTTCCTCTTTTAATCTCCAAGAAAATATGAAGAAAGAAAGGTAGGGGACTTGTAACAGAAAATTGCCAGACAAATTTTCTGTACAGATATTTTTTCTTAATTTTCTTCCTTTGTCACAAGAAAAGGTCCACCTAGAGGGGGAGCAAATGACAACTCTTTAAAGACAAAAGGCATCAATGTAATGTGCCTTTTTTTTTAAGTAAGGACTTCTGATAATACAAATTTTTATAAAGTGATAAAAATTTGCTATGATTCATCCATTAAAGAACCCTGGTCTAGACTGCCATGATCCCCTTCTTTAAGCAACAAGATTTATTGCTTCTGTTTTTTGTCTAGTTCTAAATTGACCTCCTTGATATTTGTGGAAAGCTTTTCAAATAGATTCCAGTCTAATTATATATCCAAATCCCACTCAAAGAAGAAACCATGTTAGTAAAATAACTATATACAGCCAGGTATCTGAGTCTCTGTCTCTGTCTCTATCTGTCTCTACCTCTTTTTTTTTTACTCATCTTTTTTATTAATTTATTTTGAATTATCAACAATTACTTCCATAAGCTTTTGAGTTTTAAATTTTTCTCCCCCTCCCTCCCTAAGACAGCGTGCAATTTGATATAGGCTGTACATATATATTCCTATTAAACATATTTTCACATTACTGATGTTGAAAGGAAGAATTATCACCAGAAAGAGGAATCGAAATACAACAGAAGAAAAAAATGGCAAATAGTATGCTTCAATCTGCATTCAAACTCCGTAGTTCTTTATTTGAATGTGGGTAGCATTTTCCATCATGAGGCCTTTAGAGATGTCTTAGATCCTTGTATTGCTGGGAAGGGTTAAATTTATCAATCTTAGTCATCACACAACATGGCTATTATTGTGTACAACATTCTCCTGGTTCTGCTCACTTCACTCAGAATCAGACCACACAAGTCTTTCCAGGTTTTTCTGAAGTCAACCTGTTCATCATTTCTTATACCACTTTAGTACTCTATTACATTCATATACCACAACTTGTTCAACTATTCCCCAATTGATGGATATCCTCTCAATTTCCAATTCTTGGCCACCACAAAAAGAGCTGCTGTAAATATTTTTTGTACATGTGGGTCCTTTTCCTATTTGTATGATCTCTCTGAGATATAGCCCTAAAAGTGCTATTGCTGGGTCAAAGGGTATGGACATTTTTATAGCCCTTTAGGATAGTTCCAAATTGCTCTCCAAAATGGTTGGATCATTTCACAAGTCCACTGACAATGCATTAGTGTTCCAATTTTCCCATATCTTCTCCAACATTTGTCATTTTCCTGTTTGGTCATGTTGGCCAATTTAATAGGTGTGAAATGGTACCTCAGAGTTGTTTTGATTTGCATTTCTCTAATCAATAGTGATTTAGAGCATTTTTTCATATGATTATAGATGACTTTAATTTCTTCATCTGAGAACTGCCTGTTCATATCCTTTGACCATTTATCAATTGGGGAATGATTTGTATTCTTCTAAATTTGACTTGATTCTCTACATATTTTAGAAATGAGGCCCTCATCAGAGACACTGTTTGTAAAAATTCTTTCCCAATTTTCTACTTTCCTTCTAATCTTGGTTGCATTGGTCTATCTCTTGATACATAGATATACACATAATATACACACACATATATATTCACACATTTACACACACACACACACAGACACACACACACTCACATTTTCCTCTGTGGAACTCTATGAATCCCAGTCCATTTGTAGAATGGAGATTATAGACACATTGTAGCATTAATAATAATAATAGTAATAAGTCATGTTTATATGCCCTTTAAGGTATACTAAGATCTTCATAATCATTAACTCATTTGAGAAAATTATACAATGGTCCTAGGCAGCTAGGTGACAAAGTGGATCAACTAATCTACTTGGAATCAAGAAGAGCTGAGTTGGAATCCTGCTTCAAACACTTCTAGCTGAGTGAGCCTGGGAAAATCCTTTGGCATCTCTTAGTCTCACTTTCCTCATTTGTAAAATGGGCATAATTATAACACCTGTCTCACAGGATTGTTGTGAAGATCAATTTTGGAAGCTTAAAGAGCTATATAAAGACTAGCTATAATATACACTTTTTTTGGCCTTCTGTTTGTTCCACAGTCTCCTAGCGTTCACCTTGCTAGCCTATTTTCAGAGCTTTCCTTTCCACTATTTTGGAAATTCAGGGCATGTACACACACACACACACACAAACACCCCTTAAATGTACTGCAAATATTACCAAATAACTTCCCCATTAATAAGGGAGGGATATTTCCTAACAGTGAGTACTACTAAAAAAATTACATAAATATAAGGTATTATTAGTTGGCATTTCTTCTCAGAAATCCTTTGCGGCTATTTTCCTCTCCATTTCCCTTCTTATTGTTTCTCTTACTCATCTCCACTTCAATATTTGTTGTTCAATCTTTTTTCATTTATATCCAACTCTTCATGATCCCATTTGGGGCTTTCTTGGCAAAGATACTGGAGTGGTTTGCCATTTCTTTCTCCAGTTCATTTTGTAGATGAAGAAACTGAGGCACACAGGGTTAAGTGACTTGCCCAGGGTCACACAGCTAATGTCTGAAGCCAGAAACTAGGTAAGACTTCATGCTGCATGGACACATTTCTTTCTTCTAGCAGCTGCACTCCAAGTAAAGCTACCCTATCCTCTCGCAGTCCCTTGCCTCTGAGGCAGTAGTTACTAGTTCTATCTCTTGCTCTATTCATTTCCTAGAGAGCAGAGTATACGGTCTTTATAACAGCTGTTTTCATCTGATTTAGGTTGTGTTGTGTTCTGGGTTTTTTTTGAATTCTGGGTTGAGGCTATTTGAATAGATTAAGACTGCTGTCTACCTGACTGTTTATATATACCTGGACATTAATGTATCTAGAGATACCTATGTCCCAGAAATAATTTTCCCTTTATTACCCCCAAATCTAAATGCATCTCAACAAATCTTTTTTTCTAGTAAAGATTCCATGGATTCCAAAGAGCCTTTTAAAGCAACTTTTAAGAGCCTATTTCAAGTTTCTTCAGCTGGGCATTAACTCAAGCAGGCAAACAGTATCCCTGGGAACCAGGGTCTACATGGCTGCCTAACTACATTTCTATGTTTATTCCATAACTGGCATCAAATTACAAAGGCACAGTTAGGCTCTTTAAGTAAAAGAGTTGCCAGGTTTCTGCACCATGACTAGGAATATTATTTAGAATATTTAAGAACCTACACAGTTTGCTTGGTACCCTTCTCTGGGCCTTCATTTCAGAATCTGCAAAGTGAAATGGTGAAAGGTTAGATGTGGTGGCCTGTGAAGCCTCTTCTAGCTCTAAATCTACGTTCCTACAATTCTTACCTACTGTATACAGGGGTTGGCTAAAAGGAAGTGACTGAAGCAAAGCACTGTGAGGCATATGCTAAAGGTAATACAGTTCATCAGTCATTAAGCACCTAATATGTGCAAAGCAATATCACCTAGTGAATAGAGGATTGACCTTGGAGTCAGAAAGACCTGGGTTCTAGTGTTCCTTGCATCACATACTAAGCTCTCTGACCTTGGGAAAGTAAATTGCCCTTTCAATGGTCTAAATAGCTTTCTAAGATTATGAGTTACAGATGAGTTGCTGATCTGCCTTGGTGGAGGGATTTGTTTCATGGAGAATTTCTTCTACACCAATGAGATCATAGGTAATGAACCTAAAAATATACTAAGTACTGTACTAGGCACTGGGAGATATAAAGATAAATCAGACTTCCATGTTGACTTCCCAAAGGCTTAAATTTAAGACAATTCCATTTCACTCCTTTTTTGTAGAACCCTCTTTTCCTACTGACCTTTGGCTCCCAAATTGACCAGTGTTATATAAATCCAGTTTGTCAAATGTTTAGCTGGTTCCTGATCTTCAAATCAGAGGACACCTTCACTGTCAAAATGAAAATAATCTTTATCCTATTTCTAAAACTCTTAAAGATGTGGACTCCACAGTAATCTTTATGGCCAGGAAGTCATTCTCTACGTCTAAATGAACTCTCTCAACTGAAAGTGAAGCTTATTTACTCTGCTTCTAGCCTCTGTGATGACTGAAAACAGTCAGTCTATGTCTTCCTCACAATGGGTCTTTCAGATATTCAAACACAATTCTTTTTTACCTCTTCCTCAGCTTTGCCTTTCCCAGGTAGATCTCCCTTTTCATTTGAAACTTCTATATTTGAAACATATATATTTAAAAGGAATAGCAAGTTGTACATAATAGATTTTCAATTTTATGTGCAATCATTCTTTTTATTATACTAAGTTATGGAAATTAATGTTTTATTCCATAAATGAAAAATAAAATAAATTAAAAAAAAAAAAAGAAACTTCCACTTGCTGCCTGGGAGCCTCCTGACCTGTGGTCTGGAAAAGATCATGCACTTGATGCCCTGTCCCAATTAAAATATTTTGGGGCTACAGTAATGGTGGACAGGGACTGCCCAGCATCTTAAAAATGCTTAAAACTACAAAGCTTTGAGAATTGCACTGCAAACCATTGGGGTTTTTTTTTCCCAGGTGCAATTTCAAATGTTAACTCTGAAATGACTTGTTCCTAAGAACTCTATTTTCTCCTCTATGCATCATAGTAGCCTATGAAACAACATGGGACACTTTTTTTTTGAAGACTTCCAAAATTTTCATCTTGAAGACAAGTAAAAGCAGGAAGCCATCTTTAATTGAAGAGCTCTGGACTTCAGAATTCCTGGACTTTACCCTTCTGACAATGATTTTGTCTAGACAAGGTAAAATTTATCTCTTTTTTTAGATCTTAGCCCTTGTGATTAAAGTGGAATGATAGGGAGGAATCAGTGGGTGATAGTTGGTGATGGACTACTTGTGGTTCTTTCCATCAAAATGCAAACTCAGAAGCTCCTTGAAGGGAGCGGGGGGATGTGTCAAAATCTATTTTTAAATGATACAGTTGAAACCAATTACAACAACTTTCAAAAGGAATCTCTGGCTGGCTAGCTCCATGTATTTTGTGGGTGTGTTTGTACACCATGCTTATATTGGCAGAAAGTACATGTAAATTGACTGGCACACTCAAACCCTGTCAAATCATTATTTATTTATGTGTCACCAAAAGATCTTTTCCTTGTTTTCTCATCCCCAGTAGAACTGACTTGGCACATATCTAAGCAAGGATGTAATCAGGATAAAAAAAGAATTCTATTAGTCCTACAAACTTAAATTTTAAGGATAATGACATTGACATCAAATTTCTTGTCTTAAAACATCAATTCAATTCAACAGAACTAAAGATTTAAATACCCATAATATGTAGATGGTACTATGCTAGGTACTAGATATAAAAAGACAAATTAAAACCCAGTGCCTATCCACAAGAAGCTTACGGTCTGGGATGGGGAGGGTCAGGATAGAATATGATCAGTGTAAAGAAAAGATCCAGAGAAACTCCCCTAACATATTTGAGGAATGATGGGCGACTTTTAGCTGGGAGAAATCAAGAAAAGCTTCTGGAGGGACAGGTAGGTGGCGCAGTAGATAGAGCACTGGCCCTGAAGTCAGGAGGACCTGAGTTCAAATCCAGCCTCAGTCTAAACACTTAACACTTACTAGCTGCATGACCCTGGGCAAGTCACTTGACCCCATTTGCCTAAAAATAAAAAATTTAAATAAAAAAGAAAAGCTTCTTGAAAGAGGTGGCACCTGGACTGGGCCTGAAAGTAACAGAGGGATTTCAGAAGGCAGAAATTCAGAAGCAGTCTCTTGTAGGATGGGTAATGGCATGGAAATACATGGAGATTAAAAGAGGGCAGAGTGAAATAGTAGAATAGCTAGTAGGGAAATTTAACTTGAAAGTAGAATAGAAGCAGTGGGAAATAAACTAGGAGCCAGAATCAGGAATGTGTATCATATTCTGTGAGCTACAGGGAGCCACTGATGATTTTTAGGGAGACAGTGGCATGCTGGGAGAAGTATAGAATTTGGTGTCAGAGGACTCCAAGAATCAGAGGATCAAATCCTGTCTCCACTACTCATTATTTGTATAACCTGAAGCAAGTAATTTTATCTCTCAGGACCCAGTTTCCCTTCTGTAAAATGAGATAGGACTATGATGCTATCATTCTAGATGACCACTAAGATCCCTTCTAATTCTAAATTTAGTAATATCCGCCCATTGACAGACTGCTCTGCCAGGCCCAGTTTGGCAACAGCTAACCAGCAGAAAAATTAATTGACCCAGCCCAGCAGCAAATTGACCAATCCAGATGAGACATGATATCCCACAGAGAGCCAGTTCAACACCAATGCCACACCCTACAACAAACTTTGTGGGACCTGACAGAGAGGAAACATTGAAATGCTTTTGGTGCTAATGTTTATCACTGGCCTTCAGTGGCATCCATTTTGACTCTAAATACAGAGTTTGTATTTTTGTTTTTTTTTCAGACTGATGATCAACCATTTCTACCATTCTTTGGTCCAACCTAACTCAATTACTAAAACACAGTGATAAAAATGTCCTTGTAACATGTAGACTAGGCCTAAAATAAGGCCTCCCACAATCTGTTCTGCTAAGTCTACATTGACCCAGATCTTTTCCTTCCTCACCAAAGATAGGACTCAGCATTTCAGATGAGACGCTCCAGGCCTGAAAGTAAGAGAGAAAAGCCTGATTGACCAGGACTCCTTTTTTTTTTTAAAGTATTCCTAGGATCTTGAGACCAATTTAAGGTTAAAACTATAGGCAACAAAGAACCCTGACAAATAAGGCTACTAACTTCTTCATGCCTGCTTGGCTTATGCCTGACTAAATAAGTTTTTCAGGTTATTTTTAACCTGAGTGGAACAGATTCAGGTCCCAGAACTAGAGGAAGCAATTCAGGTATGTACAAACAGTATGTATGTCTTTGGCATATTTGAATCGAAGAGCAAAATATAAATCTCTTGATATCAAGGCCAGTTCCTTCTATTGTGCCCCCTAAATTTACTGTTATGATTATAATAGTTGTTATTATTGTTATTAATTATTATGCCCATTCTACATAAAATGTTCTACAATAGTCAGGAGCTAGTTCTGGACATGAAGAACAACACTCGTTTTTGGATTCAAATGTTAGAATTTCTTCAAAGCCAAATGCTCAGTCCATAATAGGAACAAGAGACCATATCAAGAAGGATCTAATTAGGGGCAGCTAGGTGGCACAGTGGATAGAGCACCAGCCCTGAAGTCAGGAAATTATATGCCCAAAGAGCTAGAAAACTGTTCAAATCTGACCTCAGACTGAATACTTGACACTTACTAGCTGTGTGACCCTGGGTAAGTCATTTAACCCCAATTTCCAAAAAAAAAAAAGGATCTAATTGGTTCACAGTGCAACCTACTACCCTTACTGTCTGTTAATAGTCTACTGTCTAATATACTGCTGATTTCAGTAGTACTGGGAAATAAAATGAAGAAACTGGATGAGTTAGTTAGTAATCTCTTCCATTTCTGTATCTATGATCCTGTAATTCCTCTAATGGAACAGATCCTAACCCTTCCAGAATGACTCTGATCTCTTCCTCCCATAATTCCTCAATAGAGGTTCTAGCTATTATACTGGAGTTTTTCTAAGTCTTTTTAACATCCAAAAGGCAATAGAAAGGCGCATGGTAGGCATGAGTAGGTTGCAATATATTACAAATGTGCCAGGCACAGTACTTGGCACATAGTAGACACTTAATCAATGTTTATTGACTCTGATTGAGTCACCTTTTCACAGATCATATTATCCTGAGTTTAAATAAACTCTCTCACAGAAACTTGGATATCATTACTATATCTTTAAGAAAGAAAGTAGTTTGACCTCCACTGCAGAAAAACATCTGTGAGAGATTGAGTGAGTTAATTGTCATCTTTGAGAAGTCCATGTAAGGATTAAGAAAAAATGAAGAGAACTTCTTTCCTGCGGAAACTTGGAGAGACTATCATAGAGAAGGAATCTTTGAGGGACTATAAATATTAACTGTCATCTTTGAGAAAGTCTGAAGAGACAATTTAAGAGAAGACATTCTGTTGTTAAGACATTCTGTGGTGAAGACATGAGAATTCCTAAGGCATTTTGATTGATAGAAATGAATTGTGGTTTTAATGTTTGTAGAGAAATCAGCAGTTGTAGTTGATGGTAAGCTATGAAGTTTCTTACAGCTGATACATTGTTAAAATATTTATATATCTTTACATTATCTGTTGCTGTTAACAAATTATATAGTCAGTAACACTGACTATATATATATAACACTGATGTTTGTCCAAGCCTGTGAGAATGAGGTTTAAAACTGAAGGAGAGAAAGCTTATGGAAAAAGAGGTTTCTCGAGTATTTATAAACCTCGAGTATTTATAAACTTAGTTGGTGGCCTGGAGCAAAATAATTAATGAAAAAAAAATTTCACTTTTTGTAATTAATGAGGAAATATCAGAATATGCCCCCTTGTGGTAAAAACAATATCTGTCATGTAGGCTAGACTCGTTTTTTTGTTTGTTTGTTTTGTTTTGTTTTTACTTAAAAGGTACTGAAGTTGTCATCAAGACTTAATTGATTTAGGGGTCTAAGGCTTGGGTCACTGAGGTGGTAGCTTTCTGGTGGCCCAAGTTAAAAAGCCAGTCCACAGGAAATCGAGACACTAATGCATTGTTAATGAAGCTGTGAACAGATCCAACCATTCTAGAGAGCAATTCGGAAATTATATGCCCAAAGAGCTAGAAAACTGTGCATACCCTTCAATCCAGCTATACCACTGCTAGGTCTTCATCCCAAAGATTTTTTTTACTCCTTTTTTTTGAGGGGGAGGCAATTGGGGTTGAGTCACTTGCCCAGGGTCACACAGCCAGTAAGGATCAAATGTTTGGTCTGAGGCCATATTTGAACTCAGGTCCTCCTGACTTCAGGACCAGTGCTCTATCCACTGTACTACCTAGCTGCCACCCAAAGATATTTTTTAAAAAGGGAAAAGAACCTATTAGTACAAAAATATTTATAGCAACTCTTTTTTTGTGGTGACTAAGAATTGGAAATTCCCCATCAATTGGTGAATGGCTAAACAAGTTGTGGTATATGATTGTAATGGAATATTATTATGTTGTAAGAAAGGACAAGCAGAATGATTTCAGAAAAATCTGGAAAGACTTACATTAACTAATACAAAGTGAAGTACACAGAACCAGAACATTGTACATAATAACAGCAATATTGCAGGATGAAGAACTATGAATGACTTAGCTATTCTCAGTAATACAATGATCCAGGACAATCCCAAAGTACTCATGAGAAAATACGCTATCTGTCTCCAGAAAAAGAAGTGGTATTGTCTGAATACAGACTGAAGCATGCTATCTCTCTCTCTCTCTTATTCCTTTCCCTCTTTCTTTCCTTCTTTCTCCCTCCCTCCTTTTCTTTCTCTTTCTTTCCTTCTTCCTTTCCTCCTTTTTCTTTCTTTCCTTTCTTCTTTCTTTCTTCAAGTGTTTTTATAGAAAATGACAAATATGGAAATGTTTTACATGATTTCACATGTATAACCTATATCAGATTGCTTACCATCATAAGGAGGGGAGAAAGTAAGGAGGGAGGGATAGAATCTGGGAACTCAATTTTTTTTTAAATGATGAATGTTAAAAATTGTTTTTACATGTAATTCAGGAATATATATGTATATGTATATACATATACATATACATATGCATATGCATATACATATACACATACATATGCATATGCATATACATATACACATACACATATATACATATATATATACATACATATATATATATATGGTTAAAGTCGGCCCACAAGGAGACAGAAGTTGCTCTCCCTTTGGTTTGATAAGAATGCCAACGTGGCCAGATATCAGCTATGAGAAAGGCCACAGTCAGAGTTACATTGAACCATCTGCTCCAAGTCCTCCACAGACACAAAAACCATAATCTAACTGTTCATTTTCCCTTAAGATGGCAGTCTCTGAGGCAAGGAAGCTGTGCACAACTTAATTAAGCCTATAATACCTTTTAATTGCCTTTGAACTTGATGTGAGTGAATAAATAAGGTAACAAGTCAAGTATCAGGCTGAGGAACAAAGATTTTGGGGTGTTGGTACCTGACAGAACCTGGGAAGTATCGTTCTTATCTTCCAAAATATACACGTGCGCGCACACACACACACAAACACACGCACATACACACACATTTATGCATTTCTACTGCTACAAATAGGGGCTAATCTCACACCCCCACTACACCAACAAAGAATTGTGTGAAAGAAATGGCAAGAAGGATGTCATATGAGAGCTGTATGACCAGAAAATAAGGAAAGACACATAGAAAGAGTGAAGAATAACTCACAAAAAGCCTGAATGCTCCACTGATATACATTCAATATTAAAAGATCTTTTGGGAGGTACCCAGCATGTTGGGTGGATCCCCTGTGGAATTTTTACGAGAAAACATGGCTAAGAGTCATATTCGATGAGAAATCATCAATAGGTTGTGACCTGTTCTTTTGAAAGGAGTTGGCACCCACATTGATGAGATAATGGATTCATTTCTAAGTACATTTCTCCCTTCCACATTGTGACTTTCCCCATTATGCTTTTGATATATCATGGGTTGGCATAGAAATTAAATGAAAATTTGGGGGGAGTTTTGCAGAAGATGTAGACAACATGCAAAACCTGCAGACAACATAGAAAAAGTTTAGAAACTCAGAAATGCATAAAAATATGTATAATGTTGTATGATATCAACATATTTTATCATTTAATACCATAATAATTCAAATTTCTTCTCTAGTATGAAGGGAGGGCAAAAAACTTTACACGGATTTTCCAGATCGCAGGGGTGCCAAGCCCCTAATCCCTGAGATATAGAAGGAATAACTGTATTGAAATTTTTAATCTAACAACTATAAAGACACATAATTTTGGGGATCCTAGGAGGATTAATTAAGAAATTTAAGGTTTCTTTCTAAAATTACTAGATGGAAGAAGTACTGTGACATTTGCTCCCTCCAGCATATCATGAAGTGAAGAGGTTGTAGTCCCTTACTACACTTGTATCTCCTAAGCAAAATGCCTTAGACATAGTAGGTACTTAATACAGAGTGCCGAGTCTTAGCGAAGCTTAAAACTGCATTAAGCCTTTTGAGATGCCCTGTATATGCTTGCTCATTTGAATTACTGTTGTTGAATTGACTCTGTATTCTACTTTCCTGCTTGTGAATCCCATGCACTGATCCCAGCGTTGTTTCTGTTCATTTATTCATGTTTCATTGTACTACCTCAGCATTTCAAATAAAGGGAACTCACTTTATGTCCTGCCCAAATAGCTACTGGAAAAGTACTCACAAATATGTCACAAATCAATTTCCTCTGCTTATCTTTTTCAAAATAAAGTATAACTATTTTAATGACTTTTGTTTGCTTTCAGTCACAGGCCTTCTTTCTGGATGAGCTTTATGAACAAAAGCAGGTGATGAAGAAGTTTGGTTCTTTGATTCCCTTTCTGTTCAGTTGTGTCTGACTCTGAGGCCAAATTTGAACTTGGATCTTCCTGACTCCAGGCCCAATACTCTATCCACTGAGCCATTTAGCTGCCTTTTTCTATTCCCTTTTTCTTCTGTAACTAAGGGATGAGGCCAAATTCTAAACTAGTTGATTCTTTTGGGCCTGCCTGATAATGGGAAGCCTATGAAGATGCCTCCTAACGGTATCCTTGCCCCAAATGCTTCTCTAATTGTTCTGAACACAAAAATACCACAGGTCTATTAAAAAGTCTACCACCTACATCCATACTTTTTCTCTTCCTGAAAGCTCAAGACAGGACTAATTCATTAGCACCTTCTTCTGGTTTCCCCTTGCTACCATCTCTTCTTTCTTGGTTTGATTCCAGCTACTGTTACTTCCATTCAATTTTGTTCTATTCAGTTCAATTTAATAAATACATTAAGCACCTACTATGTGCGAAGGAATGTGCCATTCCCTGGGAACTTGTTACCTGGGTGATGTAGGGCAAGTCCCTCGAATCTATCCGGGGCTTTTTTTTTTATCAGTTAGGTCAGGGGTTTTTAACTTGGGGTCTGTGGATTTTTTTTTTTTTTTGGTGAGGCAATTGGGGTTAAGTGACTTGCCCAAGGTCACACAGCTAGTACGTGTCAAGTGTTTGGTCTGAGGCCGGATTTGAACTCAGGTCCTCCTGACTTCAGGGCCAGTGCTCTATCTGCTGTGCCACCTAGCTGCCCCCTGTGGCCTTGTTTTTAAAAAATATTTTGATAATTCTATTTCAATCTGATTGGTTTCCTCTGTAATCCTATATATTTTAGCTGATGTATTTGAAAGTGTTGAGTCTATGGGCTTCATTCAATTGCCAAAAGAGCCATTGAAACAAAAAGAGCTTAAAAATCCTTGGCTTAGGATTTTTTCTATTTCTAAATTCTTAAATTTGATGACCAGGTGTGAGTAATTCAATTTAACCTTCAAGAGATGGCACAGGCATCTTTTCCCGTTCCCTGAAAGATGCAAATCACTTTCTTTAGGTTGTTGTTATTTTTTTTTAATGGATTTAGAACTAAGCAATTCAGCTGTACATAAAAAGGAGATAAAATAATAAATAGAGGGAAAATTGGTAATTAATCCTAAATCTACCTCCAGCAGCTAAGGTTATTCTTTCCTAATCTTTTCTCTCCTCTAATTGAAATTCTTCTTTTGATGCTTGTTCTCCAAAATAGCCAGCTATTCCATCCTCCAGCCTAGGCTTTATTTCAGCTCTTAATTTCTAGTCAATGGCTTCATTATGGCAAAGCCACGGGTGTTTTGGCCCTTATAGATTCTGCTAATCTAGCCCTCAGCTGCCTGTCCAGAACTCTCTAGCTTTAAGAGATACCTGCCAAGTGATCTTCTCTGCTCCCGGCTCATAGACAAAGATTAAGGTACTGTATCTACTTCCTTGAATGAGAAAGCCCTGCCCCACTTTGGCCCCCCTAAGAATCCCCCTCTGGACTCTAGGCTTTCTGCACCTTCTTGGCACTCCTCTCTCACCCTTTTTCTTGGAGTTCTTGGGCTCTGGCCTTCTGAAAGCTCCTTCTCTCTTGCCTTTGACCAGGACTCTGTGTCCCTGTTGATTTGAAGCAGTTCCTCTAGCTGCTGGCAACAGCTGACTCTGTCCTGATTTTGAAGTTGGCTTTCCCTCCCCATGGCCTTAAGTTGGCACCTGGGCTCTCCTCCCTCAGGAGGTTGTTTAATATACCGTGTCTCCCTTCACTGCACCTGACTACCTCAGGCTTCTTCCATCACAATGGGAGAGATTCTCTTCCTGTTCAAAACCTGCACCCTCTGGTGGTTCCTCTTTCAGTGCCTCACTTTGCCCAGCTCATTGTCAGGGCTGTTAGATAGTCCTCAAAGGCTATCTTGCCTTGGTCCTTATTGTTCCTCCCTGACAGTGAACTTCAGGCTGCTGAGTGACTGTTGAAGTTTCTCCCCTTGGGAATAGCTTTCTACACTCCAAGTTTCACAATTAAAAAACAAACAAACAAATATAAAGACCTACCTTGGGACATATAGCACATAATATTCAAACACAATCTTTCCCCTGTTCTTTGTCCCCTGTAAAAAAGAAGCTATTACAGAGGCCAAAGAGCTACTACAGAGGCCAAAGGTAAAATACAAATCGTTAGGGGGTGACCAAAAGGTAATTATCAACCATTAAAGTCACAATTCTTATTAGCTTACTGATAATTTCTTTCTACTCACAGAGGTTGCTGTTTGTCCTTCATTCCTGAAGAGGACCATGACATAAGGAGGTGATGCCACGACATGCAAATGAATTGGATTTAAGTGAGGGAGGGCTGTGCAAAGTCATCAGCCTCACTTTCTCCTCCAGAGTCATCTGGGTCCAGTGGCAAGATATAGATCAGGATGACTAGAGATGGTCCTGGTTGAAGGGGGAGACCTAGGTCTTTTTAAGCTAAAGTTTTTAACAGGTCTCGGTTTGACTGAGGCAATGCCCATTCAGTGATTAAGGCTAGATAAGAAATGAGGCAGAGAATGCCCTCTTTACTTACTCAAAAGAAAAAGAAAAAAAATCAATCTGTGAGGGGAAGACCCTCAGAGTTTCTGGCCAAAACAGAAACAATTGCGATTTACATTCACTCTGAGCCAATCAAGGTCCAAGCAATGACCAAGTGGGGCTTGGCCTGGGACCTATTGTTGGCCAATCAATGAGAGACAGAGTGATTTGGGTTTAAGGTGTGGTCCTTAAGAAAAAAATTTTTTTTTAAAATTTTTAGCTTACTAAGTTAACTAGTCAGTCATCTAGACACACATGAAGGAATGGACAGAGATTGGAAAAGTTTGGATCAAAGGGAAGAGATATATACATGCCCAGGGAGTGGTGAGCTTAGGCCTTGGGCACTCAGAGAAATTAAAATCAGCAAGCATACACTCTGTGTCTACTATGTGCAAAGCAAGAAATTAGGACCCTTAATGACTTTCAAGGAAAAGAATAGTGAAAGGGAGAAAGAAGTACAAAAATAGGGATGGGGGGAGTCTCCAGATAAACATTATAATACTTCTCCATCTTTCCCAAGACCAGCCATGGACCACCAAAAAAGGAAGGGAACAGTGATATGTATAATTCCAAATGGCAGATCATTGCTTCACAAGGAACCTCAGAGACCATCTAGGCCAGCCCTCTCACCTTGCAGAAGAAACTGAGGCCCAAGGAGATTGTGACATAGTCCAGATCACATAGATAGCAAGCATCAAAGTACGGATTTGAACCTAGGGCCTCTGACTCCGGAACCAATATTCTTTCCAATGTGAGTGGTGTAATTTGTATTAACTTTTGAAATACATTACATGATGAGAGAGAGAGAGAGATAAAAATTATGTCTGGCTTAGTTTAAAGGTAAAATTAGTCAAAGGCAACTAGGTGGAACGCTGGATAGAGCTCTGGGATTGGATTCAGAAAGATCAGAGTTCAAATCTGACCTCAGACAGTAACTAGCTGTGTGACCCTGGGTAAGTCACTCAACCCTGTTTGCCTCACTTTCACAACTGTAAAACGATCTGGAGAAGGAAATGGCAAACTGCTCCAATATTTCTGTGAAGAAAACTCCAGATAGGGTCACAAAGAGTGGGACACAACTGAATGACTAAACAACGACAAAATTAGTTTTTATTTCCTGAGCACACAACAATTGATGCTGGGGAGAAGGAAGTCACCCAGAAGCCTGCAATGCAACTATCTGGAGATGAAATATTTTCACCTCCTCCCTGCTCTTATTCTCTGTCTACCCTCCTCCTCCAGGCTACCCTACCTGGTCCCTGATGAACTTCATAGGAGAAAACTAGGGCTAGAATGTGCTAAAAACCTGTTGGGTTTGGGGGGCATGAACCACAAGAAATTATTCAAGTATTTCCATTTTCATTTATTTTTATCATAGGTCTTTTTATCTTTGCCTTATGCAGATGTATAGGATGTGATATTACATTATACAAAATGTGGTATTTCAGGTTCTGAATCAACAATAAAGTGAAAGAAATATAACACACATGAGGCAGTCTGGAAACCAACCTTTGGAGTTCAGGGAAGTTCATTTTGGTTACATAGTGGAAGGGAATGTAATATACAACTCCACAAAGCAGAATGAAATTCAATTCTGGGAACACTTTAGTTGATTCTGAGTTTCATTATAACAACAAACTCTGGCAAAGTGCATCAAAAGTTCCAAGGTGGATAAATCTCATGATAAATTATATTTTATCAGAAATTTTACTACAATTTTTTAATTTTAATTTTACCAGAAAGATTACTAAATTTTGGCTTCACATTACCTCGGGCCCGAAACTCCATGAGATGACAGGTTCATTTCAGCCATTAAATAAAGACATAGAACCACCAAACCCCAAACTCAAAGAGATTCATAGTCCCTTAGTCACAGCTACCTGAATTTAGAAGTTTCTGAGTTACTCATTGTCCAGACAAGAAATTATTCCTTGTACTTTTATTGCAACAGGAAAGAAATCCATTTCATTGGTTCAATGATTCAGAATTCCTTTAATAAAGGTCTTTTTAGGCAGAAGGATGAAGTTAAATATATTCATGGCCTATCTTCATTTTCCATGAGAAATCTTCATTAACTATGGCCCACCTACTTTTTTAGTCTTTTGTATGACGAAATCTGCCACCGTAAATTTTAGAACTGCATTTTCCTGTTTTACATTTTTACTAGCAAGTTTAAGTTACATTAAAGTAGATGTTTGCAATTCTGGTTTATATTTGGAAAGAGCAAAAGGAAAATTCACAGTCCCCAGAGGCCTTTACAATGAAAGTTCAAGGCAGAATCACAGGATGACAGACTCAAAGTTGGAAGGGTCTTCCAAATCCAATTTATACATAAACAGGAACTCCTCCTGCAAGGTTCCTGAAAAATTATCATCCACTCTCTGCTTGGATACCTGCAATGACAAGATGTCCATGTTTAGACTGTTCTAATTGTTATAAAGATTTTCCTTCTCTTCAGCCAAAACATACCTCTTTGTAACTTCCATCCACTGATCCAAGTTCTTCCCTCAGGAACCATGCAAAACAAGTAGAATCCTTTCTGTTTGTTTGTTTGATGGTCCATCAAATACTGGAATAGAGCTAGGGTATCTTCTCTTGGCTAAATAGCCTCAATTTCTTCAGCTGCATAGACATAGAATTGGAAAGTGCCTCAGAGATTCTCCTAATCCCTTCTTTTCTTTTTATAGACGGGGAAATTATGTCCCAGAGACATGAAATGACTTGTTCTGGGTCACACTAACAGTAAAAAGCAGATCTTATATTAAAGTCAGCTCTGATCCCAAATTCAATTCCCTTTTCCCCACACCACACTGCTCTTTGGTGGTAGTTGTGGGCAAGATGACACCATTTTAACAAATTTAAGATAACAGCCACTGAAGTCTAGAAATGTATTTTATCCTCAATAATTCTTCCAATGTAACCAATTAAAGATTATAGATTAAGAGCTAAGAAAGGACCTTGGAGATTATCTCACCTAACCCCTCTCATTTTTACAGCTGAGGAAATAAAGGCCTAGGAAAGTTAACAGAGTTTTTCAAGGTAACATAGTTAGAACATGGCAAAGCTGGATTTTGAACTCAGATCCCTTGACCCTAAGATCAGAGACTGTTCTACTGTGGGTTGGAATTCACCCCCTGCCGAGCTAATATGTAACCTACTCCCTAGACAGAGATTTTGCAAAACTGGAGTTTGCCAAATAACAGCTTCGAAACAGCACGTCCTAAATGGCTCTAATACCCCCAGTAATTTTTCTTCATGATTTTCTAATCTCTTTCCAAATATGATGGGATTATACAGATATACCAATACCTCTAAGAAGTTCAAGTCAACAGCAATCACTTTATAAGTGGCAGGGTACCCAGAAATGTGATTAAATTAGTAGAATCCCACTGGACATACAAAAGCTTTCTTTATTTTCCTCTCTCATGGGAATTTGGTAGTACCTTCTGCACAGGCATTTTGATCACATGGCATAATAATCCAGTTTAGCCCCAATAATTCATATACATCTTCCCAGTCTTTTTCCAAATTAGCATTGGGGTGAGGTATGTAGACTCAGGGATCTATAAAAGTGTACTTGCTCCCCCTGAAAATGACTCAACCTTCCTACCACCATACCTCTCTGCCCAAACTTGTGGAATGACAGACTAGCTTATGGGTCTGGCCTCTGCTATAAAAGAGAGTGTCATCATTTTTCGTTCATGTCTGACTCTTCATGACCCCTTTTGGGGTTTTCTTAGCAAAGATGCAGGAGTGGTTTTCCATTTCCTTCTCAAGCTCATTTTATAGATGAGGAAATGAGACAGACAGGGTTAAGTGACTTGCCTACAGTCACACAATGTGGGAGGTCAGATTTGAACTCATAAAGAGCAGTCTTCCTGACTCCAGGCCCCACATTCTATCTACTGCACCACTTAGCTGCCACTGGGAGGGAAATTAGAAATCATTTAATCTGGCTGCTTTTTCAATTCATAGGTCCCCTCTACAGTATCAGTGACAGCTGGCAAACTAGCTTCTGCTGAGAAGCAGTATGGTTTAGTAGTGGTAGAAAGAATACAGGGCTTGGAATCAGAATGAACCTGGGTTCAAATCATGTATCTGACACTTCCTAAACTGTGTGTAACCCAGTTAGTTTGGACATTTCCAGTTTGTGTAACATGGAAACATGCCCTCAAGGGACCTTTGCACAAAGTCCAGGTTGCCGTGCAAAACAAGATCTTTTGCAAAGGAATATTTACTTTAGAAGGCATAATCACAGATATACAAACTTCCCCAACACATGGCAGGCATAATTCTCCCCCCCAACCCCTGTACCATCCTTGTCTCTGGAGAGGAAGAGAGAATTATGTTCATAGTTTAGCCTGGTTTCCATAGAGCACAGTTCTGGTTCCAAGTCCAAAACCTCCCTCTGCCTTGAGTCTCACGCGCCTTGGCTTCTCAGGTTTTTCATGCTGGGCTGGCTTGCTGCACCACCCCACCTGCAATCCATGATTCAAGTTCACTAAGGCTCAAACATCTGGATCCCATGGGGGTCACCTGACACTTGAAACTGAAGACAAACAGCACAGAATAGAAACACTCTCAGGTCTTTTTCTCAGAGTTACTGGTAGAAGGACAGCAGAGGAAGGGAAATCTTTCCCCTTTCCCAGTTCAATTCATGGCATCCTTGCTGAGCACAACAGATAAGAAATCTTGAAAAGAGAGTGGCAGAAAGGGAGGGAATAGAAAAGAGCACAGCTGAAAAGAAAGAACAGCTGAGTCTCATCAGTGTTAAAGAAGCCGGCAGCCAATCAAAGGAGGCTACTCCCACCCATGTGGTAGGAGAAGAAGCAGCCTCCATTTTAGACCATCTGGACATGCTCCAAAGGCCCCTCAAAGGGAACTCTAAGCTCCCTAAACTGAGCATGCTCAGACTTACCTGGGTTACCTGTGTGTCTACTGGCAAGTTTCTTAAGTTTCCTTGTCTGTAAAATGACAATAGCAATACCTGGAGTATTACCTCACGGGGGTCACTATGAGGATCAAATGAAATTATGTACGTACAGCAATACAATTATAAATACTTCCAATAACAAGGAACTTAACAAAGCACCTATTATATCAATGGGCAGTTCTAAGTGTTGGAAATTTCCGACTCACATGAAGCTTTATTACAATTTCTAGTCATTGTTCCTAATACTACGCTCGGAAAGAACACAAAACAGGTTCCCTATCTCTTCCCTTTGAAAATACCGCCAAATATCTGAAGACAGCTATTGTCTCCCACTGCACCTTGTCTTTTCTAGACTAGGTCTTCCTAGTCAGTTCCTTCTAGCTTTTCCAGTGTTATGTAGTCGATATACACCTCACAGGCCTTGTTGCCCTCCATTTTTTCAGAGCCTAGATTAATATGTCTCATTCAGAAGTGAAGACAATGCAGCAGATGTCATCTGACCAGGACTTTGTACAATGGGACAATCTCCTTTTTTGATCTTGACGCATTTCTATTAAGGCAGGCCAAAATTTCCTTGGCTTACTTAGAAGGTTTTTTCACATTTCAGATTCACATTTAGCTTTCAGTCAACTAAAATCTTGGGGGTTTTTTGTTTTTGTTTTTGTTTCTTTGATATGAACTACTGCCAAGTCAAAGTCTCTTTTCTTCCTATCTTTGTGTAAATGAGATTTTGGATATAACCATTCCGTTGGTGGTAATGTGGTGATGTAGTCTACTCCACAGGATTGTTGTGAGGAAAGCTATCCCTCCCAGATTTCCTAGGTAAGTGGGAGTACTTCATACTCAGAACAGTATTCTCTGCTGCCTATCTAGAAAGATTAGTTGGGATTTTCTATTATGTGTCATTAACTGGGAATTTTTTATATAAGCATATTATTCACTAATACCTATTTAATAAAAGCCCTCACTGCCCCCCCCAGATAAATCCTTCATACTGTATTAACAGCTTAAATATCTATAATATAGCAACAAAACATACCCCATTTCTAAATGTAATTTTACATGTCTAAACTAGTTCACAGTTTAAAATCTCATTACTGGGGAGACCTGAGACAAGCAGAAGCAGGAAGTTAACACTGCATAGCTTAGCATTTAAACTCCAAAGCAAAGCCAAGTTTCCAGTAGAATCAGCACAATGCCTATCTGGGCTATTCAGCCTTTACAGATCTGTAGGCATTTTCTTCATTTTTTTTTTTTTTACAAATATTGAGCTCAGTTCATATATATGTGGGGGTGGGGGGGGACAGTCAGCTGGAAAAATAAAGTATCTTGCTAAGAAAAAAAGAGGCAAGACCTTTCATAAAATAACATTTGTCTATTTTCAGTATATAGAGTAAGCTAGGGGAATAAATTTTCCTTCAACTTGTTTGTATCTCTACCTCCCCCTCCTTGTTCACTCCTTTGAGAAATCAGGGAAGGCCAAGCAGAAAGGCAGTAACCAGATGACCTTCCAAACCAGTTGAATCAAGTCGAGTCAACAAGCATTTATTAGGGTTTTAATGTGTTCCAGGCACTGTGCTAAGGGCCAAGTCTGACTCAAGAAGTTTCCATTCTAATGAAGGAAGACGACACATAAAAGAGAACTGAAAAGCAGGGCATGCGGGCAAGAATGTCAGGAGTGGAGCCTGGAGAGGGAAACATGGCTGGCCTAGGCACTTTCTTTAAAATGGAGGTTCCATGACCAATCAAAGGAAGAGGCTAGAGGTGCTGAATGATCTTCTAGGGGGAGACAAGTTGAAGAGATGCACTATTGGCTGTACTTATTAAATCATTTTTTAAAATCTCATCCACTAAATACACAAAGGTTTTGTTGACATTCTGCTCTTAAATTTCCATCCTCCCTGATGGAGGGGGGAGAGGCAGAGCATATTCTCTGGCAGTCATGTCTGAGGTACATGCAGAGGATGGCTGTTTCAGGTGGGAAGAAAGAAGCATCAGCTGTTTAGATTGCAGGCTACCTATGCAGCCCCTCATTGCCTGGTGGTGGATGACCTTCTTCCTTCTCTTCTAAGCAGTCTAATGAGCGGAAGGGGCCTAGACAGCAGAGTTGCAAATATAGAAAACTTCTGTCCTTGGCTCCTTGAGCCCCATCCCACGGTCAAGAGTGTTTCTACTTTTCCCATTTCTGCTATTCCCCTAGCTGCTGCTGCTTGCTCTGGCTGCTGGCTGGCTTAGCTCTGACTCTCCTTGTTGTAGACCCTCCATGACTGGGTGAGCTTCCCTTGTCGTCCTAAGGGGTGGTAGGTGGGGATCGGAGATCCTACTAAGGAAACAAGAGCTACATGTGCAGAAAATATTCCACCTCTCCCAGGCCAGCTGTTCTTCTTAAGCCAATGGAGGATCCTTCTAGCCCTGAATTCTGCATGGTTGCTTTCAGTCTGTCCTGGGTTATGAAGCACACTTTACATCCATTCTCCTCTGAGGTCCAGGTACTGGAATAGTCCTGGGTACTGGGAAAACAGAGTCTATCTATTCCATTGCAGTCTGGACCTCACAGAGGGGTCTAGGAACCCCACTCTCCCAGGATGGAGATAGGTCTATGAGAAGCACTTGTGTCATTGAGGGTGAGGCCACAGAAAGGTCCCCACACCCAAAGAAGCAGATCTGCTGATCCCCATTGCAGCTAGGTCCCTCAGTATATCCCATAGGTGGAATGAGGTGTTTAGGAACCCCCCATCCCACTCATCCTCCCCTCAGAGTGAGGCCTTGGAGGGTCACTGCACCCAGAAAAGTAGAATATGTCTATTTCCGTGGCAACCTGGGCCCTTTTGGAATCCACGCCAAGGGACATATGAGCTGCTGTCATGGAAGGGTCAGGGGAGGTCAGAAACAGGGGTATTCATGAGGTGTGCCTAAGGGAGGGGAGCCTATGGCTGACCATCAAGCACATTCTCCCACTGGGCACTGATGGGGAAAGGAGAGCAGCAGAAGCAGGTGGCCGCTGCCAGTATACTGAACAGCTGTGCAGATCTCCATTCTCATACTTTGTTCATACTTCCCAAGGATTGTTTTGCAAACTCCACTTTGAAGACTACTGACCTAAGACATTACAGTATCTAATCTTCCCTACTGCTCAACTAACCTGCCTTAATGTTTTCTTATGTAACTTTTACATCATAAATTATAAAGTTGATTTGAATCAGTCAACAAGCACTTGTTAAACATTGAATACGTACCAGGCACTGAAGCATAATTCTTGCTGCCTCCCCTAGATAGTGGTAATATTTGGGCACTGAAATTGCTAGTTATAGTTCTCATTGAGGATTCCTCCAGCTGGAAAAAATAATCAGTTTCCTTTTGTTTTTCCTTTCCAATGGTTAAACTGAAAATGCAAACTGCTCAATCCTTTAGGATGAAGTTACATAAAGATTTTAATTTTTGCTTCTTTTTAGGCACAATTCCACTGCAATGGACTTTTAGGAAACTTAAGTAAAAGCATAAATCCAAACTGTTGTTACTTCTAGTGAAAAATTTCCCTTTAAATAGGTTGAGAATTTAAGGTTTCCAGAAGTCTCTACCCTGAGTATTCTTTAAATAAAGAAAAAAATTTAGAAAATCATGCACAATTCCATTTGATTTCTAGGGGTTCTGGAACAATATGAAAAAGATGATAGCTCGCTATTGTATCATAATAAGATTTTTCTTTAAATACAGTCAATTTACGCTGTGATGCCACTACTAGGCCTACACCCCAAAAGAGATCAAAGGAAGAAGAAAAAAGGTCCATACATTCAAAAATACTGATAGCAAATCTTTTTTGTAGTGGCAAAGAACTAGAAATTAAGGGGTGCTCTTCAGTTAAGAAAATGACTGAACAAATCATGGTATATTAATACAATGGGATAGTACCATACCATAAGAAACAGCAAAAGAGAAGGTTTTTAAGGGAAGACTTTTAAACTGATTGCAGAGTGAATTGAGGAGAACTAGGAATGCAATTTATATTATGATGACATTGTAGTGATGAGCGGAGTTAGGAAAACATTGTACACCAGCACACAGTATCAGCATCATGTGGTGATCAACTACGAATGACTCTTCTCAGCAACACAATGATCCAAGACAAATACAAAGGATTATAGAAGGAAAATTCTTTCCATATCCAGATAAAGAATTGATGGACTCAGAACGCAAATTGAAGCATATTTTTTCACTTTATTCTTTCTCATGCTTTTCTATCCTTTTGATCTGTTTCTTCTTCAACAACTGTGATGAATATGGAAATATGTTTTACATGACAATACATGTATGAACTATATCAAATGCCTACCATTTTCAGAAGAGAGGAGGAGGGAGAAAAATTTGGAACTCAAAATCTTGTAAAAAATGAATGCCAAAAAAATTTTAATAAGTAATTTGGGAAAAAATAAAATACTATTTAAAAAAAACAAAAAAATTATGACATTATAAAGACAAAGATATTTGAAAGACTTAAGAGCTCTCATCAACTCAATAACCCCTATGATCCCAGAGGATTGATGATGCTACCTACCTCCTGACAGAAGTGATGGTCTCAAGATGAAAAAGAAGAATCAATTTTTGGCCATGGCCATTGAGGGAATTTCTATTGCTCAGCTATGCATAGTTGTTACAAGGGTGTTTTTCTTTATTTTTTTCTAGTGTGTGATTGAGGGAAGGAGAGAGTTGCTTTTGAGAGTAGGACAAGATAAAATAGATGCGTCTTAATGAAAAAGAAGCTTAAAAATATGTAAAGCTAGTTCATTGAACCCTACCAGCCTGAAATGCCAGGGATGTTCCATCTCTCTCCTCCCCCAAAGTCTTCCTATACTCTTAATGGATTAGGGGGCATTTAGGTTCTCTGTCACTGGTAAGGGAGGTCCCTTGTATCCCAATTCCATTTAGCCACTTAACATTTGGATTAGCTTCTTACAAAGGAATATTTTTAAAAGGCATAATCGCAAATATATAAACTTACCCCTCCCCATACACCAATGTGTACTACCTCAGACTTCGGGGAGGAGGAAGAGGATTAGGTTCACAGTTTAGCTCAGTTCCTACAGAAATGTTCCAAGTCCAAGTCCTAGTTTCAAGTCCAAATTTCCTTTTGGGCCCAATTCCAGGCACCTTGGCTTCTTCAGACTTCCCTGCCTGGCTGTATGACTTCTACAACCTTCCTAGAGCCCTGGATCTGAGGTCTTGGTCCAGTGGAGATCACTGCAGGCACCTAAAACTGAGAAGGACAAACAAACAAAGTAGACCCATTTCTTAGAGCCAAGGTAAAAGAGAGAAAGCAGGGAAGAAAGTCCGTCTCCTCTTACAGGCTCAGTTCATGACACTTGTGCAGTGAATGAATTGTGATCGATATCCTCTGGTTGTAGCAGGAAAGAGTACACAGGAAAGAGAGAGCAGGAAAGAGAGAAACTCATTCTGGCCAGTTTTAAAAACACAGACTCTTCTGGCTACGTAGTCAATCAAAGGAGGCTCCACCCACCTACATGATAGGGGATGCAGAGTACCACCAGGTTAGGTGATCTGAGCATTCTTCAAAGACCCCTTATAAACATAATGTTATTTTTTTTAAGTAGCAAAGTATTGCACATGCCTCAGTTTGGGTTGCCTCACTTGTCAAAATGAGGTTCAACCCCTTTGCGACCTCCAACTGAAGCAAGACTACAAGAGGCATTCCAATATGCCTTCCCACATTCAGAGGAAGATCAGCTCTTCCCAGATTTCCAAAGAGCTGAGACAACTACAACATCTAGTCCATGTCCACATTGAAGGATGATAAGGTGTAGGTGGTTTGGGGCCACTATAAAGCTCAGCAAATCAGTAGGGTGGTTCAGATTTATAGAAAGAATTGTGATAATCTACATCAACCTTGGGTAGTGTACAAACACAAATGATTCAATTGTCCTTAGGAGCATTCCTCCTAGTAGTTATTAACAGGTAAAATTGGACAAAGACACAAAAAGATCCTTGAGTAGAATGCCAAATCTCAATGAGATGGAAAGGAAAAGGGCAAATACAAGGAAGAAACCAAGGAAAATATGCAAGGACAAAAGGTCTGTTGGGATTATAGCCTTGCTAAAATTAAGAACCATTTTCTGTATACTCTGGAAAGCTTTGGCAAAATGTATTTAGGTAAATAGACTTGTATTTCTCTTTTCCCTCTTGGTTTATTATTGGTGTAAGAATCCCCAAATCCTTTTGTGATTTTGGTTTGTGATTTCCCAGATAATAAATGGAATTTTCTTAAATTACCCTTCCTACCTCAAAAAAAAAAAAAAAAATACACGGCCAATAAGCTGACAGAGATAGTCATGTACCCAAAATATCTGAGAACACTTCATTCTGGATTTCCCCAAGCCAATGTTGCCACCTACTGGTAAAGTCATTGTAATGTCTTATACAAGAAAACCCTCCAAATGCTTTGTCATCTGTTTATTGCAGCATAATAGCAATCACAGGATCTTGTTTCCATTCTAGAAATATCTACTACTTATCTTCTCTTAGGGTAATCCCAGAAAGAAAGGCTTAGAAGGATTTTTACTGGAAAACTATTCTTTAAAGACATATTTCCCTTTTTTTAATCCTATAATGTAAAGAGGTTTGAGAGGGGAAGAAAATTTCATTGAAGTAATTTATCTGGAATTATCAATAATGTAGATATAATAATCTACAATAATGTAGAATAATATACGTTAACTGGAAATATATTTGGAGCCAAACTCTCCTTCAAATAATTTGTCATTTTTTATTTTAATACTTACTCTTCCTCCCCCCAACAGCTCCCACCAAAAAGCTCTGAACTACTGGAATGTTGGTGAGTACTAAAAACTGTTCAAAGAACAGAACCAGAGCCATCACTGTCCATTTTAGTGACCAGGGCTTGCTTCACAAAAACTCCTGGGACAAGCAAAATGAAATATACCCTCAAATAAACACAAAAGACAAATTCACTTCAATAGAGAAAGACACTGGAACATAAGACCCTCTAGGGGAAGAAATCTTGACACCATTGGGGGTGGGGGAAAGATAACCAGCCACTGGTGGAATCATGAGGTCAATGCTAAGAAGGCTTCCACGGGGAGGGGGAGAGGGCTAAAGAGAGCTGGAAGCTAGAAGGGGAGCTCAGTTTGAGTGTGGTCACTGGGGGTCAGTCCTTTTTCTTTGGTAGCTTTCAATTTTAACCAATCATTCTTGTTAATTAGGTGCTAAACTGGGTTAGTCTATGTTTGTGAAGAAATACTCACACACACATACATATGTAATATATAGTATATGCAGACATACATACACATATATTCACACGTATATATAATATACATATATGTAGTATGTGTATATACATATATATGTCATCATGTGCATTCAGTGCATGCAGTGCATAACAAAGAGGAAGGTTCCTTCTAGCATTAAAACCATATTCCCATGTGTTAAAATTCTGATTCTGTATGTACTGAGTGGTCATGAACATTTCACTTAGAACCTCAGTTTCTTTATTTGAATTCAGGAAGATGAGTCTTCCTGACTCTGGGCCCAATCTATTGTATCACCTAGCTGCCTAGGGTTTAAATCCAGCCTCAGACACTTACCAGCTATGGGGCCCTGGGCAAGTCACTTAACCCTGTTTGCCTCAGTTTCCTTATCTCTAAAATGACAGGAAGAAGGAAATGTCAAACCACTCCAGTATTTTTGCCACGAAAATACCAAGTGGAGTCACAAAGAGTCAGACATGACTGAACAACGCTGGACTAAATATTTTTTGGTGACACAGTAAATGATCACCAACTATAGCTGCTAAGATGTAGGTAATGGAAATTAATATCCATGTGAATAACCAATTGAAATCCACATCAATAGCCGTGAAAGGCAGGGTAGTATGCTGTGTTAATGGCATAGTGGAAAGAGCACTAATGCACCTGAATTTGAAGCCTTTATTTGCCTCTTACTACTTGTGTGACCTTGGGTAAGTCACTAAATCTATCTAGGCCTCTGTTTCTTCGTATATAAAATTAGGGGATTAGATTAGATGATCTCTACGGTTCCTTCCAGCTCTAAAACTTTATTCCTTTGAGTTTGAATTCTGATTCTGGCATGCACTATGTGATCACGGACAACTCATTTAGAACCTCAGTTTCTTTATTTGTAAAATGGTAATACTAATTCCTGTAGTAAATACCTCACAAGCTTGTTGTGAAATTCAAATGAACTAATGTTTATAAAGCATTATATATGTGTCCATTACTATTACATTAACGCAAGAGCATGGCTCCACCACTAGGAATTCTGGGTAATCTCAACAAACTCCTAATTCATGGACCATGATCACTGGGATTCTCATTCTCAATAGTCAGTGTTTTAGCTTTTTGGAACTGCAGGAATTCACTAGAAAGAACCCTAAGTTAATACCTTCTCTATCTTGATTGCTTAGGGTAATAAGAAAGACTAGGCATATACCATTGGTCTAGATACACCAAAAGAAGACAATGTATGAAATACTAGTAGTTATTAAACTTTTGACTTAAATGACAAAATGTGTCAATCTGTATCTTTAGAAGTGATCCAAGTACTGCACTGTGAGTGCATGGGAGTGCATAGAACACAAATTCACTGAGTTCTTTCTAGAACAACTGGCGTATCCCACATAAGAAAATCTCATTTGGCAGCAGTTTTCCAGTCCTTCTGAAATCTGCACCTGAAATGAAGATGAAATTCAAATAGGATCTTTGTCACCTGACCCTAATTAACCCCCCACAAGCCGAAAACAGTGATGAAATTACCAAATGTTCACTGAAGGAGAATCAGCCAAGAAAAGCAGTTGTGCCTCGTTAGTCTGATCATAGGTATAGTGAGGAAGGAACCCCCTCACCCATAGGTATTTCAGGAACTTTGTCCACAAATAAAGGCTTGCAGGAGCTGTGGAGAGATGAAGCCACCTCATTTCTGAAATTATCTTTAATTGGCATGCAAATGAAGCTAAGGCAAGCATAAATAGCTAGGTGAAGCTGGCAGGTTCCACATTCCTGCCTTTATTGTAGATATCTGAGATTCAGACTAGTCAAAACCTCAATGTTCTCATTTTACATAAGCTACATTTGTCTCCATAAGGTAGTTTATATAAAACCAGGATGTATCTTACAATTGTCATTATTTTTTCAGTATATAACTGATGGTGTATGTGTATTATTTTTTTCCTTTTCAAGGTATCCCATTTTAGGCAGGGGGAGGGGGAGTGACTTAGATTTGGGCCAAATTAAGTCAAATACTGTTATATGATTGCAAAGTGGCCACTTTGTTGGACCAGGGAGCCAATGCCCAACTTTAAAACATCATCTCAAATAGAATCTGCTTCCACACCTAATAATTTCCTGCCTTGTATAACAGGGTTGCCAGGAACTGCCAATTCTATGTTGAAACTAGTTGGGGTACTTCCACTGAGGCTTTTCCCATATTGTGACCCTCATCTTGGGATTGCTTTTCAGTGAAACAAGGAAGAGAACTCTTAAGTAAGCTGCTTGGCATCAAGGGGAAACGTCTAGTCTTGCCTAGAATTTTTAGCTTCCTCACATTGTCCAAGCAGAACTATTTTTTGAAGGCTCAGGGTCTGAAGTAAAAGGATCTATAAATTATATACATACATGGTATCAGGGGAGGGTCTGATGCAGGCTGCTCCCTATTCATTTAGAATCAATGTTAGGACATAATGGGGCACTGGCAGGTATGAGGACTGGATTATCGCCAGCCCCTCGTTGATTGAAGTAACTCCATGTTTGACCACATATTGACCTCCCTATGCACTAGGAAGATCTTATGTAAACAATAACCGGTTTAGTCAGCTTCATTAAGCAAAGAATGCAAGGCTCTCCTAATCATAATTGGTTAAGCAAACTTTACCTAATACATGCATGCGATATCAGCAAACTTTCTAATCACAATGCCTTTACGATTGATAAGGGGAAGGGGAGTGTCAGAGTCTGGTCCGCCTTTAAGATCTCCTTCCCACCTGGTCCTTGTAAATCTGCCCAGCAACAACAATCAGATATAAGTGCTGAGAGACACAGAATTCTGGGCTTTCATCCAGGGCATCCATCCCACCTGAGGCCTACTCTGTATCACCAGTTGTCTTGATTTTTGACTGGACTTCGATGACTCTGAAGGAGAGAACAAGGCTGATGACTGTGCCCACATCAGGATGTCATGGTTTTCTTTGAGAATGAAGGATGAACAAGAACAATTTCCCTATGGAACTGAAAGGCTGGGGATCAACATGCTTGCAGGTCTATGAGTATTAAACTACCTGCTTTGCGATGCTTGAGCACTTGTGTTCCCTCTCAGTCACTCACCCATGATCTCACAGTAGATCATTGAACAGTTAACAAAGGGAGGTTTACTTAGCCTTAATATAGAGAGGATATTCAATAAGGTTGGGGTGTCTGATCATCTGATCAATGATAACTTGTGCAGTCCTGGGATATCCACCAAGTCTGAAGGGCCCTGATCCACAGTGGTTGAACCTTTTTATGCTGTTAGATGACCAGGAAGCCACACATCAATACAGCCAGAAGCTACTAGGAAATTGCTTCAAGGGAGACTCAGCTTGAGCCTTATATCACCCCCAGGCCAATCAAGTCTAAGCTTTGTCATCTTTTAGGGAAAAAAAATTAGTCTAGCCCATGTTGCAGGAGTGGGTGAGATTAGGGTGCCTGGTAGATATAATAGGGTACTATTACATATGGGAAGTAAGGAAAATAGATTAATGCAATTTGGTCTTTAATTCTTCCTATATGTAATTAATTGTACAATAATTTTCAAAGTATCGAGAAGGTTTCTTCTTCATCCCTGTCTCAGCATGTGAGGCCTGGAAAAAAAGATTCTAGTTTGCCAAACAATAACATCCATGCCTCTCTTGTATAGCTTGAAACTTATGTAGTTTGAGATTTAGCTGTGTTTTAATGATGATGATGATGATGATGATGATAATCACTAACATTAGATATCACTAATTTTTATTAGAAAATGAGATAATGTATTTGAAATTTATATCAGATATCATCACTGGGTGCCACTTGACCTTTTGTTAGTGGAGAGAATTTTTCTCATGTTGCTTACCATTACATCAACCAGCCTGATTTACTTCATGTTCTATCACCATTGGCAAAAAGCTCATATAGTCTGAATCTAGATTTCTTCATGAATTACTGCATCATGAAGCTCAAATAATGAAAATCTGTGTTCTTATTTAAGTTCAGCAATCTATCTCACCAGAGACAACGGTTAATGAGGTTGCACTGTACCATATATTTTCATTAATGATGAATAAATTAGAATATGGAACCTAGCATCCATGCAACTTTAATTAAGGTCATTGTGCAGTGTTGTATGCTTTCAAGAATCACCTAGGTAACCAATAATATATTGGCATAACAAAAATAGACTTTTAGGCAAGCATTCTAATCTCTTTGCTTTTCTTTACAGATGAACACTATTGTACAAGAATAAAAGGATACTGAATGAACAAACTTTTTAAAATCAGAGGAGGTGATGCAGTGGAGTCAGAGAATCTGCATTCAAATCCTGGTTGTCATTTGCTATCTGTATAATTTTGAGTTGCATTGATATTATATGTATTTGTGGGAAAATAGACCCCAGGTTTATGGGGGGAAATTTTCTTGACACTTTTCTTATTATGCTCCGTCATTAAATGTTTTTGTTTTGAATTGTGTGGTCTGCTGGTCTCATGACTTCCCAGCAAACAGAGAGAGAAGAAATGGAAGCAGTCAGATTTCACATTCTTAGGCTCAAAGATCACTGTAGCCAGTAACTACAGCCATGAAATAAAAAAAAAAATGCTTGCTCCTTGGAAAGAAAGCTATGGCAAATCTGGACAGCATACTAAAAAGCAGACGTCACCTTGTTGACAAAGGCCCACATAGTCAAAGCTGTGGTTTGTCTAGTGGCAATGTATGGCTGTGAGAGTTGGACTATTAGACAAGCTGAGCACCACAGAATTGACACTTTCAAATTATGGTGCTGGAGAAGACTTCAGAATCCCTTGGACAGCAAGGAGGTCCAATCAGTCAATACTTAAGAAATTAATTCAAACTATTCACTGGAAAGTCAAATACTGAAACTGAAACTTAAATTCTTTGGCCACATAATGAGAAGACAGGACTCAATGGAAAAGATCCCGATGGTGGGAAAGATTGATGGCAAAAGGAAAAGTGGAAGCCAGAGGGTAAAATGGATAGATAGTGTCACGGAAACAAGGAACATGAATTTGGATAGACTTCAAGGTATAGTAGAGGATAGAAGGATCTAGTGTGCTGTGCTCCATGGTGTCATGAAGAGTTGAACACAACTGAACAACAACGACAATTTGCCCCTTGCACCTAAAATTTCATCAAGTGGATTAGGAAGAACTTAATTGATCTGTTCTCCAGAACAAACTCCTCCCTGACTCCCATCAGACTATTCTTATTTCCTTTTTTTTCTTTAGCTTTGGCAGGGCTATTAAGCTGGCAGCTGGCAGAAATCTGAAGATATTATTTAACTATATTCTAGCAAAAAATTTGATAAATTACCTCATCCTATTATAGAAAAGATGGAAAGATGCGGACTTGATAACAAGATAATTAGATGGAATAGAAACTGGTTGAATGACTGTACTAAGAGAATAATTATTCATGATTTGATGTCAAGTTGGCAGGAGGTCTCCAATGAAATGCCCTAGGAGGCAGTGTTGGCCCTGTGCTTTTTAATGATTTTATCAGTGACTCGGCAAAAGACATAAATGGCATAGTTATTAAATTTGCAGATGACACAAAGCTGGTAGAGATAGTTAACACCCTGGATGGCAGAATTAGGGTTTGAAAAGGTATTGACAGACTAGAACACAGCAGAATCTAATAAGATAAAATTTAATCAGAATACAGCAACTCTAATGAGAACTTGCAGGAGGGTTTCCACCAGGAATAGCTAATAATCATAATCATAATAATCATAATTGTAATAACTAGCATTTCCTGAACACTTTTAAGTTTTGCAAAATTCTTTATATATGTTTTTTTTTCATTTTGTCTTCATAACAACCCTATAAGCCAGCTACTATTATTATCCTCATTTTACAGATGAAGAAACTGAACATGAGCAAGGTTAAGTGATTTGCCCAGGGTCACACTGATTGTAAGTGTTCGATGTAGGATTTAAACTTGGATCTTTTAAGTTCAGCATTTTATCCACTATGCTATCTAGCTGACTGCCATATCACCCCTGACTCACTTAAGTTGTATTCTAAGGGTCTGCATTTACTAAAAACATAATGCATGAGCCCCTATTGATTTGTTCATCTTTAATAGTTAGAAGACATAATAGCTATGGCTAAGTTTTACATAGTGCCTAAAGGTATGCAAAGCACTTTATAAATGTTATCTCCATTTGAGCATCATAACAATGCTGTGAGGCAGGTAATATTATTATCTCCATTTTACAGATGAGGAAACTGAGGCATAAAGAGGTTAAATGATTTGCCTAGGGTCAGACAGCTAGTATATGTGTTCAAGGAAGGATCTGAACTCAGGTCTTCCTGAATTCAAGTTCTACACTCTATCTACTGTGCCACCTAGCTGCCTCCTGAGCATAATTAAGTGAAAGTAAAAGCACTTCCTCAGAAGCCATAAAACATCATCCCCATAAAGCTAGGGTGTATTCTCCCACAAATACATACAATATGAAAAGGAAGAATGGATATGCATAGGGTACACAGGTGTCCAGGGCACATATGTGTAGAGGTCCTCATACAGGGAACAGAATGATTAACAATTATGTACCTACTGTGTGCCAAGCATTGAGCTAAATACTGGGAATACAAAAATCAAACAGTCCTGCACTGAAGGACCTTACATTTTATCACAGTAGGCGACAGACAGACACAGACAGATATATAGAAAAATAGATAAACAAACATACCTAGATGAATGAACAAATGAATCAATAAAAAGTATAGAAGATATCTAAAAATAAATATAAGGTAATTTTGGGAAGGTGAATACAAGGAACATGGCAGCTAGGTGGTGCAATGGATAGAGTGCCTGACCTGGAGTCAGGAAAACCTGAGTTCAAATCTGGCCTCAGACACTTACTAGCTGTGGGATCCTAGGCAAGTCACTTAACTCTGTTTGCCTTAGTTTCTTCATCTGTCAAATGAACTGGAGAAGGTAATGGCAAACCACTGCAATACCTTTGCCAAGAAAACCCCAAATAGCACAAAGAGTTGGGCATAACAGAAATGATTCAACAGCATAAAAGGAGCTAGTAAAGGAATTGCTCACACCTCCAATACCACAATCCTATTGATATTTTCTAATGATGCCAAAGTGTCACTCTCAGTGAACCTGCTCCCTCCAGGTCTCATACTCTCAAGTGCATGGGTCTGGTAGCCTCCCCTAGCTGCTGCTTAACTCTTGTGACATGGGCTAGACCCTCCACTGGCCAGTGCTGTTCTGCTTTCAACTCCTGACCCATTCATACAGAGGTGTTTTCCCTTGTTGGTAGGAGCAACAACAGTTGTATGTAGGCTGTACTAGTCATTTAAGGAGAAGTGAGGCTGTTTGGCTTCCCTGTCACCTAATGCATAAAAGACCCAGAGTATGGAAAGTTGGTCTTGAAAGTTTTAATGTCATTGTCCCACAGGTCTGCAGAATGCCGTTCTTACCTAATGTGGCTGGTTGTCATGGTGAATGTGGAGGTGGAGGGAGGGGTGGCTGTTTTATCTGCATTATTATATTTTTAACCTTAGGAATAGTAGCCTTTTTATTCTTTGTTATAAGAAAAGTCATTTTTACTACATTTTATGGTCCATGAGTCTCATTGTATTCTAACACCTCAGCCTGAATCACTGGACTGTCCTGTTACACCTGACCAAGAATACCTTGTTAATCATCATGGATTATAGGGAGTATGTATTTCCAAAGTCCTAGACAACAACACTAGACCTAAAAGAAAATACTGTTTAAAAAGAAGGCGTTATCACAGCAAAAGATAATTAGCAAAGAAAGGCCTGATTTGTTAAGAATGGGCCTCATTTGATGACAGTATTTTGGTGGGCTTATAGAATTAAGATCAAATGCTCAGGTTTGAAGGCTAACGAAATTAATTTTATCAGTTCACCCTGCAGTGACCAGTCTCTAGTCATTTTAACACATTCAAAATACTGATAATCTAGGGAATCAATGTAGTATTGAAGAGTAAGAACCAGTAAGAACAAAAATGAGAGCCAGGAATATATTTTTTCAACCAGAAATGAAGACATGTGGTCAAAGAGGCTTTTTTTTCCTTTTCTGATTTGCAATTTTACACTAATGGTGTTTTTCAAAATGGGCTTCTGCTATTGTGGGAAGTTTGAGGTCACTGATGGCACAATTCCTCAAACATTTTCTAGACTGGTTTTATCCATTACTAAATTCTGGAACTTGTTCTTAGGCGTCTGATGATGCTATATAGTTGCAAATCATAAAATACCAATCTCAAGATTACAAATTACCCAAAGGACAACAGAAAGATACACAGTTATCTCAATCGAGCTACAACAGATTACCTATAATAACACTGGAGAAAGTAGATTAAAAGACGTTATCAAGGATATTATGCCTGGAAAAAGATAGGCTGTTGTATTAGAATCTATAAGTATTTCTGGAAAGAAAGAAAGAATCTAATAGGGTGACAAGGCTGGGAAGGATTATGATCTGTGTGGCTGGAGAGATTACCCACACTAAAAAGATCATGGACTCATCAAAGTCACAAAACATTAAGTAAATTGATTTATATGTGTAGTCTTATAAAATTGTAAATCACATTTAGTTAGACATTTAATGAATTACTGATATTGAAGAAATTACAACTGGAATCATTTCTATCACATTTCAACCAAGTTTGTCCCCAGGCAATAACTAAGAATAATATTTACCATTTTTATCATACCTTTGCAAAGTCATTGAACAGTCAACAAACACTTATTAAGGGCCTTCTATGTGCCAGTTACTTTGCTAAGTGCCAGGGATTTGGGGGAAAAAAAAGGAAAAACATGGTCCCTCCTTTCAAGGAGATCACATTCCAATGGGGGAAACAGCATGCAAAAGACTATGTACATGCAAAATACAGAGAGCGCAAATTGGAGTTACTTCCAGAGGGAAGGCACTAGGATTAAGGGAAACTGGGAAAGGCTTCCTTGAAAAGGTGAGATTTTAGCTGACACTTGAAGAAAAACAGGGCAGTCCTGGCATAAAATGATGGTGACCTGGACCGGGAGAGATAGCAATGTCAGAGGAAAAAGAGTGGGCATATGTGAGAAATGTGAAAATAGAATCAACAGGACGTAGAAACAGATTGATTATAGATGAGGGTGATGGTGAAGAAGAATGAAGAGTCAAGGATAATAACCTAGGTTGTAAGCCTGGGTCAATAGAAAAATGATAGGACCCTCAATAATAAGAAGGAAGTTACAAAGTGGGGAAGGTTAAGGGAAAGTTGATGAGTTCAGTTTTAGACATGTTAAGTTTAAGATAGCTACAGAATATTCAGTTTAAGATGTCCAATAAGCAGTTGGAGATGTAAAACTAGAGGTTAGGAGAAAGGTTAGGACTGGATAAACAGATTCAAGAACCATTTAAATAGAGAGGATGACCAAACCCATGGAAGTTGATGAGAAATATGAGAAATACATAAAGATACAGCAAAGGTGAATAAAAAAGAAGCAATCATGCAGGTAGGAGCTGAACCAGGGGGAGACGAGTGTCACCAGTGTCCTCTAGAGCGGGAAGAATGTCAAGAGGAGCATGCCCGGCACTCTATCCACTGAATCACCTAGCCGCTTTAAAATTACTACAGAACATTAAAAAACAAACAAACAAACAAACAAACAAAAAAACCTTAGGAGTCTACTTTCCCTAGTTTTACAAAACAATTATATAAATACAACTATAAATTGTATAAACCGTAGAAATAAAGATAAATCTAAATAATTAGAAAAATATTCATTGCTCATGGGTGGGATGAGCCAATATAATAAAAATGACAACACTACATAATTTAGTTTACTTATTCAATGCCATATCAATCAAATTACCAAAGGATTACTTTATAGAACTAGAAAAAATACTAACAAAATTCATATGGTGGGGGAAAAAATCAAGAATCTCAAGAGAAATAATGAAATGAAAAGGGAACAAAGTGGAACTAATAATGCCACATCTCAAACTATGCCACAAGGCAATTATATTAAAACAATTTGATACTGGTTAAGAGACAGAGAGATCAATCAGTGGAACAGATTAAGTCTGTGACATACAGAAGCAATAGAATTTGAAAAACACAAAGATCCCAGCTACTCTGACGATAATTGTTAAACCAAAACTCCAGGGAAAATTGGATAGCTGTATGGAAGAAATTACATTTAGGCCAACATCTTACATGTTGTGTTAAAATTGTATCTTGTTTTGATCCCCCTGACCACCACTCCCTCTAGTCAGTATAATAAGTAAGGTTATAAGTTATCAATAGAAAGGAGCAATAGCAGGAAATAATATTGCAGAGGGAAACCTGGAAGTCATGTCCAAACCCCCCAAAGATCAAAGGAGCATAATTTACAAATTGTATCATAGTTAACCAAAATTCACATCCTGGCAATATGTGATAAATCAGCAGAAGCCATCTAGGCACTGCTTGTCAGGGTTCTGATCTTATGATGTAAATTCCAGACAAATTCCAAACCTCCACAGTTGCAGACCAGAAGGACAAAAAGGTGCTGATAACTTTGAGATGATGACTTTGAAGTTTTACTGATAACTTTGAGATGATTTGAATATGCTAATGAACTAACTCCAAGGTGACACAGATAGGAATTGGTCTATTTCCCTAAAAAAAAAAAAACTGTTAAAAATGAGACCTCAAACTCCTGCCCCCCCCCAGTATTCTCTGATTATCCTGCTTTCCATCCCCTGTCTCCACACTACCATCTGCCTCTGTCCTTTCCATTCTTGTCTCTGCCTTTACGGACTTTTCATCTCTATACCCTCTCTATTTAATGAAAGTGTGATTGCTGTACCACTTCCCATTGCCAATTTTAATCTTTCCCAGTGAGTATCCAAAGAACTGGGCATGCCTAACTCCATTTCATAATTTCATAAATTAATTATTAATTCATACCTTATACAAAAATCAGATCTAAGTGGATATGTGGCCCAAATATAAACAAACTGAAGAAAAATGGAAAATATTACTTTTCCAGTCTATGAATAGGGGAAAAAAAAAGTTCATGACCAAATAAGAAATAAAGATTAAAGAAGATAAAATGGTTAATTTTGTTTACATAAAATTTAAAAGTTTTGAATAAACAAGTCTAATAAAGTTAAGATTAAAAGTAAAATAATTAACTGGGAGAATAAATCTTTGCAGCAAGTTTCTCTGATAAAGGTCTCAAGCCTAGGTAGTATATAACCATATGAAAAAATGCCCCAAATCACTACTAACTAGAGAAATGCAGATTAAAACAATTCTGAGATTCTATCTCAAACCCATCAGAGTGGCAGAGATGACAAAAAGGGAAAATGAAAAATGTTGGAGAAGTTGTGGGAAAACAGGCACATTGATGAAATTACTAAGCAGTGTGTGCCCTTGACCCAATTGTACTACTGGTAGTCCTATATTCAAAAGAGAACAAAGATAGGAAAAGGTTCTTAATACACAAAAATATTTGTAGTGCCTCTTTTCATGGTGGCAAAAAACTGAAAACTAAGACGATGTTCAACAATTGAAGAATGACTAAATAAGATGCAGTATATGAATGTGATGGAGTGCTTTTGTGCTAGAAGAAATGAGGAATGGATGATTTCAAAGAGACATGAAAAGATTTATATGAACTGACGCAGAGGAAAGTGAGCAGAAACAGAACAACTTATATTCTGATGTCAATATTATAAAAATGAATAATTTTGTTTTATAAACCAATGAAGAATGAAATAACAACGCTGTTCAAAAAAAAACAGACAACAAATGACTTTGAAAACTGTAAGAACTATGCTCCATACAATGACCATTCATAATTCCAGAGGAGCAATGATGAAACAGGCACTCCACTACATACCAGTGATGAACCTAAGGTATAGAATGAGACATACATTTTTTGTGTACAGCTATTGTGAGGAATTTGTTTTGTTTGACAATTCATATTTATTGTAAGAAAATTGGTTATTTTTAGCCTCCAATAAGGGGGGGTCTGAAAATTTATTTCTATTAACTTTTTTTTTTTTAAAGCAGAAAGTTGGAGAGGTGCTAGAGATGTGAGATAGAAAATGTACTTTCATTTGAGGCTATTGTATTGTTTTAATCAGTTGTCTTCCTTTGTTATAAAAGATCTATCATGAAGTAGGAGTAATCTTAAATGTTTGTAATTTAGAAATAAAACATCAATTCAAAAAAGAATCAAAACAAAGACAGTAGATAGTAGTAGTCGAACAACTTTACTGTCTAATAAACTAACTATCCATTTTAGCATACACAGTATCAACATTGGATTACTTGACAACACTGTCATGCAAGAGGATGCATGATGTGACCCATGTGTTGTGTGCCACGAATACTGCTTGCCTCTCTAAATAGACACACTAAGAGTGAATCAGCACATGTTTTAATGAATTATTGTGATGTGTCTTTTACTCTCTAATTCTCTATAGCAGTGCTCATATTTTGTAATAGTGATATTTTAATTGTAGTTTTGCCTAATTTGATTTGATCAAGTATGATTTGTTGAAATGTTGACATTTTAGGACCATTTCTATGGTTTGTGGGGGAAATTATTGAGACAGTATTTGAAATTGGAACTGTATCTGGAAAATATGTGATGGGGGATTGGTGTAAGTATTGAGATGGAGTACTCTTTACAGTGGGTAAGCTCATGTGGGCAACCCAATGTCAAAAATCAGAAGGTTGCTTAGTGAGAAAAGAATCAGAGCTAAGAAAGTTGGTTGTTAAGAAAAATTTCTTTTTAAGCTAGAGTAGCTTGACAAATTTCCCTGCTATAAAGAACACTGACCAACACCCTTCATTATAATAATAATAATAATGATTATAATAACAACAACAATAATAAAACAGGGTAGATTGTAGCCTTCTTTAGTTAGTTCTGTTTTAAAGAGATTCTGGAAGATGTGTTGGCATCCTCATCTGAGTCCAGTGTCAGTGAACCTGAGGATCTCCTCTGAAGTAGAAAGCTTAATAAAATATTCAAGGTCATGGCTTGGGGTTCTCTACCCCTTTGGTTTCCAAGCGGTATTTGATGGAGTGCTTGGGTGCCTGTGCTTGGTTCCCAATTTCTCCCTGGCCTCAGAAACACTATCTCTGACAGTTTCCCTCCAGCCCAAAGACCCCATCTCTGGCAATGACTCATGAGTGGGCCCAGTGAGGCTCTCTCCCTGTTACAAGAACAAGCTGACCTCTGTAGAATTTATTTCCCTTGTATGAACAGGACTATCTTGTACCACCTGAACTATCAAGCATTGATGATGCCCACAGTTACCATATACAATCCAGAGGTCAAGCTGTAGACATCAACTCCCAAAACTATCTTGTTTCAGACATAACAGCCCAAAATATACCCTTTAGGAATCCTCTCCTCTCCCCCTCCCCAAGGTTTTCAGTAATGAATGACATAGTTGTATGTTATCACCTAATTAGCATACTTGCACATAATTCACTACTTTTCCTGTATAAGCTTTAGCATCATTTCTGTTAGATTGCAAGTTCCCTAAGGACCTCTATCCATTGTATAGTGTAACAGTAAATCTTTGCCACCTTGACTCAAAGAATGCTTGGGTCTGTGAATTCATTCCAGACGACCCCATCCTATACTCCAGTCTTTGAGGGGTCTCTGAATCTCTCAGACTGCAACAATATTCACCACTAGTTACCCTCTTTCTCTTCTCCTTTTTGTTGGCCAAACTCCTTGAGAGAGCCATCTATGCTGGGTGCCTCCACTTCTTCTTTGCTCATTTTCCTCTTAATATGCTGTAATCTGGTTTTTATCCTCAATTCAATTGGAACTTCTTTTTCCAAAATCTTTAATGATCTCTTGTGACCAAATCTAATGACCATTTCTCAGTCCTCATCTTTCTTAAGCCCTCTTTAGCATTTGACACTATTCTCCCTGTATAGCCTCTCCTCTCTGGGTTTTTGTGACAATGTTCTTTCTTCGTTCTCCTGCCTGTCTGACCGGTCCTTCACAGTCTCCTTTGCTGAATCATCATTCATGCCACATTCACTGCGGGTGCACCCCATGACTGTGTCCTGGCTTCTCCTACTTTTCTCTCTGTACTCTGTTAGCTGATGACCTTATCAAGTTCCATGGCTTCAATTATTATATCAATCAGATGACTCCCATGTCTACAGATCCAGTCCTTGTCTCTCTTCTGAGCTCCATTTGCACATCAACAAGAGCCTATTAGATATTTTAAAATGGATGCCCTATAGGTCCCTCAAGCTTAATGTGTCAAAAAAAGGCTTTATTTTCCCCAAAAAACCTACCTCTGTTCTGAACTTTTATTATTTGAAACTTTTATTAACTATTGTTGTTGTTGTTGTTGTTATTAATTTGTAAATAAACTTTGTTAACTTTCATTATTGAGGATACCATCATACTTCCATTCACCCAGATTTGAAACATTGATGTCATTCTCAGCTCCTCACTTTCACTCATTCCACATGTCAGTTTCTAAATCTTTTCATTGCTTTATCCACAACATCACTTGGATACTTCCTTATCTCTCCACCCACACAGCACCTCCCTTAATTCAGACCCTCATCATCTCTGACCTGGACTATGACAGTAGCTAATTTGTCTCTCTGACTCAAGTCTGTCCTCACTCCAACACATTTTTAACATAGCCACCAGAGCGATTTTCTTAAAGTTCAGGTCGACCATGCCACCCACGACTCAATATACTCCATCAGTTCCCTATTACCTCTAAGGTCAAATTTAAATTCCTCTGTTTGCCACTTAGAACTTTTTACAAACGGATCCTTCCCACCTTTCCACCTTAATGACAAATTCCTCCTCTCTGTACTTTCTATGGTCCAGACATATATGTCCACTTGCTGTTTTCACACCCGCCACTCCATCTCCCATCTCCTACCCTACCTTTCTGCTGGCTGTCCTCTATGCCTGGCAAGCTCTCTCTTCAAACCTGCATCTCCTGAAATCTCTGGTTTCCTTTAAGACTTAATTTGAGTGACACCGATTACAGGAAAGGCCCATCATGGCTTTATAGTTTCCCTCCCTTATAAGGTTACCTTTTATTATTTGTATGTAATATTTATTACAATAATTATCTTATTTTAAGCGCAGAGGACAATATGATAGTGTCTACAATACACTTGGCTTCCTCTTATTCAGCTTTAAAGAGTTAATTTTAGATGAAAAGCTACAGGTTCATTCACAATCAATCCTGGATCCTAGTTTTAGAGAATGGAATTTTCCTCTTCACCACCCCCATCACACGCATCCAAAGCAGGAGTTTAAATCTTCAGGAGAGGGAAGAATGTTAATGACCAGATTTGATTACAAACTGTGCCACATAGACTTTTCTATGAGATAATGCAGAACCTCCTCGAGTCACTAGAGAGCTATCCAGAATTTGACTTTTGCCAAACAAAGTTCACAAAATTTTCTGAGGATAGCAAATATTAAAACTTGGAGGAGAGTAGGGGTAGAAATCATCTCATTTTAGCTCTGATGCCTTAATTGGTAAGAATACTTTTTAAATGAATAAAATAATCTGACCTGAGCCCGAATAGGTCCTGGATACCTCCTTAAATCAATCAAAGCCATTACATGAGACACTGTGTCACCCCTTAGGCAATTTGTATAAAACAAAACAAAACAGGAACTGTTTTAAAACTAGTTTCTGAAGGTCTGGTTTTGAGAGGTTGGAGCCAACATGGAATTTCTAGTACATTTTTGAGGCACAAGGGAGGCTTCATTGAAATATAATCTGCTATTTAATTATCCTAAAGTTTCCAGTAAACTGAATTTTGCCTCAACCACAAAAAGGGAAAGGGTTAACTAGAGAAAGATGAAAGGTTATCAGAAAGCCCAAAACTCCATCTAGGTGTTAGGAATTTTCCTTTCATATTATTATATAATAAACATATGTATTTTTATAAATTACTGAAGGGCTCAGAGTGATTGTGATCAAACTTAGAACTTTTTATAAAAAATGAAACCTTTAAAGAGGAAGAGTAAGGAACCAAGTAGATCTTAAATGCACTTACATTGTCCCTTGAAATGAGCTAATTATTGGTATTACAAATTGGGAATCTTGTGTAGGATATACTTTTTTTTTAACTTTCTACTTGGGAGTTTAAATACTGAACTAAATTGTTTTAAAAGTTGCTTTGTTTTAAGCAACATCTTTTTGATTGATTAATTTTTATTATTCCCATTTTATAGATGCGGAAACTGAGACTCAAAATGGTAGAGTGGTTTTTCCCACGGTTACCTAGCTAGTAGATATTACAGCTAAAATTCAAAGTTCTGGCTTCTTTTACTATATCCTGCTACCAGTTTAGGGGCATAGCAAGGTCAAGAAATTTTTTTTCTTTTCTCTTATTTCTTCCTTCCTTCCTTTCTTCCTTCCTTTCTTTCTTCCTTTCTTTTTGTAATATCACATCACAGGACTATAAATTTAGAACTGGAAAGGACTTCAGAGATCATCTAGTCCAAATACTTAAATTAACAAATTTGAACACAAATCTGCAGTCTAAATCTAGTACTCTTTCTGCTGAGTCACATGGACTCTCTAACATAACTGAATGTTCCCTGTCGGTTTTTCTCTTTGATGAAAAATGAGAATTCTCCATAGTTTTGAGACTTTTAATAGCAGATAACAAACACAGCTTCTTCCTCTTTTTCTTTTATCTGAATAAAGATTCTGACTTCATTTCACATTCAGAGATATAAACATTTTAACTTTAAGATCATTTGAAATAGTATTGCTATTTTGTATTGAACTATATCCATAGAAGGGACTGGCTCATTACGAGAGCAAACACGTCTTGTCCACACTCTTACTAGTTAGATGGCAGAATGAACAGAGCCCTGGACTTAAAGTCAGGAAAACCTGAGTTAAAATTCTGCCTTAGACACTTGCCAGATGTATGACCCTAGGAAAGTCGCTTACTCTCTGTCTGCCCTAGTTTCCCCATCTGTAAAATGGGGATTATAATAGTACCTACCTCCCAGGGTGGTTGTGAAGATCAAATGAGATAATGTTTGTGAAGTGCTTTGCAAACCTTGAAGCACTATATAAATGCTAGCTATCCTCCTCATTATTATTGTTGTTGTTGTTGTTGTTGTTATCTCATTTAACAAATAGCTGTTAACCTCCTGATGATGTCCCCACGGATAGATCTGATAGAACTCTATTCCAAAATTGGATCTGGCCCCTTTGATCTCTGAAGCAATATCCAGCCCCCGGATTATTGTAATAGCTTCCTAATAATAGTCTCCCTACCTCTAGTTTTCCTCTCCTTCAATCTAGTCTGCATGGACCCATAATATGAATTATCTGAAAATACCATTCTCTTTGTTTCTTTCTTGTTCAAATACCTTCAGATGACCTCAGGATGAAGTCAGACTCTGCAGGCTAGTTCTTCCCTTCCCTCGGGTACCCACAATTTGATCCCAATCTACCTATCTGTTCCACCCTATTTCTCATTATTCTGATAGCATTCCCCAAACACTTACCCTTTCTTTGGCCTTTCATCACATACTATCTTGTATCACTATTTATCTTTTATCATTATTTAACCATCTTGGATAATAGCTCCTCCCCAGTGGCCCTTTTTCCATGTGCCTATCTCTATGGCCTCCTACACAGTTTGGTGAGTTCCTCCTTGAACCTCTATTTGAGAAAACTCTCAAAAGTATGTCAGCCATGTTCTCTTCAAATCCGGACCGGCTCACAATTCCCTGTATTGCCCAACTGGTGGGTTCCAGTTGGCTCCCCAGTGGGGCAGCTCCTGCTACTCACAGGGTTGTTGTTTGTCCTTTGTTCTCCACTGTAGCTCCACATGCAGACCCTTCCCCATCTTTAGGGTTCCTTTTTATGTTTTGCCTTCTCCCACTAGAATACAAGCTCTTTGAGGGTAGCTTATTTTAGCCAGTATGCGTATTGCCATTTTAGCACAGTACATGGTACATAATAAGGGCTTAAAAAATGCCTTATCTAACAGGGACAAATGGCAGAGTTAAGGCTACCTTCCATCTACTCTGAGAGTATATTGTGAGCAAACATTAACCTCTTTGTGTTCTCCTACTAGGTCCTTATATGTTAGTTCCTTAAGGGTAGAGACTGTTTTCCTCCTTTCTTTGTATCCCTAGCGCAGAGGTTGGGAACCTACAGCCTGGAGGACACAAGTGGCCTTCTAGGTCTCTGTCTGGGGCCTTTTGACTGAGTCCTAGTTTTACACAACAAATCCTTTTACTAAGGGGATTTGTTCCCTGAAGTTTGGAATCAAAGTGTCTCACTGGAGGACCTAGGGCCTCCAGGTCGCAAGTTCCCCACCCCTGCCCTAGGGCTTGGCACCAATAGTAAATGTATAATGTTTGATAGATTAATGGATGGTTGGATAAATATCCTATATTGGATAAACAAATTGACAAAGTCTGTGTCTAAAAGTTCTCTCCTACCGCAATACCAGTAATTTGCACCTAGGTGGTCAATAAATTGTTATCAAATTAAATTGTTTGATTGAATATTGATACTAAGAGTAGCTGTTTTTCTATCAGTGTTTTCATCAGGTAGCGAACTCCCTCTACCTCCTTAGCCCTACAACTTGACTAAAACAATCATAGAGGTTTAGTGATTTCCCCGGGGGCACAAAGCTAATAAATATAAGACATAGTTTTATTTACTCAAAGCCAAGCACTTCACCATAGCGGGCTAATACAGTTCTTTAATTGAACAAGTTCATCATTTCCACCAGTAGATGTCACCAAAGTTTCACAGTAGTATTTTAAAACTAGGTTCTCTTATCTTGGAGAGTTGTTCACTGTTTAATTCTTATCATAAAAACAAGAAACAATTTGTTTGCCCCTGTGTTACAGAGAAAGTATCACTTTTACAGGTCAAGGGTCCTTTGGAGTGAATGATGTATGAATTTAGCCATACTTTTTCATAGAATTATAAGCAGCATGAAATCAACATTTTGTATTGAACCTAAAATACCACAAAAACAAAATAAATAGGGGATCATAATGCATTAGTATCTAACAACGCATTTTACAATCTGAGACAGGAAGGTAGTGTAGTCATTTATCCACTTTATCCATCCAGAGCCTAGCGTAGATATCTTTTTCAGTGTGGCTTATGCTGAATACTCAAAATTCCTCCAACTCATCTCTTGCTTCTCCATCCTGAATCTAGTATTCCCTCTTACTTAGCTTGGTTTGTCCCTTAGTTTGTTAAAATGTATGGTATAATATTGTGTATGTGATTTTCCTTCATCTGCCTAATCAAGATGTAAATGGTTCTTATTTAGTGGTTTGACTTGGAACCAAGGAGGGCAGCTAGGTGGGGCAGTGGCTAGAGCACCAGCCCTGGAGTCAGAAGGATCTGAGTTCAAATTCGACCTCAGAAACTTGACACTTACTAGCTGTGTGACCCAGGGCAAGTCATTTAATCTCACTGATTAGCCACAAAAAAAAAAAAGTGTTGTTGATTGGGAACAAAATCTCACGCTTGCTTAAATTGTCCTGTTAACTCACGGCTTCCCATGTAACCCAGGCTTCCAAGCCTGGGCAGTTTTACAAGTTACTGCTTATGCAGAGAAACTCCCAATTGGTCAAAAAAAATGCTGATGTAATGTCGCAGGATTCTGTGAGGGTTGAAGTCAATGCATGAGCTTTTTTCCCAAGAGCATTCTTCTAGAGAATAGGTTGATGGCAGAGAAGAGAGAAAAAACTCTGGAAGCTTCAGACACTTAAATAGGGAAAACTAGCTCCTTAAGGGCTACAAATAGTTTCCACTAGGGAGGCAAGCTGGAAATCAACTTCAGAGAGAGAATTTTTCCTTGAGTGAGATCAGGTGAAATCTCTCTTTCTCTTGGATTGAGCTGATGTCTTGTACCTCTCCCTTCAAAAAGAGCTCATTCACTCTTGTGTGTTATAGAAAGGGAGGGTATTAGCATGCTCTGCTGATAATCTCCCATATGGAAGAAAGTGGGGAACCTGTGGAAGAAGCTGGGGAGCCTGATTCTGGAAAGCCATGGTGATGCATAATGGAGATACCTTGGAGAGATTTAGAGCACACACAGACATTGTGTAACAGGGTCAGCTAACCATGTGGTGAAAAGGAACCTCCTTGATTGGCTATGACCAGTCACTGGATATTAAAAAGGCAATAGTCAGTCTGGCTTGTCTCATTTTAGAGTGACTCCTGCCTGACCATTCTTGTTTAGAAAATACTGTAAGTCTCTATCCAATGCCAAATATGGCTTGAGACTATGAAATTCTACTCTTTGCAAATATTTTTTTTCCAATTTTAGGTGAAGGAGATTGGCAATGGTTATGATCTTGAACATTTCAAAAGATTAGAAGAGTAAGCCATAAGGAAATCCAGAAGCAAAATCCATGTCAAGTTTTTCAGCCAGCCAATCAGTGTTGATATCCCCAGAAATGATCTTTGGGACCTAGCCCAAGTGTAGCTGAGGTGAAAATTCATCCAGCAGTAATGCTGCATATGAACTTGGTGGGACTAATGTTATTAGAAACTATGTTAAATCTGAGCCCACTTTCCCCAGAAATTGCAGTGGTAATAAAGTGGAGAGTGTAACCCTCAGGCGTTGATAGTAGGGGGAAGGAATGCTGGTACTTCTATACCAACACATCTTTGAAGTAATATGCCCTTGTAAAAGCTAATTGATGTTAATTGGTTAAATGGAATGGGTGTATTAATCACTATTTGTTAACAGAGCAGTGAACACACAGGAATGGAGGCTAGAGCAGATAACATTAGAGAAGAATCACTCCAACTCTTTCAGAGTTAACCTAGAATCCTGAAGAGGTACCTAGAAAGGAATCCTTCTTAGCTCTTGGAAAGTAAGTATAGAACAGAACCAATTTTTTCTAGGATAGTATCTGTATATCTTCTTCAGTTTCTATTTTATATCATATTTGGATAAATAGGTTTACTTCCTATTCACTATTCATGATAGTCTTGAGGGGCCAAGCCAGTGCGTATAGCTTGGCACTACTTTGCCCTCTTTTAAGGGACAATGATCAAGGACGCAATTATTTGAATCTATTGTTCCCTTGGACTAGCAATATTGGGGGAGGATATAAATAAAATTCTAGTCTAATATCCCTCTCAGAGACTAGAGAAAAGAGTATCTAGACTTGCAGCCCTTTTTTTGTTCCCCACAAAGCAGAAATTCTAGTCTCCCTCGGAGGGGAGTGGGCAAGATTCCCAGGATATCAATCAATTCTTCTCTCTCTGTGTCTATATATATATATTTTATACAAATATATAATTTGTATACATATGTACACACATACACACACAAATATATGAGTATGTGTATGTGTGTACATATGTATACAAATTTTATATTTGTATAAAATATATACATATTTTACCTGGACACAGAATCTTACGGTTTCTTGGAATCCCTACCTTATTTCTAAGCATAGTTTAGGGCCTTCTTTCTTCTTCATAAGTCCTTTCTTGACTCTCCCTCTTCCCCTTATTACTGACACTCCTTCTGACACATTTCTTCTTGAAATTCCTTTGCATGTCCTTGCTTGTTTAAGTGATTTATCTCTCCAACAGACTGTGAGCTCCTTTCAGGAAGGAACTGTTTTCTTAATCTTTGACTTTGTATTTCCAATGCCTATCTCAAGACCTAGCATGTCATAGATACCTAATAAATATTTTATCCTAATTATTATACTGATTCAACTCAATCCAATAAACACTTATTAAATGCCTATGTTGTGCAAAGCCCTGTGGATAGAGATAAAATGCAAAGCTTGCGTGAGATACCATTTATGTTGTTGTAGGGTCTTGTAGGGGGTATGCCATATATACGAATCATTATCATCCCAAAAAAGGACATTAGAAAAGTGAAAACAAATTATTATATGAGATCTGTGGGGTTAAGATTATTGCCTATAGACTACCAGGGAAGGTTGTGGGAGGAAATTGGAATGAGTTTTAAAAGATGAATGGGGATTTGATAGTTAAATTAAGTGGAGAAATAGCATGAGGCACAAAAGTAGAAAAGAGGGCAAAGTAGTCCAGTGATTTGCCTCCCATTTTCTCCCTCAGTGGGAATTAATGGAGACATTCCCAAAAAATATCAATTACACTTAGAACAGCCCCAAAGAATAATGGCTGCTTTAGTGTTGTGCCAGGTGGGGGATTACTGGAGGTCTCCAGTGAAGACTGGGTGACCATGTTTAGAATGTTGTAGAAGTGTTTTAAAATAGGAAGGGAGAGAAGAAATAAGCATCTATTAAACAGCTGCTATGTGCCCGGTATTATGCTAACTACTTCACTAATATATCACTTGATCCTCACAACAACCCCGGGGAGGAAGGTGCTATTATTACCCTCACTTTATAGTTGAGGAAATCAAGGAAGACAGAAGTTAAGTGGCTTGCCCAGAGTCACACAGCTAGTAAGAATACTGTGAGTTGCTATGTCTTAAGCAAAAGGAATTAATCTCTAATGCTAGAATTCCATGCATTATGATGAGAAAGTAAGGAAAATCTTTTGGAAAATCTCATATCACACCAAGAAATGAGCTACCTACTTTATTTTCCCATTTAAAAGAAACCCTAATCTGGAATCTTTCCATAATGCTGTCCTTTGGACTCACCTCAAGAGATTATTCTGACTATGGTTTAGGAAAAATGATTCTATAACTTCTAGCAATCGAAAGCTCAACAATTATTTACTGTGTCACTGTGTGCTATACTAAACCCTTTTGGGCAGAGTTGTTCTAGAATCTAGAGGAAGTCAACTTTCATTGAACTCTATACTATAGTGGATAATGTCCTATTGAGACAATAATGGAATTGGTCATAAAATTGTAGCATTTGTCACTGGTGATGATGCCCTACTTCCTGAAACTCTCTCTTCCCATTACTTGTGTGAGAGTGCAATGGGAGTGGCAGCAGGAACAATTTTGTTGTAGTTGTTGAATCGTTTCGGTCACTCCCAACTCTTCGTGACCCCATTTGGGGTTTTCTTGGCAAAGACACTGGAGTGGTTTGCTATTCCCTTCTCCAGCTCGTTTTACAGAGGAGGAAACTGAGGCAAACAGAGTTAAGTGACTCGTACAGGGTCCCATAATTAGAAAGTGTCTGAGGCTGGATTTGAACTCAGGTCCTCCTGACTCTGCAGCTACTCTATCCACTGCACCACCTACACTACTAGCAGGATCAATATCTACGAGGAAAACTGAAGGACTAACTTTGTGTTATGTATACCTACCAGACAATGGTGTTAGGCCTTTTCTTCTGATAGGATTGGGACTTACTCCATTATAAATTAAAAACCAAATTTTATTCAGTCAAAAGATACCATGGAAGAGCTTCATGATAACCCTACATATAAGGAGACCTCATATCACTTAAGAAATTTCCAAAATTGCTACTCCCACTATTTTGGCTTCTCTGACTCCACCCCTTAAATGTATAATGACTAGAGAATAAGAAAATGAATACAAATTAGAGCAGAGAAGGGACATAAATGTGTGCTTGGGAGTGGGGGAAGACTTTCCTTTCTTGTGTATGATTTCTTTTAGCTACCAAATCAATGTACCTTTCCCTCTTTATTGGAACTGATAACTGATAGTTCTAAAGCCAACATTGAAAAGAAACCATTGAAACTAATCTGAAATGGCAAAGGTGGATCGTGTTTGACTGCAGACTTTAAAGAAAAAACTGCAAATCCATTTCAAATAATTCATGTGCTTAGACACAAACTAGGTTTCAATAACCAAAACAATAATGAGAACTTCTAAGTGTTTTAGTTAGAATAAATTATGTAAATTTGAATCATTTCTTATTATACACTGAACCTCAACCATCCTCAACCTTAATATTCATTGAAAGAACAGGTACCTCAATCAAAAGAAGGAGAAGTCACAGAATTTCTGGTGTCTCTTTTCACTGGCCTATTTCATTATATCCATGGAGTCTTTCAGGAGCAAAACAATTCAGAACAGAGGTTGTTCCCAGACCCATTTTTACTGGAATTTTCTCATGAGTTCTGATTTTATTTCCCAGACTGTGTAGACTATTTGTGTATTCTTTATCTGAATCTGAGAACAAATTGGTTAGAGCTTTTTCTGTATTCATGGCTACTGTAAATAGGATTACAGAATAAAGAGATCATGGGGAGATGTCTAAATCTGTAAAACCCTCTATTCTAAATTTGGGAAGGATAATGGAGCATTGTTCTTAGAACTAAAAATTGGGACAGAAGGAATAGTGGGAAAAAAAGATTAGGAGTGGTATAGGACTCATGTCTCAATTTATCACTGATTAGATAGGAAACTGAAGCCTTATTTCTTTGGTGTAAAAGGCAGAATTAGGCCACTTGGTTTACTTCTCTGTGATCTTTTGAATAGAAATACCAGGAAAAATAATTCAAATGAGTATTAGAAATGCCATACATACCACAGGTCTGGTTTGAATCCCTAGCATGGTAAGAACACATTGTTGTCCATTTTTCTTAAAAAGTTCATAATGATTTTATAATAATTTTTTAAAGCCATGGCTTTGCCAATGTATCTTATTCACTGAAATATGGAAAAATAAGACAACAGTGGCAAACTCTTTTTTCTGATTGCGAATAAAATAGTATACAATGAACTACATAAGAAAAGCCTGATACCATTGGACCTGGGTGCAATCTACCTTGGCCTTCTCTTGTCTAGAGCACACTTTGACTTCAAAGAAAATTCCACATGTGGACTAGAAACAGATATCAGAACAGACTGAGAAGTTATACCATATAAAGGATAAGACAACATTCAAATTAATCTGAATCTTTATCAAATATTACAAACTAACAAACGGGTTTACATGTTGTCAGTAGAGGGGTGTTTTCCTCACATGCATTTATTTAGGGTATAATATAGTCATAGTGTCATACATTTAAAGAGCCTTATATTAAGAGACCTTAGAGGTCATTCAGTTCCCTTACCCCTTATTTTACAGATGAGAAAAATGAAATCTAAAGATGTTAAATGATTCACTGAGAGTCAGAGTGGCAGAGGAGAGATTTTAACCTACATCCTCTAATTCTGAATCCAGTACTCTTTCTACTATATTACACTACCTCATTCTTATATCAAATTTAGTCAAAAACTGCAGCTATCTTAAAAACTCAAATATTCCCCTCAAATACTAGAATACTTTTCTTATAATTGTGGGTACTCCTGTCACTAATGCACGCTGTAATATATCTGCAGATTCTATTCTCTCTTGGCATCCTTATTGTGGTGACTATTTTCTACTGATTACATTTTTTTCCAAAAATGGTGACCATCAGAGTAATGTCTTTATTTTTCATTTTCTATTTTTATTTTTATTTATTTATTTATTTATTTTTATCTTTTGTTTTTAAAATTTTGGGTTCCCAATTTTCTCCCTTCCTCCCTCCCCATCCACCCTCATTGAGAAAGCAAGCAACTCCATACAGGTTATACATGTGTAGTCATGCAAAACACTTCCATAGTAGTCATGTTGTGAAAAACTAAGTATATTTCCCTTCATCCTATCCCACCCCCACATTTATTCTATTCTATCTTTTGACCCTGTCCCTCTCTAGAAGTGTTTGCTTTTGATTACCTCTTCCCCAATCTGCCCTCCCCTCTATCATCCTTCTGCTGTCTTGTCCACTTCCCCTCCTATTTTCTGTAGGGTAAGATAGATTTCCATACCCAATTGAGTGTATATGTTATGCTCTCCTTAAGCCATCATTTTCTATTTTTAGAGTCAACAATTTTGTTTAAAGAGATTGGGTTCAGTCTTGGTAATTGCATACCACATCTCCTTTTTATCTTTATTTTTTACTTAGATTTTGATATTGATTTTGACCTTCTCTCTAACTACTTGATGGTCTGACTGAATAAAAACAACCTATCCTGTTATGACTTCTGTATCAATATCAATAATCAGTTGTTTCATGTCAATATAGTCTATTTCATTTTGTATATACAATTTGTTCATTGGTAGCATATTCAGTGCAACAGATAAACAAACCTACCATAAACACAAAAGAAGAGATATTAAAAATTAGAGGAGAAATCAACTAGAACCCCCACCAAAACAAAAACAAAACAAAATGCAGCTATGGAAATGATAAATAAAGCATAAAACTGGTTCTTTGAAAAGACTAATAAAATTAATAAACTTTTAGCCAATCTCATTAAAAAGAAGAGAGAAGAAAATAAAGTAGCAAACAAGTAAGGTGAAATCACAAAAAAAGTTATAAAATTATCAAATAAGAAAATTTTTAAAAATTATCGAAACTTACCATACAGAGTTATATGCTACCAAAACTGATATCATAAAAGAAATAGAGGAATGCCTTAAAAAATATAGCCTACCCAAACTGACAGAATGCCAATCTTAAATAATCCAATCTCAGAAAAAGAAATAAAACTAGCTGCAAAGGAATTACTGAAGGAAAACAAACCCTAGTCCTGATTAACTCAAAGGAGAATCCCAATCAAGCTTGTTAAGAACAATTAGTACCCATGTTATATAAATTATTCTCAAAAATTGAAAAAAGAAACCACCCTACATCCTTTTCCTAGACAAATATAGTCCTAATACCTAAACCAGAAATGGATAAATCACAGAAAGAGAATTACAGACAATTCAAAATTTTTTATTCAAAAATTCAAATTTTCAATTCAAAAATTTTATATAAAATCTTAACTAGGTGGCACAATAGACAGAGCCCAGAGCCTGGAGTCAAGAATACTGGAGTTCAGAGCCTCAGATCCTTACTAGATATGTGACCCTGAGCAAGTCACTTCTGTTTGCCTCAGTTTCCTCATCTAGAAAATGGAAACAATAATAATACCTACTTCCTAGGGTTGTTGGGAGGATCAAATGAGGTAAAGCACTTAGCACAGTGCCTGGCACATGGTAAGCACTATATAAAAGTTAGCTATTAGTATAATTACTAGCTATTAATATTAATAATTATATTAATTATTTATGTTCTTATATAATTATATTAATAATTAACATGAATGATTATAATTGATAGACCCATTTCCCCCAACAGATAAGTAGTCAAAGGATATGAATAGACAAAGAATCAGAAGCACAGCCCATAGGGCAGTGAAGGAGTAAGCCTGGCTGGCTAGGGCACTTTCTTTAAAATGGTGGCTCTGGAAAGAACCACACAATCAGAAGAAGAAGCACCAGGCATGGATTGAGTGTCCAGGATAAGAAAGCTGCAAGGATAGAATGAAATTCCAAGGTGAGAAAACTTCCCTGGCATGGTGGAGAAAATGCTGAGAGACAGAAATGTTTCCCAGAGGGGAATGAAGGAATGTCCAAAATGCATCCACCATAATTGTTATCTTCATTTGTCATTTTGACATCAAGCATGCTATGAATATATAAATAACTATCACATTTTCCTAAGATGCCTTATTATTTAAATTAAAACCCATCAGAAACAGTGTGATAGAGTGGTCAGTTAGGGTCACTCACTACTGACTCATTTGAATAAGACCTATTTCTATGAATTCCAGGAGTTCTAAAGTAAAGAAACCTAATAATTTCTCTTACTCATTTAATTTCTATATTGGATGACATAGACCTTTCTCCAAATGAGTGATTATATGGTAAATTAGCATACACACTAAGGAGGTAAAAAGGGGGAAAACCCATTCACAAAATATACACATTGAAATGAAACACACACACACACACACACAGAGACACACCCACACTACATATATGTATATGTATTTTTATTTTTATTTTTTACAACTGGCTGCAGATGGGATGGATGTAGCAGTGCTCAAGACTGCATCCAGATTGGGGTTGTGGTATAGCAGCTCCAAAGGTGATTTCCCTGCTTTCTCCTTTTGTCTTCTCTGTAAGGTGTGATAGAAATACTACCTCACCTTTCTTGGGTTCCAAGGTGGCAATCAATTGGGATGGCAAGGTGTTTTCTGTGACTTTCACTTCCATGTCTATGCTTTAGAATTTCTTCTCACTGTAATTATTTGAGGGGGCAAAAGAGGGAGAAAAGGAAAGGGAAGAAAACACAACTCATCTCATGGCCAATTTTAAGACTGTTCTCTTATTCATCAAGGCTTTGGCTAGTCTTCGAAGAAAACTCTCGCCTATACAGATGGTCATGAGCTCATGCAAAGAATAGAGGTGCCAAAGTTTGGTTCTAGTCTGAAAATGTGATTTAACTCTTAACTCTCCTAATCCAGTCTCTAACCTCTGAAGCACAATGGAGGAGCAGTTTTCTCCAGTAATTCCTCTATAGAGGTGTCTTACTTGTATAAGATGGGCCAGCAGAGAATTGTTAGGATCCACTCTAACAGAAGTGGAAAGAGCCTAGAGTAGAATTTTTTCCTTTGAGGCACTCAAGTGTTTTGAGTATGTCAATCAATCACCAAACATTTGTTGAATGCCTACCAAATGTAAAGCAAGATAACCTGCCTCTTTAAGTAGATCAGCAGAAGTTAACTTTTTAAATTATGAACCTGGAAAGGTTTCATTAGAGAAGGAAAGATATGTTGGAGCACTGAAATAAATGCAAAACCATTAAATATTGGTCATTGCAAGCCACCTACTCTGTTGGAGGGAGGGTAAGAAAGGAATAAGTTAGATGTATTTATTCATAAGATCATGGATTTAAAGCTGGAAGGAGCCCGAGAGGCCACAAAGTTCAACCCTCCTCCTTTTAAAGATAAGGAAACTGAGAAAGTTATTTTCCCAATGTTATAGAGCTAGTAAGTGTCTGAGGCAGGATTTGAATTCATATCTTCCTGAATCCAAGCTCAACACTCCATCCACCGTACCACCTAACTTCCATTCATTTATTCAGCGAACATTTATTACTTATATACTCTGTACGAGGCTCTGTGCTAAGCATTTGGGCGTACAAAGATGAAATTGTTCATTGTGCTAGTCCAATTTTACATGAATGTGGTTCTAGAGTACAAGTCAATGTATTACAGCCTATATATATATAGACTGTATGTCTGTATTCCAAGAACCAGTCTAGCTAAACTCAAAAGAAGTTCATCCCTGATATGTTGGTCTCAGTGATGATTTTTTTTTTGGTCAACCTGAAGCATTTTTCTACTGATTGACAGAAGAATTGCTATCTGTTCTGTTATGGAGATCATAGGTTGTTTAAATATCAAAAAAGTGGCTCCACAACTATTTTGAAGCATATATAAATATATCACACCAATATAGATAACTGAGGTGAAGCAAGATGAGGTACACAGAAGGAAGACTTCCTCATGGAGCCCAGGCATCCTCAAATGAAGGAAAATCAGCAAATGTCCTATTGTAGTTTTGGCCTCAATCGGATACTGCCTGGTGACCCAACAAGGGCTGATTAAGAATGAGACTCCAAGAGCACTTACCCTGGCCCCTCGACTTTTAGAGGATTCACCTATCATGAACCACCAAATCCTCTAGGGAACTTGGGAAGACATTGCTCTCAGGTATTTTTGTTGGAGCATCTCTAAAAAGCTTGATCAAGAAAAGGGATCTAGGGAAGAAATCCCTCAAATCCCAAATAAGAGGGAGACCCTTGAGAATCTTCCAGATCATTGTTTTAAAATGGAGGGAGCTGGCTCAGATTCTTAAAATCTAGCCAATAGCTCACTCAGACTCCTTAAGATTATATGATGGATCTGTAATAAACCTTATCTTTGGCTGAAAGAAGGCTTGGGTCCAATTCTTTTGGACAGAACCCGCATATCATGATTTTGGGGTCCAAGCACCCCCAAACCTCTAAACCAAAACATTTTAGTTGCCAATACAGGCAAACTGCCTAACCCTAAGTTCTCCAGGCAAGATTGGAAGGTATGTAAGCTTACCTGCTGCCCCTTTCTTGCTCTGCAGTTGGGGAAGGCTTGGAGGTGCTTTTTGGGCAGACAGTTACGAGGCTGTCTCACATTCACCCTGCCACTCTCAGGCTCTTGGTCCACTGGGTCTATTTGAGGCCATGGACCTGGGCACCTTCCACAGCATAGAGGACAAAGATGGATACCCTAATCAGAAAGTGTATGCTCAATTCTGTCAGTTCTCTCAGCACTAGGGAATTGAGGCTTACTTACTCCCTTCCTTCTATACCCCTGAATTCTCCTTCATGGAGGTTACAGGGAAAAGTTAGAATAGCTAAAAATATCTTGGCAGATTCTGGAGGTTTGGTGATTGATCACTAAGGAGTTTTGAAACATCTCCTTACAACCTTGGTCACTCCCTTTCCTTGAATCAAGAGGGTATGGTTAAAGGGCAACTAGGTGGCATAGTGAATAGAGCACCAGCCCTGAAGTCAGGAGGACCTGAATTCAAATCTGGACTTAGACCAAATACTTAACACTTACTAGCTGTGTGACCCTGGGCCAGTCACTTAATCCAAACTGCCTAAAAAAAAAGAGGGTATCTTTACCCCTCACCTTTGATTTTGCCTTCCCCCACCTGGGAAAGGAAGGAGAGGGGAGAGGCAACAGCTACAGCATGGGCCTCCTTTGCAATGGTCTTGGGCCCTAGGGCAACCTTTGTCTGGAACCCTCACCCAGGTTCAGCACATCCTGCTCAAGGTAAAGAAGCTAGTCTGTGAACTTGGGTAAGCATGCTCTTTTAAATTTGTAGTTTTAACTGTTAATGATGAGATGTTGATTCTTTGTGTAAGTAATTTGGAAATGAATTTAACAAAATTGAAGTCACCTGATTGGTAATGGGTTTGTTTCAATTTTCACATTGGTGAACTTTTTCTATCAGTTATGTCAAGCAACTTTTCATAATTTGGTTACTGTTAAAATAATTTGGCTATTGTTGGTTATTGTTTTAACATGTAAACTAGCCAAAAAGCTTGTTTGGATTATAGCTTACTGAGAATTTGCAAGTGTATAGAAATCTCTAATGACTGGCTTTTTACACGAGGACAAATTCAAGTTTGAGATGTAAATCTTGGAAAAGCTTTTCCTAAACTGTGATTAATGAAACTTGCTGTGTGAGGTAAAAGCTCATAAGAGTTTATTTTGAGTTGTCTGATGGATCATAATAATCCATTGATAATCAATAATCTACCATCTGAGAGAAATGCCACAAGCTACTCAGAGAATGTGATACTGGTGGGAAGTCAGCATCGGGAAAAGCTGAGAGGACAATTTTAGCCTCAGTCTAAGATGGGCTCCTGGCTCAGTTTCCCCATTATGTTCCTTTGAAAGGGAATGTTACCCACCTGGCTATTCCCAAGTCTGGCTATGAGGTGGATTTGATATTTCATGGGCCTTAAATCTAGTCTGGCTAATATGGCAGATCTTTAATAAACCTTGTTTCTGGCTGAAAAAAAAAATAAAATGGAGGGAGCCATGGAACATTAAACTCATTTAGCCATCTTGTAGCCAACCTGAAGTTGGGACAGTGAATCTGGATCAGAGACCCTTTAACTCATCTCACTTGAAATCTCACAAAGTAGACTCACAGTGACATGAGCAGTTGATATATAATTGAATTGTTTCACTTTAACTTGAAGCACTTCCTTATTCTCAGGAGAATTTAATATTTCATGCTTGTCCACTTCCCTATCTATCCACCTAACTCATGTTTTACAGATTTCATAAAATTTCAGAGTTGGAATGGACTTCATAAGCCACATAATCCAATTTGAACCTAAATAAGTATCCCTAATACAAACCCCACAACAAAAGGTCATCCAGGCTTGAATCTCTGAAATCACACTTAAACATAAAAATAAAATCTGAAGTCTTAAGCTAGTCCAATTTAAACTAATATTTCTTAGCTTGGATTTGTAACCCTACTAATATTGACCTCTGAAGTTCCTCAGATTTCCCCTTTCATGTGCCCCCTTTCATGACCCTTCCAGCAAGTGAAAACTGCACATCCTAGCAGCCTTCACTTGCTCTATGGTATTATAGATCTACTAAACCTTTCTTCATTTCAAGGCTTTTCCTGATCTGCATCATCTCTGTGGCCCACTTTGCATTTGTAGCTGCTTTTGGTGATGATGAGGTCACTGAACACCCAAGATAATAAGAGTAAAATCTATATTAAAAAAAAAATTTAAAAACTCTGTTAGATTTAGATCAGCTTCTTGAAATAAACTCTTGCTTCTTTAAGAATATTCCAGTTACTTTTAAAGGAAACATTCTTCCTTTCTTCCGTTTACCTATAACCAGACTTTCATAAGAAGATTCAGGTTCAAATTCTAACTCTGCTACTTACTATCTAAACCTTGACCTTGGGCAAATCATTTAACCTCTCTGAGCTTCAGTTTCCTCATCCATAACATTAAGAGGTTGGATTAAATGCTCTGTAAGGCCCCTTCCAATTGTAACCCTCATGGTCCTATGAAGGATTCAAAAATCAAGAAAAACTAATCTTAAGAAGTCAACTTTCAGACTTCTAGTAGATGAAGGAATTTATTTCTCATGAAGGACAAGGCTACTTCCATTTCACCATTAGAAAACCATCAAGGTCATTACTTTCACAACTCTCAAAAGGCCACCATGACTCCAACATAATCATTGGACCTCCCATGCTATAATCATTCCAAGTAAAGCAGTCACTTACTTGGAACTGGTAGCAGGAAGGCCAAAAGAATTTCATTCCTTAATTTTGTCACAGATCCAAACTATTCAAAACTCACATACAAATTTTGATTTTTCTCTTGGAAAACCATGAGAATATTAGCTTGGGAATTTAGATCAATATCTGACTGTACCAATATGACACATGCATATGAATGTATGTATGTATGTATGTATGTGTATATATACATGTGTGTGCATAGATAGATATAGAGTGATAATAGTTCCTGGGAAAGGACGTGTCCACTTTTCCATAGGGACATTGGTGTATATACTTGAACAAATAAATAAAATAGCTTCTCTGTTAGAAAATGAGGATGACTGAAAAGCAAATATACTTTCTGAAAAGCTTGTTAATGAATTTTGTTTGAATTATTGATCCTTCCCTGTGTGTTATGAAATCCAGTGAACTAATTTTTTCCAGAAATTTTGGAAACTATTGCAGCTCTGTGTGTGTGTGTGTGTGTGTGTATTTGTGTGTGTAAGCCTTATAGTAGTTTATGTTGTTCCCATAGTAGAGACAGATTGTTTTCTAATCTACTTTCCTTTGTGACCAATCTTCCATATTACCAAGGGTAAGACAACTGGATAAGGTTAAGGGTCCAATCTTTGGCCATAGAATGTAGGAAAACCAACTGGCTCACACGTGTATCAAACCTGTATCCTTGACCTCATTTTTAGCATCTTGTTCAAACCTATTTGGCAGTGAGCTAATGGTTGGAAGCAGGTGTGCCACAAGGGGAAGGAGAATTAACTTTATGGGTAAAACAGAGATTTGTTGTGATGGATGAGTTGTTTCAGTTGTGTCCAATCCCCTTTGGAGTTTTCTTGACAAAGATACTGGAGTGGTTTGCCATTTCCTTCTGTAGCTCATTTTACAGATGAGGAAACTGAGGCAAACAGGGTTAAATGACTTTCCCAGGGTCACACACCTAGTATGTTGTCTGAGCTTGGATTTGAACTCAGGTCCTCCTGACTCCACTGTGCCACTTAGCTGCCCAGAGCAGAGATAGAGGGAGTCAGAAAAACTTTCTGTTCTGGCTCTGCAAATTACTTGTTGGATGGCTTTGGATAAGACATTTAACTTCTCCATTTTCTCAGCTATAAAGTAGAACTGACAGTAATTGACCTGTCTTCTAAAAGTAATTCTGCTCTACATTTATGTAGTATTTGTCACTTTAGGAAAAACACAACTTAGATAGTACTTTGCATTATTTATAGGAATAATGGATTGGGAATATTTTCCATGTAAAATTTCAGTGAGCAAATAACATTCTTGTGGGTTATTTGAGCTCAATTTGGTGCCAAATTCAGCATGGATAACAAATTTGTTATGTAACAGAACTATTTATTTCCAGGAATACGGAAAAGCCAAAAATAAAACCCTTACATATTTTTGAAGGGTAGAGAACAGCAAAATTAGACCATTTGCTATACCTATATTTATGTGTTTAGATTGCAGTTTGACTCAAAGAAAAGCCAGTGCTTTTCTTCCTTCCATTCAAGCAGGTACATCAAAATCATCTACAGAGGCTTATCTAGAGGGCCTGGTGTTAGCAAATTGGCAGAAAACAGAGACAAACATTGCTGCCAGATGGCCTGATGGGTTCCATGGAACAGAATGGAATAGGATGGTGGTTATGCTTATAAGGCAGAAATATCAGGTCACATTGGGCAAGAATTGCTGACCATCATGAATTTCCTCAGATGATACAGATGCAAGACAGACAGTTTCACTGCACTTCTGCCCCCCTGCTAAGTCCTGCCAGCACTGAATCCCTAAAGCATCTAAAACTTATCTATAACTGTCATAGGGGTTTCTTCCTGGGATGAGTCAGCATCAAGCTGGATTCTGGATGTGGGGTTATAAGGGCAAAGGGTTACCAAGAGTGACTATTCAGACACAGGTCAGCAAAATAGTAGTTTGGGGCAATAGCAACAAGTCTAACTCATTTTGTAGACAGCACTTTAAGGTTTCCAAAACAGTTTCCATCTCATTTGATCCTTACAACAACCCTATGAGTTAGATATTATTATTATCTCCATTTTACAGATGAATAAATTGAGGCTCAAAGATGTAAGGCCAGAGTTACACAATTGGTAAGCTTTAGAAGGGGAATCTGAACCGTCTACCTGACTCCAACTCGAGCTAATCAATGACATTGGTAAAGTACTTTTTAAGGTTTGTGAATTATTTATTTTGATCCTATGAGTTTTTATTGTATGACTTTTTCAGAAGAGAAAAATAAGACACAGAGAGGTTTAGCGACTGGCCAGTGATCACAAAGCCAGCAAGTGTGAGAGGTGACATTGAAAGTCAGGTCCATTGTTCCAAATAGAATGTCCTTTCCACTACACCAGATTGAAGGGCAGTCAAAACTGATTCCTGAGGTGTCAAACCACTACTCCACATGCACTTATTGCAAAATGGAGGGTGCCTTGCCAATCCTGGGGCCCCTTGTTTGTGTGGTAAATTTTGATCACTTCATAGCTTTTCCTATCCCTAATAAGCAGTCTGTTACACATGCAATGTATTGGTTTTGACACTAGACGGCACTCATACACCATTGGAAATTGCTTTGCTCTCTTCTAAAAAGAGCTTGTCAAGAAAGTTAGCAAGAGGGAGGGAAAGCAGTGACTGTCTTGAGCTCTCTCCCAAAGCCCTCCAAATACCCCAAAAAATGACTCTAAACAAATTCTAAAGCAGCAGAACCCACAAAAAGACAGTGAAACAAATTTCCAGCCAAAGACAGCCTAGATGGTTGATCGGAAAGGTATATCGCGCTGGGCTGGGAGAGGAGTGCAGTTCGACGTGAGCGCGCAGGATGCAGTGATCCTGGAGCAGGCCTCAGAGGGCTGAATCTCGGGCAGCTGTGGCGGTTTCCAGACTTCTCAACCCAGGAAAGCCAAAGACAACGTGGAAGGTCAGTGGGAAAAGTCTATGACTGCGGTGAGAGAGGAGCTAGGTCTCAGGCTCAAGTCTTGAGCACAGTCCCAGGCCGCGGCTGTTTCCTGAGCTTCCAGCCCACAGACTGAGGGGGAATCCAGTGACTGATCAGAGGGGGATTGCAGGGTTCTCTTTGCCAGTGCTGAGTCAGGAATCTCTTGCTTTACCAATGCTTGGATCTGGGTCACAGCTCTGAGTGACGGTCCTGGGGCTAGGAGGGACACTGGTGCTGTGGAGCTTGTTGTGGCTGTGGAGAGGAAACACCTTGCCCCTTATCATAGCACCTTGGAAGAACAGAAAATTTACAGGTCCCTAGAAGTACCTCTGAAAACAGCTGTACAAACCCCCGAAGCTTGGGACAGTACACTCTTCACATTGGAAGCAGACTTTTACCTTAACAAAGAGTTTGAAACTCAAGTAATTGGCCAGGATCATGAGTAAGCAGCACAAAAAGAGTCAGACTATATTATCTTACTTTGGTGACAAAGAAGATCAAAACATACAACCAGAAGAAGACAACAAAGTCAAAGGTTCTACATCCAAAGCCTCCAAGAAAAATATGAATCAGTCCCAGGCCTTGGAAGAGCTCAAAAGGGATTTTGAGAAGCAAGTAAGAGAAGTAGAGGAAAAACTGAGAGTCATGCAAGACCCAAAAAAATACTGAAGAAAATAACACCTTAAAAAATAGCCTAACCCAAATGGCAAAAGAGGTCCAAAAAGCCAATGAGGAGAAGAATGCCCTAAAAAGCAAAATTGGCCAAATGGAAAAGGAAGTCCAAAAGATTACTGAAGAAAATACTTCCTTAAAAATTAGAATAGAGCAATTGGAAGCTGGTGACTTTATGAGAAATCAAGACACTGTAAAACAAATCCAAAAGAATGAAAAATTAGAAAACAATGTGAAATATCTCATTGGAAAAACAACTGACCTGGAAAACTGACCAGGAGAGAGAACTTAAAAATTATTGGACTATCTGAAAGCCATGATCAAAAAAAGAGCCTAGACATCATCTTTCAAGAAATTATCCAGGAAAACTCTCCTGATATTTTAGAACCAAAGGGCAAAATAGAAATTAAAAGAATCCACCGATCTCCTCCTGAAAGAGATCCCCAAACGAAAACTCCTAGGAATATTGTAGACAAATTCCAGAGTTCCCAGGTCAAGGAGAAAATATTATAAGCAGCCAGAAAGAAACAATTCAAGTATTGTGGAAACACAATCAGGATAACACAAGATTTAGCAGCTTCTACGTTAAGGGACCGAAGGGCATGGAATATAATATTGCAGAGAGCAAAGGAGATAGGATTGCAACTAAGAATTACCTACCCAGCAAAACTGAGTGTAATCCTGCAGGGGAAAAAATGGTCATTCAGTGAAATAGAGGACTTTCAAGCATTCTTGATGAAAAGACCAGAGTTGAATAGAAGATTTGATTTTCAAATACAAGACTCGAGTGGAACATGAAGAGGTAAACAGGAAAGAGAAATCATAAGAGACTTATTAAGGTTGAACTGTTTACATTCCTGCATGGAAAGATGATATTTGTAACTCATGAGACCTTTGTCAGTATTAGGGTAGTTGGAGGGGAAAAAATTATATGTACATATATATAGATATAGATAGATAAATAGATAGAGGGCACAGGGTGAGTTGAAAATGAAGGGGTCATATCTGGAGAATAAAATTAAGGGGTGAGAGAGGAATATACTAGGAGAAGGAGAAAGGGAGAGGTAGAATGGGGTAAATTAACCCACAAAAAAAAACCCGAAAAGAAAAGTCTCTTACAGTGGAGAGGATACGGGGGAAGGTGAGAGGGAATGAGTGAATCTTATTCTCATAGGATTTGACTTAAGGAGGGAATAACATACACACTCAATTGGGTATGGAAATCTGTCTTACCCTACAGGAAAATGGGGGGGGGGAAGGGGACAAGAGAGTAGGGGAATGATACAGAGGGGGGGAAAGTGGGAAAGGGAGTAGTCAGAAGCAAATACTTCTGAGGAGGGACAGGGTCAAAAGAAAGAATAGAATAAATGTGTGGGCAGGATAGGAGTAAGGGAAATAGAGTTAGTTTTTCACAGCATGTCTACTATGGAAGTGTTTTGCATAACTGCACATATATAACCTATATTTAGTTGCTTGCCTTATCAATGAGGGTGGGTGGGAGGGAGGAAGGGAGAAAATTTGGAACCCAAAGTTTTAAAAACACGTTTAAAAAAAATGTTTTCACATGCAACTGGGAAATAAGAAATACAGGAAATGGGGTACAGAAATCCATCCTGCCCTACAGGAAAATTGAAGGGGAAGGGGATAAGAGAAGCAGGGGGGGAGATAGAAGGGAAGGCAGACTAGGGGAAGGGGTATTTAGAATGCATGCCATCTTGGTGTGGGGGAGGGGCAAGATGGGGTGAAAATTTGGAACTCAAAATCTTGTGGATGTAAATGTTGAAAACAAAAAAATAAATTAAAATTACCATAAAAAAAGAAAAGAAAGTTAGCAAGAGACTTCCATGACCACCACATAATTCTATCACTGTGGCTACAGCCCACCTCTCAAATTCAGTTGAAGTTTCTTTGCTGTGGAGCCAAAAAATTATAAAGGAAGAGAGGGTGTGAAAGGTTGCACCATTGCTTTGTCAGTCAATTGACAAGCATTTACTAAGCACTTACTATTTACCAGGCACTATGCTAAGTATTGGGATACAAAGAAAAGGTTCCTGCCTTTATATAATGTATTGCAAATATATTATATTTATTGCAAATAAATTTGCAATTTTATAATGCAAATATAAGCACATATTCTAATTGGAGAGTCAATGTGTAAACAATGTTTATATATAAAATATATACAGTGTAAATGGGGTGGGTGGGGTTAGATCTCAGAGGAAAGGCACTTACAGTGGGGAGAGACCAGGAAAGGCCTCTTTTTCTTTTTTTTTTTCCTTTTAGGCAATCAGGATAATGACTTGCCCAGGATCACACAGCTAATATTTGAGATTAGATTTGAACTCAGATACTCCTTCCTCTAGGGCTGGTGCTCTAACCACTGTGCCACCTAGCTGCCCCAAGGAAAGGCATCTTGCAGAAAGAGGGATTTGAGTGAAGTCTTAAAGGAAGCCAGAGAAGCCAAAGGGGGAAGTGAAGCATTTTAGACATGGAGGACAAGTGAAAAAGCAGGAGTTAGGAGATGTCATGCCCTGTGGGAGGAACATCAAGGCCAGTATCTCCAGATCTTAAGAGTACAAGAAAAATAAAGAATAAGACAATTGGAAAGGTAGGAAGGAGGCAAGTTGTTAAGAGATTAAGAACTAAAGACAGGATTTATATTTGATCCCAGAGGTAATAGGAGCCACTAAAATTTATTGAGAAAATGAGGAATGACATGATCACACATGTGACTAGTGTTGCCATGGTAGGCATGGACCAGGTGATGAAGATAATTCAGAAGTTGCCTAAATTCTTTGCCCTCAGTTGACTACCTTCAAATCATTTAAGGCAAATGAGAACATAGCCTGTTTTTAAAGACCCCTGTACCCTACCCTTGGAACTCACTCATGACTTCACTAACCCACCCTATCAGGAAATTCTTCCACATACTCTTTTACACACCTACAGATCAGAATTGGGGAGAAGGGAGACACAGGCCAATGGCTGTGCAGTATTCAAGGATGGGACCTGAACTGCCCTGGTAGATACTCTGGCATTGATCTGAAATGAAATTGATAGGAATTTTCCCAGAGAATTCTCAACCCTAATCAAGAAATCTTCGGGTTATACCACTAGATACCAATTGCTAAACTATATGTACCATATATACAGATATTATACATACAGTGCCTGAAAGAGAGCAGGGAGCTAGTGTCTGTTTTTGAGACTTAATTGCAGGGTCCCGGAGCAAAGAAGTTATAAAGTGGCACTCCTGAACAGAAACCAAGGGAAACATTTAATTATAAAAAACCAAAAGATGCCTCCCCTGCCTCTAATACACATTTATATATAAATACACATATCTGTATATGTTTAATATAAATTTGATTGGATTTCCATTTTTCTTTGTCTAGCTAGAAAGGCATTAAACATAGTCATGGCAACAGACTCTTGTCTCTTTTCCAAGGACCAGCCTAGCTAAGAAGGAAGAAGTTGATCACCAGTAGGCTGGCCACTAGGTGATGAATTCTTGGGCCATGGCAACTGAGGAAACAAATCAAAATACGAAGTGGCCTGTGCCTCTTTCCCCTTCTACAGTATGGTGGTATAGCAAATTAAAACAACGACAACAACAACAAAAAAGATCTCAAAATGTAGGCTCAAGCTAATAATGAGCATATCCCTTCATAGCAAAAGTAACAGTGGTTATGACTATTAAATGGTGTTTTTGCATCTGTTGGATTTCTGGTTCCTGAGTTGTTATTCTACCTTTTCCTTTAAAACACCAGGGAGTCTTTCTCAGATCATGGTAACAATTGATTTGATCTGATTATGCCAAATGCCAACATAGCTGTCAATCAGTGTTTTATTTTCTCAGGCAACTGAAACACTGAAAACTAGCAATTCAGCAAGAATCAGAAGGGCAATATCATTGAAAATGTAGCAGAAAAGAGGGTGGATGGCATTGAGGATGACATAATTTCTAGAATATTTACTACGTGACATAGTGGATAGAACACTGGGCCTGGAGTCAGGAAGACTTGAGTACAAATCTAGCCTCTGTATTTATTAGCTATGTGACCCTGGACAAGTCACTTAAGTTCTGTTTGCCTCAGTTTCCTCAACTGTAAAATGGGGAAGATAATAGCACCTACCTCCCAGGGTTGTTATGAGGATTAAATGAAACAATATTTGAAAAGCATTTAGCAAAGTATCTGGCACTTAGCAGGTGCTTAATAAGTGCTTATCTTCTTCCTTTCTTCTTTTCTTCCTACCTTCCTTCTTTCCTTCCTTCCTTCCTTCATTCCTTCCTTCCTATGCCTGTTGCAGAGGATGAGGAGGTAGAGAAATTCTGCAAAAAGATCTTCCAAATTAAATGAGTGTATTTTTTAGTATTTGGTGACTTCAATGCAAAGGTTAGTGTAGAGGAAAATAATGAAAAAAAATATGCTGGAAAATGGTTTGGGGGTAAGAAACGAGAGGTCAAAGACTTGTATATTAAAGAGAAGCTTCATGCCTATATATTTTGAGTACTCATTCTCCTTAAGAAGAGAAAATATAGGTGCTAGACATGGTTAACAACAAATTTGATCTCAAAGAATGAAATACAGAAACTTGTCTGACAATGTACGTAGTATTCTGTCCTATCTCTCTGCCCTGAGGGAGGTGATATGTTTCATTGCCTCTTCTCCAGGTATTTCATTAGTTCTTACATTATTAAGAATTCAACTTGATTTAGTGGTCTCTTCATTTGTATTTCAACCAGCCTTTTTAAACAAATAACTGACAATTTAAAAAAGAAAAAGGAAATGGATAAAAGAATAGACACCAACTATACTTTCACCATTTGCCAAGAAACTTTAACCAATATAAATCACTTAATTAAACAGAGACCAAAAAAATGCAACAAACACAATCTCATTGCATGAGAGGGATGTAGTGGCCAAAAACAATGCCAGGACAGAATAAAAACTTCTTTGTAAAATCTTACAGAAGGAGAATGGTTGAAGATTTTGAGTACTATTGCCTATTAAAGTAACAAAAAGCAGTGAAGGAGAAAGGAGTTTACAGAAAACTTGGCCAGAGATTCAACTAAGACTCTACTTCATTCCCGGGCCACCTTTCAATCAGCTGTACCTCCCAAGATCAGAAAATATGACATGGATGGCTTAACCATTTCATATTGCTATTTTAATTGCAGGTTTCCTCTGTCACCCCCTACAATTAAGCCTGGCCCCAGCCATGTTCCACTTCAATTCCCAGCCATCTTTTCTCTAGCTGCCTTGATACTTTCCAGTTCTCAATCCGTAATCAAATGAACTCTTGTATTACTTCCAGAAAAGATATGCAAATCAATTACCCTATGGTTCTACTCCCTATCCTTGTGAGTTTCCAAAGCAAACTATCCCTTTGTGGCCACCACTGTCTTATATTTGTTGTTTCCTCCTGTTAGAATATAAGCTCCTTAAGAGCAGGGCCTGATTTCACTTTTATATTTACATCCCCAGGTTTTACATCCCTTGGTACGTAGCAAGTACTTACTAAATGGCTTTTTGTTCATCAATTTATTAACCTAGAAGGACAATAAATACATGAAAAATGGAAAATACCTGTAAAGATTTTTATAATAAACTCTTCTTCATCAGTGATAATGGAATGTCTACATTTGAATCTGTATGCCAAAACAAAGGGACTGAGAAAATATCAATGATTACCAACCATGTCTACTTTTGCGTAGCTCAAAAATTGTATGAGAATTATGCACAGATTCAGAAGAAACATTTGATGAAAGTGTGAGAAGAGAATAGGCAGGCCTTTGCAAGAAATATTCTATAACCATATCTTTAGACTAACAAAACTGACTGAAAGGTGTAGAGAATACAGGATCCTACTCTGCTTAATTTTTGGATGACTATAAAAAAGGATTTGACTCAGTGTAGAAAAAATGCCACTTTAAAGGCTCTCCCTCAACACATTGTCTCACATGAACATTTCAAAATCATATAGGATTTCTGGAAAGGTGTAACAATTGAGATAACTGTTCAACCATTATTAAAATCTATCAAGGCACAAATTGGGGAGACATGTGCTTATTAAAGGTGTTTCCCATGGTCATGGAAGATATTCAGTTCACAGTCCAAGTACAAGAGGGATTCTCTGAAGATGGTGAAGTCTTTCAGGTGCTCCTGTTTGTGGATAACATTGTACTGATTGCAACAAATCCCAGAACACAGAAGAGCCTTGTAAATGATATCTATAATCACTCAAGTTCGCTCTAATTACTACACGGGAAAAATCAAGTGAGTGAAAAATACCTATCATCCAGTCTTTTATATGCAGTTGAATGGACAATCCATGCAGCTTATACAGCAGAAGGATTTCTTATTCATACACTGTGGAGGACCACTGAGCAGGCCTCAGAATTGAGCATGAAAATGAGGGTAACTGAATTGCCTGTATACAATGCTTTAAGTGGCACCCAAACCACTCCCTGAAACAAAGGCTCGTCTACTCAATAGCAATATTGTTTCAGTGATGCTGTGTAGCTGTGAGTCACAGAATAGCAATGTCTACAAAAAATTCAAGTTGAAGGTCATCAGAGAGGCACATTGCAATCATAAGTAGCCAAAATATCTTTTCAACAAAGAATTGTATGAAAGAAATGGTAGAAATGATGTCATTGGAGAGATGGATGATAAAAGAAAGTTGGTTGGTCACTTACAGAGAATGAGGGATAACCAATAGGAAAATCTGTATTCTACAATTGAATCCACTTAATCTCCAGAGAGCCAAAGAGAGCCTTCAGGCCATTGAGTGGCCCTCTTGTGGAAGATTTCTGGGAAGACATGGATAAAAATCACAAAGAAGGTGTAATTGAGCTGTGTTCTACAGCATTAGAGGGAGGACCCACATCAATGACATTGTAAGTTCACAGAGGTCCTGAAGTATAAAGAATTACAATGGAAAATGCCTCACTAATAATGAATTGTGCCAGCCTCATGCATATAATACCTTTATACCTTTTCAAAGCACATTCACATATGTTATCCCACTTAATCCTTTTAACACCCCTACCATATAAGCAGGGAAGATATTTCCATGCCGATTGTACAAATGAAGAAATTGAGATAGATGTCAAGGAACCATTAGCTTCTGAACTTATGGCTTTTTTTGTTTGTTCGGGGTTTAAAATTTGTTGTGGGGTTTGATGGGGTTTTAAATTTGGAATCTCATAGTATCTTTGTTTAGAAGATACAGATGGAACTGGGAAATATGCTCCCAGATGGCAAAGGGGTAGTAATGGTCTACCTTCCCCTTTTAAACTAAGCCCTGGTTAATGACATAGCTCAGCATTGTGGGCAGCATTCTTTCTTCTGGTCTTATGGGGGGCCTTTCATTCTTCGCATTTTACTGGCTAATGTCAACTCTGTTGTAAAGTCATCTGAGAAATAGCAATCCAGATCTGGTGATGTCAGAGTCTTGCCAGCTTATTTATGGCTTCCAAGTTTCATTCTTTTGATAGCATGTTGATCAATATGGACGTGGAACAGGGAAGGAGTTCAAACTCATGAGTTAAGAAAGCAGAGGACAAAAAGAAAAGGAGAAAATTGTCAGGCAAAGCTTTCATCTTCTATAAGAAATTTCCATTCATTCACAAGTGAGCAGAAAGAAAAGCTTCAAATCACATGCTCTACTCCCCAAAGTAGTTATGGAAAAGTAGTCATATCACTTACCAAATGCCTAAAGAAGACATTTGCTCTAGAGTTTAGGATGGAGAAAAGATAGAAGTATAGTGTAACAGATTCTTTTCATGGATTCTTTGTTGATTCCTTGTATGAGTGTAAAAGAGTTACTTAGCTCCTCCAGTTTTCTGTGAAATGAAGCTGGCATTAGGCATAAGCTGCTAAATGAGGGTAGTTTCTTATTAAGCATTTACATAAATTTTTTTTTGTTTTATAGATTCCTGCAGAATGGCCCTTGTAAGAAACGAAAGCACTTTTAGTCCAAGGCGAATGTTTGGATTCAGTTGTTCCTCCTGAGGGGTAGCATGATTGGACAGCATGTAGCCTTGTAACTTAAGCAACATCTCTAGCTATTTGATACATCTCCTTCCCCTGTAGATTGAATAGGACAATTGTTTGATAGGGCATGACTTACTTAACCTGCCAACTTGGCTTAGATATTAAGGGAAAACTTTTTTTCTTCTGTTGTAGTCCAGCGAAAAGGGCATGAGACCTGGAGTCAGGAGACTAGGCTTCTAACTTGGGACTTAGGCATAGCATCATGGGATTGTAGAGGTCATGTAAGCCTGCCCCCATTTTGAAGATGAGGAATCAAGTTGGTTAACCTCTCTGTGTGCTCAGTTTGCTCACCTGTCATATAGAAATACTTTTCCTATGATGTAAAGGAAAGATCACTGTCTCTGGAGTCAGTGGATCTGGGTTCAAATCTTCTCACTGATGTTTATTGCCTGTGCAACCTTAGACAAGTCACTTACTTTCTCAGAGCCTCAGTTTCTTGATCTGTAACATGAGAGGAATTAGACTAGTTGACCTCTGAGGTGCCTTCCACCTCTGGGTCTATGATCCAGTGAATTTTAAGTATAAAATAAAGTAATGGAGATGAGAACACTTCGAAAAGTTGTTTGTTTTTGAAGCAACGTAATAGGTTTCATTTGTGTCAATATTATTCTTGTAGCTAAATGTCCTTGATGTGTGATGTTCTCTGAAGACCACTCACTAGTCAACCTCCTGTGGGTACATTTTATTCTACTCTGAGGATTTCTGTAGCATTTTCAAAGATAAGTATGGGTGAACGGTTGGGGACAGCGCCAAGCGGTTACAAAGCACTGTGGCATGAGCAATGCCTGAAGGAGAATTTTTTTCCTGGTCTTAGAAAAACTTCTACTTGGAGTGTGTCACATGAGAAAACATTTGCAAGGTCATTGTGCTAGCTAAGCAAGAGTCTTTCATTCTTTAGTAGAATCCTCCCCCCCTCCCGACCCCTCCCCCAACCAAAAAATGGGCAGATTTATTGGTTTCCCAATACAAATGTTTAGCTTTTCCTAAGAGAGAGGAGAGTGGCTTGTGAAAGGAAAAGGAGCTGGGTAGAAGATTCAAGGAATGGGATCAATTTTCTTCAGACAGTGCCATGACTGGGCAAATTGACAGCTAGCTGCAATGATGCAGCAACTTCCCCAGCCTTTCTTCCTGCTTAAAATAACAGCTGATCCCCTAGACAGATCAACTGGCTGCCACTCTGATGAGGACAGCTGTGTAGGCTGCCTCTGGGCAGCCTTCCAGATCAGCTGGGCCTTTTCACACTGAACCTCTCTCTTGCCCCCACATCTCTGTCTGTGTCCTCTCCTAAAGGTTATGAAAATAGGACTCTTGGATATGAGTTCACTGGCAAAGATTGTCATCAGACAGTTGCTCTAGGCCTATTTACAGGCAGAAATGCCCAGACCAGCCATGAGGCCCAAGCTGTCAGCAGCAACCATAAACGGTTTTCACACAAGTGCAGAAATAGTTGCCATTTGGAAAACCTTGCCCAACAGAAAGAGATCATCCTGCCCTGGCCAAGTGCCCGGGGAAGGGTACAGTGTTTCTCCAGAATCAGTAGATCTTCAGCTTTTGGTTTGATGATTCTGAATCACAGGGAGTAAGAGAAGACAAAGTGGAATTTGCTAGCCCTAGGACACAGGAATTCAAGAAGATAGCAAGGGAAAGTGAAAAGAGCCCTGGCTCAGGAGTTAGGGTTATGATGATGATGATGATGATGAGCATTTATCTAACACTTAAAGGTTTACAAAGCATTTCATATTTTCTCACTTGATCCTCACAACCTCATCAGTGAGGTAAGTTCTGTTATCATCCCCATTTTACAAATGAAGAAACTGAGGCTGAGAGGCACAGTAACTTCACTTAGGTGACATACCTAGTAAGTATCTGAGGTAGGGTTGGAACATAGGTCTTCCTGACTCTAAGTCCAATAATCGATCTACTGTTTCCCCCTCCTGCCTTATAAGAGAAAAGGAGTAGATAAGACACAGGGGATAATTTGGGCAGAAGTATGGAGGCAGGAGATGAAATGTGGGGGTACAGGAAAACATCAGGCATGTCTACCCAGAATGAGGACAGTGTGAAAAGATGTAATATTAAATAAGACTAGAAAGGTAGGTACAAGCAGATTGTAGAGGGTTTTAAATAACAGGCTGAGTATTTGTTCTAGAGACAGCAAGTAGTTTTTGAAGATTTTTTTAGTGGCTGGTGACATAGAACTATGCTTTAGGAATATTAATTTGGCAGTTGTATGGTAGATGAATTGGAAAGGGGAGAGATTGGATGAAAGAAAAGCAAATAGAAGACTACTGCAATAGTCCAGGCACAAGATTATAAGGACTTGAACTAGAATAGAGGATATATGCTCGAAGAGAAGATGACAAATACAAGAGATATATGCACCTGTAGAATTGCTAAGACTTGACAATCAATATCCTTATATTCAATTGGTTGCCAAGTCTTATTAATTCTACCAATTCAGTGAGAGATGTGGAAAAGTCAAGGATGACTTCAAGGTTTCAAACCTAGGTGTTTGGAAAGATGGTGACACCCTCATCAGAAACAGGGAAGTTTGGAGGAAGGCTGCATGGGGGAAGAAATATAACAAGTTATGTTTTGGAGATACTGAATTTAAGATGTCTACCTAAAGTCCACTTGGAGATAGCCAGCAGGAAATTGTAATAAAAAACTAGAGTATAAGCGGGAGATTAACATTGGACATGTAGATTTGGAAGTCCAATGCACAGAGCTAGTAACTGAACCATGTCTACTTGGGCATAGATTTCCTGGAATGTCCCCTAAGTAGACTGGTTTAAACACTTTTGAAAACATCTTGGAGAAGTGTTATAAACAATATGTATAAAAACACTTTGTAATCATCAAGCACTATGTAAATGTGAAATATATGTGTGAATATATATTCATGTAAAACATATTCAATGAAACAACAAAAATAGAAGCCCACAAAGCTCTTGAGATTGCATTTGATCAGAGTTCTTTAATGAAATATGTAAAAGGAGATAGGGAATTTATTTTCAAATGGAATGAAGGACAATGAGGTCATTACATTTTTTTATTACATTTATAAATACACTTAACATCTTCTGATTTTTATGGATTACACTGTATATGCCTAGAGTACCATAGCCAATGTAATCCATAAAAATCAGGAGATGTGAGGTTTATTTATATCTAAGTTTCACAGAAGAGCTATTATCTTCTTAATATGAAAACTGCCTCCCTGAGTACAATCAATTTATCTCTTCACTATCACTTGTCAAGCATCTGTATCCATTATTGCACATGGAATATGTTAATTTCAGTTACTTAAATGAGAAGACAAAGTCTCCTTTTCCTCCTCCTCTCACTCCCTCTCAGATCTGCTTTTGAGACGATTAATCAAATCTGTCACGGCAGCCAGAAGTTTTTTGGGCTCTCGGGTCTCGGTGAAAAAGATGGCATGTTTATTGACAGGTGAGGACGCCATTCCTGAGTTTAGCCACTTGGTGGCGCTGCTTATCTGCCAAAGGAGAAAAATGGACTGCACTTCACGCACTTCACAATTCTGCAGAAACAAATAAACCTTCAAAATTGCTGGAAGTTGAGTTTGCTATTGTCGTCATTGTCTTCATCTCCATCAGCACTGAGTATGGGAGGGGACTGAGTACACTGAAGTACCTCTCTAGGTCAGGAAGACCTACATTCAAATCCTTAGCTACTTACTAGCTGTGTGACCCTGGACATGTCACCAAACTTTGAACCCATTTCTGCTTCAGGAATCAAATGAGAAAAAATAGATGGCACATTTATACACACACATATATATAGATATCTGTCTATCTATATTGGTTGGTTGCTGTTCTTTGTTCTCCAAGGGGACCAAAATGACATCACTATGCCGGGGTCAAGGTACAGTCTGTCCAACTGTGGCTGATCAGACTAATGAAAGCTTGGAAGGCCCTACACAGGTCGGGCACAAATAGTTCATATGAACATTTGGAGTGGAGATGTTTCTAAATGTGCATAGCTCTCGCTTTGCTCATAGAGTACAGAGTCTTCTTTTCCATGTGCGCATGCCATGCTGGGGGGTCCGGTGCTAGAGAGAGAGAGAAAGAGAGAGAGAGAGCTTTGTAGACTTTTAAGGACTGGGTGGATGTAAGCTATAATCGTTATTGTGATGGCTTTAATGAAGCTATTTGCTTTTTAATAACTAATTACAATATGGCTCACAATGACAAAATGAGAGTCCTGTGTTTTGAAACATGTGGTTTTTTGTTTTTGTTTTTTGATGAGGCAATTGGGGTTAAGTGACTTGCCCAAAGTCACACAGCTAGTGAGTGTTATATGTCTGAGGCCTGCTTTGAACTCAGGTACTCCTGACTCCAGGGCTGGTGCTCTATCCACTGCACCACCTAGCTGCCCCTTGAAACATGGTTTTAAGCAAGTATCTATTTCATAGAAGCAATTCCCTGTGTGAGGGAACCTGAAATGATACACTGCTGTCTTCATAGTAGTAACCTCTTTGCTCCAGGTCCCCCAAACCTTCTCTCATAGCAGTTGACATATAAATAGTGCTTTATGGTTTTTGAAGTATTTAAAAAACGTGATCTCTTCCGGTCTACAAAATAACCATGTAAGGTAGGTAAGGCAGTTGTTCTCATCCCCATTTTACAGATGAAGAAACAGACCCAGAGATGTTAAGTGACTTACCTATGGTCACCTACTGAGTATCAGAGTCAGGATCTGAAATCTAATGGATTGTCTCCTGGAATAGAGGTCCAATGCAATTCTCTTTTGAATATTGATCCAGTGTCCCTTCTTAGCACACCCCAAGGCCATACTCATTCCTGCTCTGTAGTTGTTCTTCCTTGGAATAACATATTTCTGTTCTCCCCTTCTTCACAATTCTTACACATCTTTTAAAGCCCAACATATCCCCTTTTTCAAATGGCACTTGCTCTCCAGCCACACAGTACTCTCTCCTTCCTTTGAATTTAGAGTCCTTATTAGCTATGTGGCTTCTTTGTCCCTTAAACAAATAATTTCAAGGGAATAATTGTTGAAAAGACCTGGGATCTAAGTCTAACTTTGCCACTAGTGTGACCTTGGATCAATCACTTCAACTCTCTAGGCAATTATTTCTTTATTTATAAAATGAATCCGTTGATAAACTGGGTCTCAAGAATTGATAAGAAAATTTACCTTCTCGCTTCTTTGCAGAAGTGGGGGACCGTTGGTGTGGAGCAGTGAATAGAATGTCAGACGAAATTGATGTGTTGATTAGCTCTGCTGAACAGTTTTTTTTTCCCCCTTTATTTTTTTCTTTGTTATAAAGGATGACTCTAGGGAGGAGAAAGAAGATAGATGTGTTTGGAAAGGAAGGAGGGAGTTAAAAGGCATCAATTTTTTAAAAAATGAATGGGTTGAATGAGAATGTCTCTAAGGTCCCTTCCACCTTTAAAATCCTATGATTTATTGCATTATCATGACTTAACCGGTATATTACCACTTAATTTTTCACGTATACTATTATTGCTACCCATCCTCACTCCCACCGTGGTCAGCTTCACGAGGACTGGAGACTCTATTACCCTACATATAGTGCTCAGTGAATCTGTGTTAAGGGAGTGAATATTTGGATATGATGATAACGCCATGATCCAAATTTCTACTGTCGGTGAAAAATCTGGAGGATGAAACATACATTTTCTTTTTTGTTTCTTTTAAATGTTTATTTTCTCAGAAAATTCCAGAAATGAGACACCTCCATCTCAAGGGAGAGGGGCAGAAGAAGAGGAGAAAATAACAATGATAAAAAAAGAGTGTACACCCCCTAAAAAAAAATGTGTTTTAAATCAACATAGGAAAAGGTGCTATAATCAGAGTATGGGACAAAATCAAATAGGTTTTACCTGAATATTGATGAAATAATAACAAAAATGAATGACCATAATTTATTCTTAGTCACTGTATATGCCCCAGACTTTTTTTCGTTTTCTCTCCTAGTCATATGACCTCCTGCTCCTCACAACTCTCCTCTGCAAAATGAGGATAATAAAGCACTAATATCAGAGAATTCTTATGATAACCAAGTGAGATAATGTAGGTAAAAAGCTTTTAAAAATCTTAAAATGCTAAGTAAATGTTAGATTTTTTTGTTTTTTTAATTAGGCTTCTCAAGTACAGAGACTATTTTTTTCATTTATCTTTGCATTCCTATCCTCTAGCAGAGAGCCTTGTACACAGTAGGTGTTTAATAATTGCTTTGGGATTGGATTGAATTACCATGAAAACTTATCTTGGAGAGACAGCACAAAATAAGGAGCTAGCCTTGAAATCAAGGAGGCTTAGCTACAAGTGCTCTCTCACATGCATACACCTCATATGACCTGGGACCAGTCACCTGACTTCTCAGTGGCCCAAACAACTCTTAAGACTGTGTTGCCCATCAGCTGCTGGTCTGAATTAGTAGAGGGAGTCCATTTACTGGAAGCTCCTTACATCAATGAAATCGTAGGTCCAGACCTCCTTTAGAGAGCTAATTTACAAACTGCTGTTGGCCAAATAGAATGAAATTTCATCTAAACATTTCCTCATTTGGTAATATTTTTCACATAAGGTTCGTTCAAAAAAATCTGAACCCAAGATTATCCATTTTCGGTAAACCACCTTAAAAAATAAATAGCCTGGGGGAGGAAAACCTCCACATGTTGGAGGATTTTCACTATCAGTCACTGCAATTATATTGGCAAGATAGAAAAAGAACAACCCCAAGCTAACCTTTTGGGGATTTAGCAGTTGGGAAAAGCTCCCTGCTCTTAAGTAGCAGATTTATGCATTGAGGTATGTTTTAGGACAGCCAGCCCCCTCCAGTAGCCAAGGCTGACTGTAGACCGCCCTGAGTGGTAACAATAGCGGCTCAGGCCCAGCGTCTAATGAGAAGAGGGTGGTTGAGGTAACCAATTTTTAGCCTGGTAGTTCCCAGGGAAGGAACATTTTATATTTGACCCTGTTGACAGTAGGAAAATGAGTAAGGAGAATGCTGGTTCTGAATCTGAAATATCTGAAGGGCATGCAGACAGCCTCATACACACTCTTTTTTAGAAAATGAACTACTGGTGCCTTTTGTTTTTACTTTCTGGAGATTACCACATAATCCCCTCTCCCTCCTCCACCTCCACTCCTACCCAAAGCCTTCCCCTTGTAACAAAAATAAAAACAAACAAGCAAATCAGCCAACAAAAACAACCTACACAGCTGAGGTCTGCTAGCATACTGTAACATTTCACAATTGTTGTCCCCTACCACTCTAAGGAAAGAAGGGAATGCTTTTCTTTTTTTAAAGTTAAAATTATTAAAAGCAAACCTTTAAAGTTTTCAGAGTGCCTTACACATATTATGTTATGTGAGCTATGTTTTCCTCTTCGGCAAAATAGGGGTTACAAAAAGAAAATATGTGAAAAGTAGTTTGCAAACCTTAAAGTGAATGCACATATGAAGGGTAAGTGACTTGCCCAGGGTAGCATAACTAGTTAGCACGTGGGATGGGAATTTGAACTCCAAGTCCAGCACCCAACATTCTCTGTGGCTACCCTGCCTTTCATCTCTAGGATCAAGGCTTTCATCTTCTAGAATAGTGATTCTTCTCTTTGTAGATTTGCTTTACTAATTGCTCATACCTGTGTTCTGTACCATGCATCTCTTTTTTGAAAGTCTCTTAATTTTATTTGAAGAAGTTTATGAACCTTTGGGATAATTAAAGAGCTTCTTGGGTCGGGGGGTCAGGCCAGGGGGTGGGAATCATTGTTTCAGGCCGGTCTATCCAGCGTTCGCTGAGCTGCCAGCTGTAACTGGGAGTGTGCACGAATATTTCTTGCTAGTGAGTGGGAGAGGACATTTTTGTTTTTTGAGCCTTCAGGGGAAGCTGGGCAGTCAAAGGAAAGAGTTGATTTGGGTCTAAGTTGTAAAGGTCTCAGAGGACTCTCCAGTCTGGTGTTATCCCAGTGGTGTAACAACCCACCTACATTCCAGTCTCCCCACCCCCACCCCACCTGCCCCTGTTGACTATATCTCATGACAGATCTCAAAGGGTCATCAAAACAAGACTATTTCAGGGCCCTTATCTTGAATCTTTTCTTGTGAAAACACACACACACGCACAAAAGCAGAAGACCCTTAATTCAGTGCTGGTAGAACTGGGCTTTGGTTCAATTGCTGTGGAAAGCAATTGGGAATTATGCAAGAAAGGTTACTAAATTGTTCATACCCTTTGACCTGGACATCCCACTATTGGGACTATGGAGAAAGGGTAGGGAGCCTCACACGTGCAAAAATTTTCACAGCAATAGTATTTGTGCTTAAAAATTCGAAATAAAATTTTTGCCCAATGGTTGGAGAATGCCTGGATTCATCACATGAATGTGCTTAAATGTGACTGCAGCATAAATAATGACAAATAGGAAAACTTAGAAAAACCTAAGAAAACTAGTATAAGAGATGCAGAAGGAAGAAAGCGGAGCCAATAGAAAAACATGCAGAATGGCTGCAACAATGTAAGTAAAGTCATTGTAGAGGCAGCAAAACTTGTCAGATACAAGGGTCAATGTTAGTGCCATACTGTCAAAGCTTGAAGGCACGAGACTCCTTTCTGCTAGCAACTGATAACTGATGGGTGTTTTCCGGGGAATGTACTTTTTTAGGGGAGGTTGTGTGGTGGCTGTTCGGAAGTGTCTTGTGTCAGAGGTTATCTGTGGGTTTGCCGGGAAGTGTCTGTTGTATCAAGAGGAAATGTATCCCCAAAACCCCAAACTCTTTTTTCAAAGAAATAAAAAAAGAGAGATGTCAAGTCATTAAATAGAGAGAGAGAGAGATGATAGATATAGATATGGATATATAGATTGTGAGCTGACCATCTTTTTTTGGTAAGGAATAAAATGCTCCAAAGCTGATCTGCTGACAGCCTCCTGCTCCTTGCCTCTTTCCTGTCTGTTGCTGGCTTACAGAGTCAGCTGCTAGGTAACGGAGATCAGGTGTGGGGTTCAGGAAACTGTAACATGAACTGGCTTAACCCAAGAAATTGGAAAGGTAAAACCTTTGAAAGTGACCAAATTAGTATGATCAAATCCCCAAAGCTACTTCTATTATATATAACCCTATAATATTAGCTACCACTTATATCAAGATTTAAACTATTAAGATTTACAAATATTATCTTGTTTGATTCTTACCACAACCCTGTAAAGTAGGTGCTATTATTATCTCCATTTTGCAAATGCGGAAACCAGGGCTGAGAAGTTAAGTGAGTTGTCCAGAGTTACTAAAATAATAAATGCCTAAGGCAGGATTCAAACACAGGTTTTCCTGCCTCCAGGTCCAGTGCTATACTCAACTTGTCAAAAAGGGAACTCAATATCTTCTCCCTCCCTCCCTAAGGTCTCCCCATTACCATGCTCTCCCGTTACTGGGTGAGGACTTCCACCTTCCCAGTCACCCAGCCTTGAAACCTGGGTGTCATCTGTGACTCCTCACTCTCACCCTCATGTCCCATCTGTTGCCAAGTCCTTTCAATTTTATCTCTAAGCCATCTCTTACATGTGCACCCTTCTCTCCTCTGATACTGCCACCACCTTGATGCAGTTCCTCATCACCTTACTCCTGGACTATTGCAGTAAATAACCTGATGGTTGGTCTTTCTGCCTCAATTTCTGTCCATCCTCCACTCAGCTTCCAAAATGATCACCCAAAAATGCAGATCTGATCACGTCAGAAACCTATGTCAGTAAACTCCAGTAACTCCCTATTACCTCAAGGATTGAATACAATATTGACAATAGCCTCCTTGCTGTTCCTCCAACAAGATTTCCGTCTCCTAACTGCAGGCATTTTTATTGCCCTCCACTATGCCTAAAATGCTTTCTGTGCTCATCTCCTACTCTTAGCTTTTCTGGGTTCCTTCAAGTCTCAGCTAAAATCCCATCTTCTGCAAGAAAGCTTTCCTGATCACCTTTAATGCTAGTGCCTTCCTTCTAAAATCATCTCCAACTTATCTTTTTTTTGCATAATTGTTTGCATGTTGTCTCCCCCATTAGATGGTCAACTCCTTGAGAGTAGCAGCTGTCCCCACCTTCTACCCCCAGTGCTTAGCACAGTGTTTGGCACATAGTAGATTCTTAATAAATGTTGACTTGATTTTACAGTACCACCCACCTGCCTATTCCAGCCTAACATTGGACTGGACAAATTGCAGGCTTTGGGCCATCCCTAACCACAAGCAAGCATCTTTTTTCTTCAGTTGTACAAATCTCTCTTTCTTCCCATCCCCATCCCCAAATGAGAGAAGTTATCAGTTTTCTCTCATTTAAAAACTGATAGAGAAGGAAATGGAGAGGGAGCAGAGGAAAGGGCAAAGAACTGGATTTTACATAGCTTCTGAACCTTGAAAACTTCTAAGAAGTCAGTGGTTCCAAGTGGGGTGGCCAGGAGGGATGTGGGAAAGTATCAGCTTTCCATTGCAGGGACAAGGAGATATGCCTTAGGCATGGAACAGAATAGTTGAAGCAGAATATGGGATTTCAGTGTATAAGGTAGCAATTTGTAGGCACTAATCAGGATGGGTTATCACTGGATCTCCCAGAATGCTAGAGCTGGAAAGCACCTTCCAGATCATCCAATCCAGCCACTTCATTTTACAGATGGGGAGGTTTCACAGAGATGGTAGATATTTTTAGGTAAGCTTCTATGTGTGCCTTTGATCTCATCACAAAAAATGAGAGTAAAGTTGCTGTTGAAAAACAATTGTAACATGAGAAACATTGAAGAAATTTTTTTTCTTTTTGTCTTTGTAGCCCTTGGGCTTTGAACAGGGTCTTGCAATACTGGTTACTCAATTATTGCTTCTTGAATTGAAAATACTTTTTTTTTCTTGGATAATTATGAATAATAATAATAATAATTCACATTTCCATGTCAATTTAAGATTTTTAAGGTTCTTGACTCATAGCCAGTAGCTTCCATTCATATAGGCTTTAAGATTTAAAAAATACATACATATATTATATATATATGTGTGTGTATGTACGTATATACACATATACACATAGATGTCCAGTCTTAAGAGGTAGAAAGTATACCATCTTTCAAATGTCCTTCTCCTTCTAAATTCCATTCTGGAAGACTAGCACCACCTGACCTCATGGTCTTACGTTCTTTTTGTTTACTGAACACTGTATCTGACATGCATGAGTTTGTTTCAGACGTATTTGTTCATTTGTAGGTTTTCCCTATTACTGTCTCCCTTCTAGGACAAAGAAACCAAATTTGTTTTGTCATTGTCTCCAGTGGGAGGCTGGTGGCCATTGCATAATGGTTGCCCAACAGATGTTATTCACCAACTGTTCTGATGTTTCAGGTTGTCAGTGTATTTTGTTCTGGTTGGGTTTTGTTTGTTTTTGATCCTGACAAGTAATTCAATCAATTTAAGGAACTGCTTTCACCAAAGTAGATTTGCAATGTTACTGCAACTTTTAATCTTTGAGAGTCATCCAAGAGCCTGAGAAGCTAAGTTACTCACTCAAGGTTGTGCAGTCCCTATGTGTCAGAGATAGAACTTAACCTAAGGTTGTCTTGATTTTGAAGCTGACTCTCTAATCTACTGTGGTGTGCTAATTTTCTGTTGGTATGTAATTAAAAAATTTACTCCTCTATGCCTCCTATATCATCATTTGTGTGGATATGGATGTGAATGTGTGTGTGTGTGTGTGTGTGTGTGTGTGTGTTGGGAAAGGAAGGAAGAGAATATAATTATTACTGTGCAATTCAAAATAATGAACAACTCAGAGAAGCATGGGAAAACACATGAACTGATGCAGAGTGAAGTAAGCAGAACCCAGAGGAAAAGGGGAGGGAAAGGAACAAGCATTTATTAGGCACCTACTATGTGCCAGACACTCTGTTAAGCACATTACAAATATTACCTCATTTGAACCTTGCAACAACCTAATGAGGTAGGTGGTGCTATTATCCCTGTTTTATTGTTGAGGACATGGAGGCAGACACAGGTCAAAGTGACTTGCATAGGGTCACATAGCTAGTTAAGTGTCCAATACTGGATCTGAAATTAGGATTTCTTGACTCTAGGCCCAGTGTCCTATTCATCACCTAGCTGCCAAGAAAGCAATATAAACAATGAGTACAACAATGCAAACTGAGACAATAATAATAATAAAAACTGAAGACTCTATTTACAATGACCAAACAGTCCCAGAAAAAGAGGTGAGGAAATTTACTTCCATCTCAAATTTATAGAGGTGTAGTACATTGTACATATTATCAGACTTGGTTGATATGTGTGTTAGTTTTGCAGAACTTTTTCTTTTTTTGGTGTGTGTGTTGTTGTTACAGAGGATGACTTTGTGGGGAGTGGAAGGTAGAAGGATATATTTAGAAATGAAGGTGATATAAAGACAAAAGATATAAATTTTTAAAATGAAAAAAATTACCCTAGAAGTTTGTTATTTTTTTAAAATTATTTTAACCTTAGCTCTTATGGTAGATGTTTTAACAGATCTCTGGAGATCTTTTATAGCAGAACAGACCTTTCATCTTAAATAATTTGGGTCAGTCCAGTTTAGCTCCTGGGAAGCGCTTTTGAAAGGCCCTGCAAACCATGTGAAGTTATTTGAAGAGTGAAAGAGTTGTAGCAAAACAAGACGGGGCTGAAAAATACAAATCAGCCTAGGAAGTTTTAGCTAAAAAAGCTTAAAACTGAACTTTCCTTGTTTGTGTTATATCAAAATCGTCCATATGGTCTCTTCTGCCCTAGGTTTTAGGTAAGTAAAAAGCCCCACCCAATGCTGTGACCCCACCCCCTCTTGGTCTGCCATCTGGGAAGATTTCTCTTCTTCGTGACATTTGGCCTACAGTGCCAGAGGAGCTCGTGTCTGTAGGTATATGTAAATTGAGTTGCATTTTAAATGAACAATCTGTACCTTGGATTCTGTTTTATGGTTCATAGTGTCTGGTACTTTACATTGGGTGGAGTGCATCCAGGAGTGTGCAGGTAAATGTTTGACAACTGGCTTACAGAAGAAAAAAAAATGTGTTATGACACACTTTTCAGTTTAATCTCCATTATCAACATTTTCTTCATCACTACTCAACAAAACAATAAATCAAGCCTTGGTTTGTACTGTTGTCCAAGATATAGTGCTCACACTAAAAATTTCACAATCAACTTTCAAGCTGATCTGAGCTGACTCCAGCACACCCTTGGGTACATATCACTCACGCCCACACAGAAAAAGAGGGAAGAACCCTGCTATCTCCAAGGTTTCCAAGAACAACCAGTAAATACTAAACACAACGTTACAAGGTGTTGAAGAGTAAACACAGAATAAAGAGGGTTATACGGATCTCTGAGTGACAGTGTTTCTTTTGTGGCATTTAGGGAGGAAATCAGGTGTATAAATTAGGTGTGGACTGGTCACCTTGAAATACGCAGACTAGAGTTATTGTTCAGCCTTTTTTTAGTCATATCTAACCCTTTGTGACCCCATTTGGGGTTTTCTTATAGAAACCGAAGCAAGCAGGGTTAAGTGACTTGCCCAGGGTGACACAGCTAGTGTGTGAGGCCACATTTGAACTCATAAATATGAATCTTCCTGATTCCCAGCTATCCATTGTAGCTCACCCTGTAGAATGTAAGCTCTTTGAGGGCCCAGCACAGAATAAAGCAATTAGTAAATGCTTGTTAAAGTTTCTAAACCTCCAAAGTCACTTCTTTGCTCTATACAACCCTAGAAATTTCCATCTTTATTATTCTCAAATAACTTAAAAAAAAAATTTAGCAATCTCTTAATGAGATTCATACAAGGGGAAAATCTTGAATAATTTTGGGTTTTAAAAAAATTAAATTCCTCCATTTCTAGCTGGTTTAGGAAAAATCTAATAGCAGGAATGTTTTTTACCTCTTTGACAAGCGGAGACATTCAGTAAGACAAAAGTCATAAAATTGTAGTAGCCCAGAGCAGAAAAAAATCTCAGAGGTCATCTTCTCCACCTCCTTCCCCAGAGCAAGAATTTCCTCTTTCAGTTCTCTGATGGATGGGAAGGAAGGTTGGATAGTTGTTGTAGGGAGGACCTTCCTAGCACTGAGTATTGTACATTGTATATTGATTTACTATTTTTAAAAACAAAAGATGACCTGGAAATGTTCTGATGAGATACAAAAGGGAATTGGTCTACTGAGACAATTAAGCTTTGCAGCAGAAGATGAGAATCTTAATATTCTTCTATAGTCCTGTAGTGTAATGACACTACTACTGTCTCTAAAGGGAATAAAATGAGTGGAAAAGGGCTGGAGAGACCACTTTACCAGAGGCTGGACTAGCTAGCACTATGTTAGTGTGGAAGTAGAATAGACATCACACATATACACACACACAGACACAGACACACACACATACATATATATGTGTGTGTGTATATATATTTATATTTATATATATATAAAATTTTAAGGTTTACAAAGAGCTTTACAAATATTATCTCATTTGGTCCTCATAAGAAGCCTTGGAGGTTGAGGATATTATTATCCCCATTTTACAGATGAGGAAACTGAGGCAAACAGAGGTTAAATGACTTGTCCAGGGTCACAACCAGTTAAGTGTCTGATATCAAATTTAAACTCAGGCCATCCTGAGTTCAGGCTTTATCGGCCTCTAGCTGCAATTCAAGAGTGGGAGATGATCTTTTGACTCCTTGCTCAGCATTTACCAGCACCAGCACTAACTATATGCAAAATTATGAAAAATGTAGATTTTCACCCTTCTTGGCAGTCTCATTGAAGGACCCTGCTCAGCACCACATAAAGGCTAGTTGTCCCTTGGTCACTAGCCCCAGCTCTAGTCTTCTCTCTTCTACCCTCCAATCTCCTATCAAATTTTATCTATTACTTTCATCAGCAAAAAAAGTTTCTTAGCTAAGACATTGAAAAGAACTTGAGAAACTAACTCAAAACATGCTGCTAACAGTTGATAGCTTAATTTAGTTCAGTTCAGCGATAGAGTGTTATCATTTTAACAGAGGTCAATGCCCTATCAAAAAAATGAATCTCTAACTGCGGAATGTCAAGTATCAGGTCAACAAACATTTAACAATTGACACACCTGCTGGGTATAGAGCACTCTAGGAGGGCCTGGGAAGCTACTCTTCCTGGAGCTCACAGGCTTCTAGGTGAAGACTTTTGTGTACCCCTCAAATGACACCACATAGGTAATCAATCACCTACTATCCCTACGTGACCTACCCAGCCAGTACCTTCAATATCCTACAGCCCAGAAAACAAAGGCTGCTCACTAAATTTTAACTCAGGGCTTCTTTTTTCCCCTCCTGATGCTCCCTTGGCTTTACACTAGTTTGCACTAGTACCCTGCCTCTTAGGTTAGAGGGAACTCATTGGAGTTGGCATTTATTGCCAAGGAGTTGGCAGGTGTTGGACCTGGAGGAAGACAGGAGAGAAAAGTGAGTTGAAGATTGTCTGAGTCAATAACTTTTCTCACTTCACCATAGGAGTGGAAAGAGGGAAGACCTAGCTTGGACTAGACAAGTGGACTAATTTCTTGTGGGGATAGCTGGCTGGGGATGGGAGGGGAGAGGGATAGATTTAGAAATATAGGTGATAAAAAAACAAAAGGTTTCAACAAGGGACCTCATAGGTCCTTTTTAATTGTGAGAATTTCAATTGTTACAAACAGAAAAAAAAAACTTTAACTGAGTTTATAGATTCCCATTTTCAATTGAAAGTAATCTTGGAAGTCATCTAGTTCAATAATGTCAAACTCAAACAGAAATAGGGGCCACTAACCTGTAAATATTGACTTCCAATTACATTTTAATCTGGTTCAGGTCCCATGGGAGTATCGTGGGCTGACAGTTCTGATTGAGTTCAAGCTCATCATTTTGGGGCCCAGAAATATTCAATGATCAATATCATACAAGTGATCGAACAGGTGGCAGAACCAAGATCTGAAGCCAAGTTCTCTGGTGCCTTCCAGGCAGTAAGGTGGCACAGTAGATAGAGTCACGAAGACTCATCTTCATGAGTTCAAATCTGGCCTCTGACACTTAACTAGCTGTGAAACCTTGGGCAAGTCACTTATAACCCTGTTTGCCTCAGTTACCCCATCTGTAAAATGAGTTGGGAGAAGGGAATAGCAAACCACTCCAGTATCTTTGCCAAGAAAACCCCAAATGGGGTCATGAAGAGTCAGACATGGCACCAACCACCACCTCTGGTTTCACCCTCTGATGTAGTTCCCCAGACAGTACTTCCCAGGCCAAACTATTCTACATTGATGTGAAACTTTAGACTTGAGAGAAATTACATTGGTCTTTCATCTTTCACATGTGTACAAGAAAGATATTTTTCTATAAGAAGATTCAGTCCCACCCAAGGTATTTACCTAATAATTGGGGAGGTACCCTTCTCAAGTTAGTGCTAGAATAATTTTGGGTGTGTTCCTTGCCTAAAATGGGTGAAGAAATAGGGAAGTCCTTCCAGCCCAGATTTTTGGGAATATTTCCATTTTCAAAAATCCCCACCCTTACTCCTTTGATTCCATTTTCATAAATAAATATGTATCCAGTCACCCCAGGACACAAGTAGATCTTTAAAGTCACCATTTATGTGTTTATATATTCCCCCACTCTTTCATTGTCCTAAACCTAACCCAACCCCTCTCTTCCTCCCAGTATTTGGTACTGTTTGTAACTAAAACCACTGACTTCTTGCTCTAGGTCATTACAAATCTCATGGATTCCCAACCAGTAACTGAAGGTTTTCATCCTTTGCAAATATTAATCCGTTCTTAAGGCCAAGAACATGGGCTACACCTTGACTAAGGTAAAAAAAAAAAAAAATACATGACAAATAAGAAGGAATAGAAAGTAATAAATACTTGTGGAACCCCCTCCCCCGCAAAAGGAAGGTCTGCTACAAATAAATGCATGAGAGAGCCAGGAATAGCTTAGAGGCTGGCCTACGCCCAGTCTTTCACTGGGGAGAAGCAATTTGCCCTACCACTGAATATTCCTTGGGACCCTTACTGCCGGGGCTACCAAGACCATGTCTAACACAGGTGGCAAATCGGTCCACCATGAAGACTTTGAAGAAATGTTACAAAATACACAACACAGCTTATGTAAATATTTTTTAAAGATTTTACTGCAAACCAATTGCCCACACACAAAAAAATTGTGTGGTAGGGGAAAAGGGTTGTACATATTATAACCATGTTAATCACAGTACATTACAATGATGGTATACATTACATATAAGTCTGTAAGTTTAAATATACAACTAAGTGTCATAGCACACTGTACAGACCTTTTCTTTATACAATACATACAACAAAACCATAAATAATGCCCATTTTACAGGTGACATTTTAAAACAAACAATGAAACAAACCAACAGCTTTGACCGACTGCAACTAGGGCATTGGTCCATAAAAACCCTTTCTAAAAATAGAAATATTTGTAGCAGCAATGCTTTCTTCAAGCATCTGGGTCCAAGTCATTGCAAGACCATTTTCAATAAATTTTAGTTATTAACTATATATATATATCTTACAAAAAAAAAAACAGTCTACACATAAATTTATCTTCCACATATGGAAGAATCAAACAATGTCCCACATTGTAGCGTCCTGCAAGTGTCACATTGATGCTTATAACTAAATCCATTTGTAGTAAGCATACTGCACATATACATACCATTGTTCACATAGTAAACCCACAAGGGAGAAAAAAAGATTAAAAGTTGAAACACTCTGAAATAAGGGAAAAAAAAAGCTTTGGAGCCAACAAGGACCTCATCAGATAAAGGCACATTTCATAACATCTATTATCATAGCCCATACAGATCTTCACAAGACTGCTTTCCCAACTCCATCTTCCTTCCTACAAAAACTACACACCCGCTACCCATGACAGCAGTATCACGCTTGTTTCAAAGAGATAGCACCACTTTGGAGGAGGAGAATAAGAAAACGAAAAGCTTGTGAGCTCACTGAAAGGAGGAGTTAATGGGCTCTTCACAAAGCTTTCAGCCAACAGCGTCGTTGAAATTACAGTTGCCAAGCTTCCAGAGATGTGCAAATTTTTTTTTTTTAAAGACGTCTGGTCAGCTGTCAGCTAGGCTGAAGGGCGAAATGAAATAAACACACACACACCGAGCCATCTCAGAACCTCTCTCTCTCTCTCAAAACCAGTCCAGTCCAAGCATGTTCAGAGGAAAGAATCCACAGGAGGCGCATAGGAGAAACCTAGGAAAGCCTCTGCTGCTTCCTTGACGCTGGCAGTGATCAGGATGCTATCCGGGGATTTGCCGATGGAGTTTGGAACAGGTTCTTCCGTAAACTCAGGATCGAAATGTCGAAGATCGCTGGGTCCACTCTAAGGGAGGCAAGGAGAAATACACTGAGTTAGGTTTAGAGCAATGGAAGACCTAAGTGATAGGTAAAGCCATTCAAGCATCTGTGGGTAATTCAGGGCCTACTTTGGACACGTTAGGTATGTATTACACTATCCTTGCTCATCTTGGACTTGGTAGTCCTGGGCACAAAGCCTAATTAGAATCTCCTAGGGAGCAGTAAAAGTGTGCTGGACGTGGAACCCGAGGACAAATCTTGGCCCTTCCACTTAATACCCAAGATCCCTTTGGCGAGTCACTTCAAATTTCTGTACCCTAGGTAACTTTTTTTTTTCCCCCTTGAAAAGAGCTGGACTAAATGACCTCTAAAAATTCCTTCCAGTTCTCCATCTATGATCATCTGTTTCAACGAATCATTTCTGAAATTAGCTCCAGGCAGATGGATTGTACTTAATACCCCTCCATATTTTAGAGATGATCACAAGGCAGGTTTAAATGAAGCTGTCACTGCCTCTAGGGGCAGGTCAAGTGATTTGTCAAAGCCACAAATCCACTGCTTTTGTTCCAAAAATGTAGAGATAGAGACTGTTCACTTGACTATTTTGTCTGTTACTATGTGGGTAAGCGTGTGAATGAAGATGAGGGAGGGAACGGAAGGTGGAGAACCGCCACTTCCTTTGATCAAAGTTTATCTTATGTTCTAGTTACAAAAGCACTTAAGACCTTCTGAGTCACACTGGTTCCCTCTGACCAAGCCAAGGCTAAAGAAAGAAATGCCCTTTGGGGGACCAACTATACTTAGAAGTGATACTCACCACATTTGGGTTAAAAGGGGGAGTAATCTTCTTATTAATAAGATCATCCCAGTTAATAAGGGAGAAGAAGATGTGATTCTTAATCTCCATCTGTTGGAAAGAAACACAAGACTCACTTAGACAAGTCTAATTCAATAAAGGTGGGATGGTCTAGCCTTCAGCATTCCTCCCATGAATCCCTGCAACCCCCACTAGAGCTGCAATATGTTTACTTACAAAGTCATCCTTGGCACCAAGCCTTTTTGTCCTATCTTTCTGCAGAAGGCCCTCGAGAAGGTGTCTTGCAGAATTTGTGATATTTGGCTTCAGTTGGAGTGGCTTGTTCAAAATGTTGTCATACATCTCAGCTGTGTTTCGACTGTAAAAAGGAGGCTTCAAGGGGGGAAAAAAAGGAATATGTTTAATTGAAATATAGTGAGGTTCAATATAATATTTAAAATATAGTGGGGTAGTCAAAATGTCTGTGAGCTGATAACTTAATAAAAAAATTTAAAAGCCATCTACTTGGGGGAGTGCTCAGGGAGAAGGATGTAGGCTACTTAAAACAAAAGACCTGTTAAAAAAAAATTTTAAGACAATCTATCCGAAAGTTGCAAAACACTGTGAAACACACAGCCAAGCTCCCGCTGAGTCATCAGCCTGTAGTGACCTTACTGATAAAGGCAGAATATTCTTGGCTGACTGAAGTGTGTTTGCATAAATTAATTTAAGTAGAGCCCTTGCCAGGGTGTGGGAAAGGTGGGAAGAATAAGGTCTCTTTTCAAGGTCTTTCCTATTATTTAATAGGCTACTTACCAGACCATAGAGCATTTCATATAAGACAGCCCCGAGGCACCACCAGTCAACTGTTCTGTCGTAAGGCTGCTTGTGAAGTACTTCCGGGGCAAGATACTGTTTAAAAAAAAAAAAAAAGATTGATTTTAAATTAAAGTCCTAGGAAACCCCCATAGAGAAGACTGTCTTTTAAGTGCAAAGTACTTTAAAAAACATAGGTATAAAATTTCTGTTTCTTTACTACCACCCCTGCCCCATGCAGCTATAATTTAGACTATGTGATTTCATTGACCCTTCCAGATGGCTCAGATGCACTTAGTTTTACCAATATTCTCTTCTGAGCAAGAGAAGGTTTTCTAATTCTCTCATGTTTATTCAGATACCAATCTCTCTCAGGTGTGCCATGAGTAGAGTAAGAAAAACACCTGTGAGTATTTTCTCCTTTAATTTGACCTTTCTCTTCAGGAAGAGGGGCCCAAGAGGCTCTAAGCTCAGGACTACACCTACCTCTGGGGTGCCGCAGAAGGTGGACGTTGTGCCATTGTGTTCAATGTTTTCTTTACAGAGTCCAAAGTCTGTCAGGACAATGTGCCCTTGTGAATCTAGCAAAATATTTTCTGGCTTTAAGTCTCTAAAGAACAAAAAATGGAGAGGCAAACATATACTTCAGTTTTGCTTTGCAATAAAATCATATGGTATTTATAATTCATAACAATTTTGAAAACAAGCAAACATACATGCACACTTTATAAGTTCCCAAGACAGGACACTGCCCCCCATAATTGACAAGTTAACGTAAGGTCCTGGGGGCTTCACTACAGGCATGTATTATAAAAAGGCCAGCTATTACTTATATCCATAGTATAATCTATGCTTAAGTCAGAACACATGGTGCAGCGTGAACATAAAATGGATATTGCTTACCTGTAAACAATATTCAGAGAGTGCAGGTAACCCAGGGCACTGGCAATTTCAGCAGCATAAAACCGAGCTCGGGGCTCCAGAAAGCATCGCTCTCTCTGGAGATGGTAAAACAACTGCAGGAGACAGACAGAACACAGTTAGGCGCCTGCTGACAAAGCCTGTTAACAATGCATTTAATCAGATTTGACATCTATGGCCAAGGAGGACAATGGCAGGAAGTGTCCTAATGATACACTAGCTATTTGAAACCTGCCTGGTTGGAGAGGGATACTAATCCTGGGTTAACTTCTCCCTTCAACTGTCCTTTAAAAATTTTCCCCTAAATGAAATGAGACTGTATATGCAAACTCTACCCTCTTTCCAAAAGAGATTTCTTTTCTGCTCACCTCTCCACCATTGATGTAGTCTAGGACAAAGTAGAGTTTATCTGCAGTCTGGAAGGAGAAGTGCAGTCCAACCAGGAAAGGGTGTTTGACATTCTTCAGAAGGACATTACGCTCTGACATAATGTGTTTCTCCTAGAAAAAGGATAACAGATTTAACGGTGACATTCTTGAACGTACAAAGAATGTCATTCGTATATGCTGCCACGCCTCCCCTCTGGAAAAAATAAAAAATGTTGACTGTACCTCTTTCTTTTTCAGGATTGCTTTTTTCTGAAGAACTTTGACAGCATAGAAATGCTCCTCTGCCTTGTGTCTAGCAAGAAGAACCTGAAATTAGAAAGTAGAAAGCTTTGTACCCTGGTTTAACGCAAACTCCCCCCCCCACACACAAACAAAGAAAAAGGGCTATCGTTGATGTAGTTAGGCAAAATTTACCTTTCCAAAACTGCCTTTTCCAATTACTTTCAAGAAATGAAAGTCTGATGGCTTTGCATGGGGATTGGATGATGGGCCAAGATTGATCTGCTGAGATGGACTGGGCTGGGGAAAAAACAAATGAAGAAAACTCAACACATGCTTGATATGTCTTTGGAACATTCTACTCTTTAAAACAAAAATAATTTGTGAGGGAAGGATGTAGTCAGCAAAATTAAACTACATCAGTGTGACCAGAAAGTTAAGCTTAATCAAAAGTCCTTATGCATCTACCCAAAGAAAATTTCAGAAAAGGTACACAGGGACTTTTGGTGAACCAAGTTTCAAAATGCCTCAATTTTTTTCTTAAGTCCACATACTCAATACCATCACTGTGTTATGGGATGAACTAATGAGGCATTCTTGTTTCTAGGCTAATTTCCAGAAATGCTATTTTTAAACATTAACGTAGGAGGACTCCTGACTCATTTACAATTTTCTTCAGAAGATGCATCATAAATGAAAAATACTTACTGGAGGAGAAGGATTGGCATTCATAAGCTCAGGCTCTTGAGGTTGAGAAATTTTCAAAATAGATTGAACTTCAGAACTGCAGAGGGCAAAGGTTAAAAAAAAAAGTTAGAAGTTTGCCACTAGGGGGCACGCTTTATTCACGAATGTGAATGGTTTAGTATTTTTTTCTCATTAAATAACTTCAAATGGAAAATACCCAAGTACATTTCCAGATTCAAGAGTAAATTCTTTAATTTATTATATAAGATGCTTTGCATAGTTGACAACTTCTGAATTATGTAGTTGTTAAAATTTAATCCTAAATCTTAGAGTACTGAAAATAAAAACTACTTTTAAATAACACTACATTTAAAAAGAACAAAAATCCTTCCTTTTCCAGAAAGTCTGTGAGTTTTCAAGGGACTTCAGTTTTTTTCCCTACTAATCTCAGAAAAACTTAAGTACAGCCACTTTAAGTTTTATTTCTCCAAACTGCAAATACTTACTGTTTGCAGGCATACGAGTTGCTGGCAATCTTCTGAATAAAATCATTCAATCCCATCCTTCTCTGTTTCATGAAAGCTGCAAAATAAGAAAAAATAACATTTAAATGAGATTAAAAAACACACAGTACGGGATTCTTTAAAAAAAAAACTACCTAATTAATGCTCATCAAACCTAGATTAAAACTACACTCGTTTTACCAACACTCACCAATAAGGATTGCTACCATGCCCCTCATCTTTGAGTAAGTGAGCGTAGCTCCTGAAGCCTCGGTTTTCACCGTCATCTCGGCTTGCAGGAAAGGAGCAAAGGAATCAGCTGCTGAATGAGTAAGTCCAAAGCTGCGTACCCAAGCCTAGCTCTCAGCACCACTCAAAGTGCTTCTGCGGAGCTTCCTCCCCAGAGGCTCTTATATAGACAGCTCCACCCGGGAAGGGGCGGAGCCACCAGGAACAATGAGGGCGAGGCCAAGCCTCCTGCCTCCGCTCAGCTCCCTAGGCGGGCGAGCGGAGCAGTGCCCAGTGCGTCCAGCTGGCGCCCGGCCCTAAGTCTTTTTAGTCTGTGCCCCCCCCTCATCGGGTCATCTCCCCGGGCGCGAGGCAAGAGGGGCTAAGCTAGAGAAGCCGCTGATCGTGCAGCAGCCACAGCAGCGTGCAGAACCAGAGAGACAGTGAGACTCTCGCGACAGGAGCAGGGTAGCAGGCAACTGCGAGCAGAACCGAAACCGGGAAAGAGAGGGAGACGCTCCGGGGTAAAAGCTCAAGGGTACTGACCGGAGGGCACAACTGTACCAGCTAGCTAGGCTTATCTGCACCGAATCTGCTCCCCCCAGGCAGAGGAGGGGAAACTGGACAGCAGGGAAGGGGCGGGGGGAGGAGAGGAAGGCTGGACTGGGGTAATTTTCCACCTTTCATTTATTCCACTAGCTCCAAAAGGAAATCAAAGTTGATGCACCATAGGCACTTCATACTCGCGAAGTGGTAGTTAGCTGAGGTTTTATTCATGAAGTCTCATTTTTTTCAGCTCAATTCAGATTCTCCAGCAACTTCTGTATTGCTACAGGAAATTTTGGAGACCCTACGCTTTCTCACATCTGGTTATTACTGTACACACACACACACACACACACACACACAGAGCTCTGTGCCATTGGAGACTGGGGCTCGAGCAGCTTGGCATAGTGAATTTACAGCCGAATTTAGAATCAAGAAGGTATGAATTTAACTCCTACCCCTGACATCTATAATCATAAATTATACCAGAGAAGCAAGTTACTTAAACTCTGTTTTCCCAAGCAACTGGGTCCAAACTACAGACCAGTTGTTGATCTGCACGCATAGAAAGGGATTTCCACACCAGGAATACCCACACTGAGGAAACCACAAGTCCACACTAAAAATAGAGACAGGGAGGCAGGAGAGTTAAATGCATTTTCTGAGTCTCCCCCCCCCCAACCCCCTCTTTGCCTAACCCTTAGGTCAACACCTAAAAAGGCATTCTCCGCCCCACAGTTCAGGACGGGAGCCGGGTCAGAAAGGCACCAAAGCATTAGATTTTAGCCAAACGTCTGCATGGACCCGTTCCTCCTTGCCCAGGTATTGGGCACTAGTAAGGATTCTCTCCCCCCAATTTCGTCAGCAGCGAAGCAACTAGTGGGCAAAGAAAGAAAAAAGACAAACTGGAGCCCCAACCCCAGTCGCCGGCAGGGGGTCCCTTACCAAGTCCGGTCAGCAGAAAGGACTCGCTCCTTTTCTGAGCCTCAGCTCTCTTTTTGTGGCGAGGCTTAAGCAACGACTCTAGCCGGGCCCTGGTCAGTGCCCCCTGCATCTCTCCCATGGATCCTCCTGGCCCCGGCGGGCTCAACACTAACCACTCTGGGTCCCTGGCTGGCACAAACAGCTGCAGCAACAGCAGCAGCGGCAGCAGCGGCGGCAGCGAAGAACAGCAGCCTGCTCGGCGCACAGCAGCCCCGAGTGATAAGCAAACTCTGACGTTTCCTTGAAGCAGCCGCCGTGACTCAGGCAGAGCAAGATTTCCTGCCCCTAGTCCCAAAACAAACAAATGGCCCTTGTGCACCCCCACAGCCCCTGCCCGAGTCGGCTTCCGAAAACGCCTTTTTTGTGCTTTGGGCCAAACCCAGGACTGAAAAATCCCAGAACTTGGAAGAGGAGGAAGGGAGGAAGGAAGGAAAGAAAGGAGGAAGGGGGAGGGAGAGGTCAGGAATGTGTAGGGGAGGGGGCGGAAATAAAATTCAAGTCTACAGAGAAAAAAAAGCACAATCCGCATTTCACTCTACCCTCCTCCCCGCCCCCCCCCCCCGCCAGTAGCTACTGGGAACATTCTGTCCATTAGCATATCATTTCTTGCTTTTTTTTTTAATTGGTGACCATGCCAAGGACACGTGAAGAGGTGGCATATTATAAAAGATGTGGGCATTTGAGGCTATACTATCGTAACCCCGCCTGAGGTCTCTAGGCCAATCAGGACAATGTGGGTTAAAAATCAATGGCCTTGCTTTTATGTACTCTCAAGCACCCTACTGTAAAATCAAGACCGTAGGAAGCAAATTTGCTTGGGATTACTTACTTCACCACTATCCCTACCACTGTGCCCTACACTCCTTTGAGAGCAGGGAATAGGTGTTTTCTTATTACTTTACAGTCTTTTTCTTCATCTCTAAGGTCTCCTTTATTCGAAGAGTGCTCAATGCATATTAATAGATGGGCTGGATGGCTTACTCCCTCTCATCCTGGAGGGGGAGGGTAGGAGAAAGGTGCACTAGGGAAATTCAATATCTCTGCAAAGCACAGATGCTGCAGGTTTGCCTGCCACTAACCTGTTAAGATTTAGGAATGGTTTGTAAGCAACCTAAGCACCAGGTGAATGGAAAAAGCCAGCCAGCACACTGGTTGGCCACTGGGAAAACATGAAGCAAGCAGAGGAGGAAAAAAAAGCATATAGAAGATGCTAATGATCTCATGCTTCCATGCTATCTGTTTGACTGATGGCTTGTTGGTCCAGGCAGGAGAGACTGCCCTGCAGTGACCCCTCCACTCCAACCCAATTTTGGATTGTATGCAGGGCTTGATTTGCTCTACCTATCAGCTGTCAAACCAGGAATAGAACAGAGGTTTGGGTTTTTTCCCCCTGGCCTTTTTCCCTTTTTCCTGTGCTGAGGAGAACTTTTCTTTGCACCTCAGGTGGTCCTAATATGATGTCTAGTCTGGTCTCTTTACTAAATAAGTGTCAACTTCATTAAAATAAGAGGGGAAGGGGAGTGGAGAATCACCTGAATTTACCACTCCTGGAAACTCAGGCTAGGAAAATGAGCTCAATATGCCCTTTGAAAACAAACAAACAACAACAATAACAAAAAGATACCCATTGCCTGAAATTTGTTTCAACAAGTAGTCACTCCAAATAAACCCAATAGCACTGGGTTTACAGAACTCAAATCACCACGCCTTTTTGGTGTTTGTTTGGCTTTTTCATACTTTTAAACTGCTTAAGCTTCTATACTTCAACACTCAAAGTCTGGCTTTCCTTCCCCCTCCACATAATCAACCAGCATTCAACATGCCCAGCTCCACCTCCCCTTTTTGTCACACGCCAAAGAGCAAATTTTGTTCTAGCCTCTTTCAAATATCAACCTGTTCTTTTGTCTTTAATAAAAAAAAAATGCTTTTGTTACCTCCAAGGAACTTTAGTCATAGACTTTCCCCCTACTTCCTCACTCCCCATCGACAACCAGTAAAATCCTCCAGATAACCAACCACAGGGAAAAGGGCTTTCTTCTCCCAGAGGCAAAGGGAGAGGGACCACACCAAAGTTAGAGCAAGAAAAGCTGACCAACCTTTTAAAGGAGATTTTACTGTGTCGTCTTTCATTCTTTTCCAGGAACCTGAATGCGAGGGGAATGAGGGATTTGTTTTCTGGTGGTCTGGGATCAAGCTCCTGTTGTAGACAGAGAAGCCTCCTTCCTCCAGTCTTCTATGGCTCTAGAGCCGTATGACAGGAAGAAGCCCAACTCAGACTTTGCCCTGTTTATGAACCCCGTATTTAAAGGTAATTTGCATATGGGAGAAGGAACAGGCTGCAAAGTTCAACACTGGGCCATTCCTCCTACCCTCTCCCCCCCCACTGTAACATCACTCTGAAAATCAGAGTCATTGATGTACCAGGTTTATTACACTTCTGCAAAACACCCAAGACATGTCACTCCTTGATTCTGATTACTATCACAAATCAGCCCAGAAAGAATTCAAAACACAGGCACATGGTGCATTCACTATTCTTTCAAAGGATCACTGTGTCGTGTGTGTATGTATGTGTGTGTGTGTGTGTGTGTGTGTGTGTGTGTGTTGAGGAGGATGGATGAGGGTTGGAGGTGAGGGGGGCGTTAGAGTACTTTCAGGAGATGCTGGGGGGTGAGAGTGGGCGGGGGGCGCACAGGCTAGTATTTGTGGTTGGGACAGAAAAGGAAAGTTTGATGCATTTGTCCCCTGCCTCACTCCCCTTTTAAAGTTCCGAAGCTGGAGACGGATGGGCTGCTGCACTTATCTTTTAACAGAGGGAGTCCAAGTTGTTGAGACTGGCTTTTCTTCCAACCGGATACCTGAGGGGTGGAGCAGGCGCCCCCCAGTCCTGTCCCGGCAACCAACTAAACCCTTCCGAACAGGAAAATGACAGATGCCTCATGGCTGGAGTTGCTAGTGGTGAGGGTGAGTGTGTGGTGGGGGTAGGGAGGAAGCTGCCTGAATCTCGTCTGCACGCGTGTGTCTATTGTATAGACTTTGGGTTGGTTTTGCATCTGTATGTTAGATGCTAAGCTTCCCTCCTCTCTCTTAGTCCTTTTCTCCAAATAGAGTCCCATTGTAAGACTAGGAAGTAGCTCTTTTCCTTTTACTCCTTCCGAGAAATGACCGTTTTGGTTCAGCCAACTGCATTTTAATTAATCCTAGAGGGCGCTCGTACTCTGTAAGTAAGGGCCGTAGCTCTCTCTAGATCTGGCCGTTCTCGGTGTTGCTTTCCCCACCTCTTCCCAATGTAGTCATTTCCAAAGTGTCCCTCACGCTAGACTTTCTGATCAGGAGAGAAAATAGGCAGTGTTTTTAAAGAATGCCTTGTGTTTGCCTCCTATACGCCATCCCTATCCTTTTACCCTCTGGATAAAAATCAGCCTTCTCTTTGTACCTGGAGTGTTGTACAAGTGAATTCAGAAATCCAAAATGATAACCATCTGCCACTGAATAAAGTTAGAACAAATGCAGAGGGGAAAGCCTTTTCCAATGTGCTTTAGCTAACTTAGAGATTTTTTTTTTGTCCCTATTGCAAACACAATTTATCTTCCCTCAAAATAAAGGATAAAACTTTTTCGACATAACTTTGTAGGCTGTAAATCCTAGCTTCCACATTCAGTCAACAAGCTCTTATTAAGTCCTTACTCCTTGGTAGACTAGATGCTAAATACTGGAGAAACCAAAACAAAAGTGAGACAGTCCCTGACTTTAAATTCTACTGGAGAATAAAACATATTCATAGATAAATAAAGACAAAATATATACAAATTAAATAATAAGTGATGGGGAGGGAATGACACCAACAACTGGAAAATTAGGAAGTCCCAAATTAAATTGTAAATTCCATGAGGTCAGGGCCAATGCTTTATACACCTTCCGTATTCCTTCAAAACTCTCTCATCAATTGAAATTCTTTTTAATAGCCACAACCAAAAAAAAAAAAAAAGTGCCGGGGACAGCTAGGTGGCACAGTGGATAGAGCACCAACCCTGGATTCAGGAGGACCTGAGTTCAAATGTGGCCTCAGATACATAACACTTACTAGCTGTGTGACCCTGGGCAAGTCACTTAACCCCCATTACCCAACCCCCCCCAAAACAACAACAACAAAAATGTGCCAACCAATAAGCAGAGAAATAAATAGGGAGTTCTGGTGCCCAGGGTAAACATAGTTGGGGCACACTTGGAAAGGACAGTCCTTGGCTGCTTCAGGAAACCTCTCCTCAAGACAGCCTAGCCCAGATCCCTGGGATAAGGCAATAGGGAGATGGTAGTAGTGTGTTGGTCACTGGGAGCGGGTGGGTCCCTTAGGGTAGGAATTAAGAAATACTAAGGAGGTATGGGAAGGATCCACTGGGGCGGGGAGGGGGGGGTCCTGGCAGAGGTGTTACACTTCCCAGTAAGGCTCTGCCAAAGAGATGTCATTGTGGCAAAAAATGAATAGGTGAACTCCATACCTTCTCAAAGAATTCACTTTGTCCTAGAAATTTGCTGCCTTGTTCAGGACACAGAAAAGGGTAATAGGGGCTTAACCCCATTCCTTTGGAAGCATTCCAGGGCTCAACCTCTATAGAGGTAATCAATATAGTTCATATTAAAGCAAGTTAACAAATCAGTTTATCCAGTACAACTAAAGAAAAGTCAGTAACAAAGAAGATATGGTTAAGTAAATATATTTAGAATACATTTAAGTGCTGTACTGATTATCATTATACATTTATACTGTTATAGAAAGAAACAATGAAGAAAAGTAGAATGTGGCGATTAACTTGAGGAAGAACATATATGGCTAAATTATTAAAATGCACAAAAATATATTACTTCTAATATGTGAGAGTTTGTTAAGATCACCAATGATTCCATGTTAAATATAACCCCAGATATACCTTAGATTTCAAGCAAGGTATAAACCAAGGACATGTATGCTTGCCAAAGGTGTTTGCCACTCACGGAGAATGCACTTTGTACGCAAGTTCAAATGGAAGAGGGATTCTCTATGGATGGTGAATACCTCTAGATGCTGTGGTTTGTAGATAACATTGTCCTATCCCCATTAAGCCCCATGACTTTATAGAGCTTCTTTAGTGAGATCCACAATGGCTAAAAAGGAATTGGCTTTTCAATCCACAGGAGAAAAATCAAATGGATGAAGAATGACTATTATCCGGGCTATAACATGCAGTGAAATGAGTTGAGTTAGTTCACTAATCTTGGATAGGCAGTAAAGACAGACAACGTACAGGGTCCAAAATTGAAAAGGAAAAACATAGCTGGCTGGAGTACACTTGGAAAACTGGATAGAGCTTCCCAAGATCCCAAATTGTTCCCTGACACATGCAAAAAAAAAAAGTCTTTTACTCCAATATTCTTCTAATGATATAACTGTATAGCTACAAATTGTAGAATATCAGAATGTCTAAAGAATTAAAATAACAGGTGACCCAAAGGGCAATGGAGGAACACATGGTAGGCATATGTAGGCTACAGTGTGCTCCCAACAGTGACTTAAGCAGAGAAGATACATAGAAGAAATCCAGTATATGTATGATTGGAAAAAGAATGAAGGGAAAGAACTACAGTTCCAAAGTGGATTTTGTGCTAAAGTTCAGAAATTTAGAGTTTGCTAATAGCACTTGAACTCTCCTTCAGAAGATTTTTTAAAATGTATGCGGTTATTAGTTAAAAGAGAAGCTGAGCCCTTTCCCTGCCTAGTAGCACCATTCTGAGCCCTCCTTGGAGGGATGGTCTCATTGGCGTCAGCTTTTTGTCCTAAAGCAGGGTGGTGCCCTAATGGCGTCTCCTCCTCCCTTCCCTGCTCCCCACTCCCCCAATTGAATCTATCTGTAAAAAAGTTGATTGACTACACACACACACACACACACACACACACACTTTATATATAATAGGCACTATATAAATGCTTATTTCCTTCCCCTGCCATCTCCCTCTGTAAGCTGTTTATTTTGGGTACATTTTATGAAGTTTGACCAGGGCACTAGCTGTAACTTTTGGTGGGTCAATTGATCAATCAACAAGCTCTTATTAAGTGTTCAATATATGCCGGGCATTGTGCCAGGAGCTTGGGATAAAAAGAAAAAAAGCCAGCCCCTGCCCTCAAGGCTCTTATAGTTTACTTGAATAGTACAACATATGCAGATAAGCAAATATAAGACAAATGCAAATGTAGCCTGTAGCTTAGGGCCCAAGATACTGGGCTTATGTAAATAGGGTCCGGCTGGACCCAAAAGGGTCAGTTTCTCTCTTTGTTTCCTACCCTAACCCAGAGTTTTCCTCCAGAGGAATCTCCAAATAAAGTTTAAGTATAGCTCAAGTATTGGTTTTCTCAATTGTGAGTAATGAGGTCCCCAACTTCCACATAAGCCTTCAATGTTTAATATGCACATAGATTATGCAATAGCCTTTGTTTCACTGACCAAGAGTCCAACGGCTCACTAGGACTTATGAACAAATACAGTTCCCACACCTGCCCCTCTCAGGCAAGCACATTTTGAGGGTAGATAAAAAGCACTTTTGTTCACCTGGACCCAAATTGTCAGAGGAATTCACTGGTTTTGTTCTCTAAATAGGATGTTGCTGTGCAGAAATCTGTGGCCTCTCTTCTCTCTCTGAGAAGACTGCTGTATCAGAGAATTGTCATGTAGTAAGAGTGAGACTTAGCAATCTAAGTGATGCTCTGGTACCCACAGCACATTAAAAGAAAGCCTCTAGTCTGAGCTCTATGGAGGATTGATGGAAGGACCCAAACAAGAATTGTATGAGATGAGCAGGCCTTCATAGACTTTGATCTATATGCTTGGAGGAAGTAGCCTCAAAGATTAGATCACAGATGAAACTGAAGAAAAAGAATGATGTTCTACTTATGGCCACTTTGGACGTATTCCCAAAACATTTTCAGGTAGACTTTAATGTGAATAATTAATGGGATTTTTAAAGTTTTCTAGGCACAGTGGATTAGAGTGACCATGACTATGCTTATCCCACAGGGTGGGATTAATGATTTTGAAATGATTAATAAATGAAAAACAAAATTATTGTGTGCTTACCCAAACACTATAAGCTCTGGGGATACAAATAAAAAAGTAAAGACAGTCCCTGCCCTCAAAGAGGTCACAGTCTAATAGAATCTGGATGGTATAGTGCATAGAGATGAACCTGAAGTCAGGATGACCTGAATGTGAGTCCTGCCTCAGATATTTACTAGCTGTGTGACCCTGGGCTCTTTCCAAGGGGCCTACAAACATGCTCAAGCCAAGCTCATGCTTAGAAACTTCTCACTAAATCCATTCATGCTTGCCAGCTACAGTCCTGTATCTCACCCCTTCTTCTCAGCTAAACTCCTTGAAAAAGCCATCTCTAATGGCTATCTCTACTTCCTTTCCTATCAGTCTTTGAAATCCTCTGCAACCTGGCTTCTGACCTCAACATTAAGCTGAAACTTCTCTCTCCAAAGTTACCAATGATCTCTATCTTTAGAAAATTAATTTTTTTTTTTTGGCTAGGCAATGGGGTTAAGTGACTTGCCCAGGGTCACACAGCTAGTAGGTGTTATGTGTCTGAGGCCGGATTTGAACTCAGGTCCTCCTGAATCTAGGGCCGGTGCTCTATCCACTGTGCCACCTAGCTGCCCCTAATTTTTCAATTAATAAAAGTGTGTCTTCTCACCTGCCTCCCCAACTCCTCCCTCTCCTCCCCAATTGAGAACTAAAGAAAAACAAAATCTGTTACAAACATATATAATCAATCAAAAAAATTCCACATTGATCATGTGCAAATATGTGTGTATATATACACATATACGTATATACATATACACACATACATAGATCTATCTTATTCTTATATATGTATACAGACACATATACATAGATTTATCTTATTTTTCTTATTTATCTTAGCCTTAGTCTTTCATCTCTTTATCAGGTGATGGGTAGCATGTTTCATCATTAATCCTCTGGAATCATGGTTGGTCCCTATGTTGATAAGAATTCCCAGTTCTTTCAAAGTTATTTGCCTTTACCATATAGTTGTCAGTGTATAAAAATTGTTCTCCTAGTTCTATTTACTTCACTCTGCATCAGTTCACAAGTCTTTCCAGGTTTCTCTGAAACAATATCCATAATTTCTTACCAAACATTAGTATTCCATAACATTTACATACCATAACTTGTTCATCCATTCCCCCAACTGATAGCCATCCCCTCAGATTCCTATTCTTTTCATAACTATTTTTATAACTATTTTTGTACATACTTCATTAGAGTTTGTTTTGCTTAGGATTAATTCCTCCCTAATCTACTGCCCTTCTAATTTTTCCTTCCTCTTCCCGCTTTCTTTCTTATTTGACTGTTGAGTGAAGTGTATTTCTGTACCCAACTTGTGTGTTCTGTATTCTTTCATCTTTTAACCAGTTCAGATGAGAGTGAGGTTGAAGTGTCAGCTACTTCCCCCACGCCCTTCTCCGTTTTTGTATAGATGTCTAGTTGCACACTCCGATTATGTGAGATAATTGTCCTTAACCTTCCTTTCTCTCCCCACAACCTCCAGTGTATTCCTCTTCCCGTTCTTCTCTTAAGATGATCAAGATACAGCAAAACCACTTACGGGTCTAGTGTAATTAATTATAGTCCCCCTATGACCACCCCCCCAGAGGGGACACATGTATTGTCATCTCCCTATGTTTGCATATAAGCAGTTTATCTTGTTTAGTTCCTTATCATTGTTCATTGATGTTTATCTTTTTATGTTTCTCTTAAATCCTATGTTAGAACTTCAAAGTTTCTATGCAGTTCTGGTCTTTTCATCAAGAAGTCCCCTATTTCAGTAAAGATCCATTCCCACCCTCCCCACCTCTGGCCTTAGCATTAGGCTCAGTTTTGCTGGGCAAGTTATTCTTGTTTGTAAATCTTCTGGAAAAATGCATCCTAAGCTCTCTGCTCCTCTATAGTGCTGGCTGTCAAGTCATGTGTGATACTTATGATGGCTCTTCAGTATTTGAGTCATTTCTTTCTGACTACTTACAGTATTTTTTCTTTGACCTGGAAGCTCTAAATTTTGGCTCATATTCCTGGGAGTTTTCATTTTGGAATTTTGTTCAGGAGGTGACTGGTGGAGTCTTTCTATTTCCATTTTGCTCTCTTTTCCTAAGAGATCTAGGTATTTTTCTTTTAAGATTTCTTGAAATAGGATGTTTAGACTCATTTTTGGGTCACATGTTCAGATAGTCCAATGATTCTTAAATTTTTTCTCCTTGATCTGTTTTCCAGGTCATTTGTTTTTTTTCTATGAGATATCTTACATTTTCTTCTATTTTTTCAGTCTTTTTATTTTATTTTATTTTAAAGGCAATTGGGATTAAGTGACTTGCCCAGGGTCACACGGCTAGTAAATGTCATGTGTCTGAGGCCGTATTTGAACTTAGGTCCTTCTGATTCTAAGGCTGAAGCTCTCTCTGCTGTGCCACCTAGCTACCCCTTTTGATTTTATTTTAGTATTTCTTGTTGTTTCATGGAGTCATTGGTTTCTATTTGGGCTGCTCTAATTTTCAGAGAGTTGTTTTGGGGAAACTTGCCTTTGGCAAGGTTTTTTTTTTTTAAATTCTTATACCAAGTTGTGAATTTCCTTTGTGATTCTTTCTTCCATAAATTTCATTTCTTTTCCAATTTTTTCCTCAAGCACTCTCATTTCATTTATAAAAGCATTTTAACTCTTAAAAAGTATTGTTTCCCCTCTTCCAGGAATTCTGGTTGAATTTTTGCTCAAACTGTGATTTTTTTAAAATTAATTTATTTTTAGTTTTCAACAATCACTTCCATAAGCTTTTGAGTTTTAAATTTTCTTCCCCTCCCTTCCTGCCTCCCTCACCAGGACAATGTGCAATCTGATTATAGATTCTACAAATACATTCCTGTTAAATTATATTTTCACATTAGTCACGTTGTAAAGAAGAATTAGAAACAAAGGGAGGAACCACAAGAAAGAGGAAATAAAAGAAAACAGAAGGAAAAAAAAAGAGCAAATAGTGTGCTTTGTTCTGCCTTACAACTCCATAGTTCTTTCTCTGGATGCGGATAGCATTTTCCATCATCAGACTTTTGTAGATGTCTTAGATCCTTGCATCGCTGAGAAGAGCTAAGTCTAATAAAGTTAGTCATTGTACAATGTGGCTGTTACTGTGTACAACATTCATTCTCCTGGTTCTGTTCACTTCACTCAGCATCAGTACATACAAGTCTTTCCAGGTTTTCCTGAAGTCCCCTGCTCCTCATTTCTTATAGCACAATAGTATTCCATTACATTTGTGTACCACAACTTGTTCAGTCATTCCCCAGTTGATAGGCATCCCCTCAATTTCCAATTCTTGGCCACCACAAAAAAAGCTGCTATAAATATTTTTGTACCTGTGGGTGCTTTTCCCATTTTTATGATCTCTTTGGGATACAGCCCTAGAAGTGCTATTGCTGGGTCAAAGGGTATGCACATTTTTATAGTCCTTGGGGCATAGTTCCAAGTAGCTCTCCAAAATGGTTGGATCAGTTCACAACTCCACCAACAATGCATTGCAAATTGTGGTTTTCTCTGAGGCTTTGCTTGCAGATATTTTTGAGTCATTTTCTTTTTCTAGGTTTGAGTCTTGAGCTTCCCTGACATTATAAAATCTCATAATCATGGATTTGTTTTGTTTTTTTTTTTGGTTGTCTTTTGTTGTTGTTTACTCATTATTCCAGCTTACTTCCTATATATTTAAAGTGGGGCTCTGCTGCACTTCTGGAGGGAAGGTCTAGGCTGCTCCTCTTGCTGCTTTCTTGTGGTACTGAGTGTTGTGTTTTTCTAAGACCTCAGGAAAAGGCTGATAACCTACACAATTTCGATGTTCTCAAAGGGGTCTGATGTAGGGCAAAGTCTAATTGTTGCCCTGCTGGTCTGAGTTCTGCAAGTTCTTAAGCTATATTTGGTTCTAAGAAATGGTAGAATGCTCCTGGACTCAACCCTTATCAGCCAACTGGAAAGCTCTGATGGTTCAGAGAGACAGAATTGCAGGCTTTCCTTTCATCTGGGATTCTTGCCCTCATTATCCCTGTACAAGCCAAAAAAGATGCTGGAACCCAGACCCTGATCTGCTCCTGTGGTTTGAGCCACACTGCTGATATTTGCTTCTGAAATTCCTTCTTTCTCAACATACCGCCTAGGTCCTCCCTACCCTAGAATTCCCTGGTACAGGTCCCCTTCTCCATCACCCTGGATCCTTGTTCCAGAATTGAGTAGTAGGCAACAAAGGTTCCAATTAGCACCTGTTTCTGTCGTACTGCCTTAACAAGGCTGTGAGGATACATAGGTATGGATCTAGGACCTCCTCTTACACTGGTAGACAACCTCTCCCTGGGTGCTGGAGTGCTCTACATGCAGGGTGCTCCTGGCCTGACCCTATTTCCCAGTGTCCACAAACTTCTCTGTCACTTTATGCTGCCCTGGGCTGGACAAATGACTTACTCTCACTTTTTCTGAATTTTGCAATCAGAATTCAGTCTGGTGCATTTTCTAGGTCTGTTTGGAGGAATTTTGTGGAGGGGGGCTTGGCTGTACTGTTGCCTGCTGCCACCATCTTGGCTGTGCCCCAATTATCTTTTAATGGCTAAATCTAATGACCTCTTCTTGATCTTCATTTCTTTTGACCTCTCTGCAGCCTTTGACTCTGATGACTACTTTCTCCTCCTGGATATTTCTTCCTTTCTTTTTCTTTTTCTTTTTGTTTTTTGGTTGTTGTTTTTAACTTCTTTCTCGGTTTCTACTGATTGACCTCTCTCAATCTTTTCTGTTGGCCCTTCATTTTTGTCATACCCACTAATTGTGGGTGTCTCCCAAGACTCAGTCCTGGGCTTTCTTCTCCTTTCTCTCTATACTTTCTCACCTGGTGATCTCATCAGTTCCCATGGGTTCAATTAGCATCTCCATGCATACCAGCCCTGGTCTGTCTCCTGAGATTCAGTCCCCACATTACCAAAGGACTATTGGACATTTCCAACTACAGTCCTGTAAGCATCTCAAATTAAATATGTCCAACATAGAATACATTATCTTTTCTTTCAGATTCTCCCCTCTTCTGAACTTCCTTATTATTGTTAAATGGATGACCTTTCCACTAACCCAGGTTCACAACCTTGGCGTCATTTTCAACTCTCCTCTCTTACTTATCCTCCATATCCAATCAATTGTCAAATTTCATCATTTCTCTACATCTCTCATATAGGTCCATTTCTTTCTACTCACACAGCCACCCACTCTATTACAATTACAATAGTCTTCCAATTGGTCTTCCAACTTCAACTCTCTCCTCCATCTAATTCATTCTCCACTCAGCTGCCAACAGTAAACATAAAGTCTTTTGCCATTTAAAGCATTTCATAACCTGGCCTTCTTCCTACCTGGCCAATATATTCTGCTTCCCTCTTCAAAGTCTGCCAATTCAGTTATTTGCTGTTACTTGCTATTTCTCATCTCCTTGCCTTTATCCTAGCTGCTCCCCATGCCTGGAATCCTTTCCCTCCCATCCTCTGACTCTTAACATCCTTTGCTTCCTTTAACATATAATTAAAGTTTAACCTCCTCCAGGAGACTTTTCCTGGCTCCTTTGGGAGCCATCTCCAGTCATCCTGATCTATATCTGGCTACTGGGCCCAGATGGCTCTGGAGGAGAAAGTGAGGCTGGTGACTTTGCACAGCCCTCCCTCACTTAAATTCAGTTCACTTGAAAGTCATGGCATCACCTTGCTCATGTCATGATCCCCTTCAAGAATGAAGGACAAACAACAACAATAGCCTGGCTCCTCTAGCTGTTGTCATCCTCTCTGAGGGCACTTTGCCTCTGTTCTGTATTTATCCTGTTATGTTCTGATTTATATTTATTGTCTCCCTATTAGATGGAGAAGATGGCAAACCACCCCAGTCTCTTTGCCAAGAAAACCCAAACGGGGTCACAAAGAGCTGAAGAATCAGATATGACTGAAATGACTGAGGCACAACTCCCTCTAAGAATGTAAGTTGTTTGACAGTAAGGAGTGTGTGTGTGTGTGTGTGTGTGTGTGTGTGTGTGTGTGTACACCTAGGACTTAACACACTGCACATACTAAACATTTAATAAATGCTTGTGGATTGTCTTTTCAATTTTGAATTTGCCACATAATCTAATAGAGTTCCTTTAACCAATGAATCAACATGCATTTTATTAAGTAGGTGTTGTATGCCAAGCACCAAGCCCAGGGGATGAAAAAACAAAAGCGATGATAATTTCTCTTCTCAAGGAGTTTAAGTTCTATAGGGGGAAACCACATGTGCAGATATAAGTTAATAAAAGAATGTATGTATACATAAAACATATCAAATTAATACAAATCAAATAAAAAAGTTTATGGAAGAGGAATTAATAGCTCTGTATATATCATGAGATGACCTCATAAAGGATGAGGTATTTGAATTGAGATTTGACAAATATGAGAGATTCTTATCCCAAGGTTGGGAAAGAGTGCATTGCAGACTTGGGGGACAGTTTATACAAATGCACAGAGATGAGACAGGAGGTATGAGCAGGGATATTACAATGTTCAAATGAGATAATGGATGTAAAACACTTTTCAAATCTTAAATCACTGCATAAATGCCAAGTATTATTAGTATTATTTACCTCTGGTTACCAGACCTTCAGATTGGAGATAACTTTATTCCCTGAGGCCTTCTACTTCGCTCCAACTGAGCTCAAGCAGTTTATAAAGCAATACTAGAGTGTGTTGCTAAATGTTTAACAACCAGACTGGGGGTGGGGAGGTAATTACTAATACTTCCCTAAGTCTAGGCAATTACCAAAAGGATAAATCAAGCCCTGATTTATAGTGACCTCATTTCTGAGATGTATATGCTCACACAGAAAATTTTAAAATTAGCTTTTCTTAAATAAGTCAGTTAGACTTCAGCATATTCCTGGGTGTGAGGAACAGCAAGAAGGTTAATGTATAATAAGGCTGGAAACGAGGTTGTAAGGGATTTTAAAATGTTCTCATAGAAGAGTTTGTATTTGATTCTAGAGTTAATAGTGAGCCATTGGAGTTTATTGAGCAAAGGAGTGACATAGTCAGACTAATGTCTGAAAATCAGTTTTGAAGCTGTGTGATAGATGGATTGGAGAGGAGAGATTTGAGGCAAAGAAGACCAATATGTACAAAAATAGAGTGTTGCGATAGGAGGAGCAAAGAATTTGGAGGCTGAAGTTTTAGCCTTGGATCTAGGGTTTGTACCTTGGTGACATTAAGTCATTTAAGTCCTAAGAGGGGATTGAACTAGATGACCTAAATCTCTCAGCTCTAAATCGACAATCCAATCTGTGAACTTTAAAGCATTATGTAAATGGACATTTTCGCTGTCTGTCCTCCATGCTTGGAATACTCTCCTCATCTCTATCCCCTGGCTTCCCTAACTACCTTTAAATCTCAGCTAAAAATCAGTCTGCAGGAAGCCTTTCCTCTTAATTCTAATACCTTCCTTTGTTAGTTATTTCCAATTTATCCTGCAGATAGCTTGTTTGTACATAGTTGGTTGCATGTTATCTCCCTCATTAGAAGGTGATATTGAACACTAGGACTACCCCATATCTTTCTTTGTATCCTAAGCACCTGTAGGCATGTAATGGATGTTTACTGACTGACTGATTATTAAAATGGTCATAGGATCATAGGATCTTAGACTTAAGAGATGGAAGCTCATTCAACTTCCTCATTTTATAGGTGAAGAAACTGAGATAACCGAGAAGTTAAATGATTTGGCCAAGATCATCCAGGTAATTAGAGAGTCAGAATTTGAACCCATTTTCTCTGACTCCAAATCCAGGATTTCTACCACAGCACCACACTGACTCCAAGGTATTTTTAATAAATATTTTTTGAATTCAACTCAACAAACTAAAAAAAATCATTAAATGCCTTTTGTGTGAAAGGTACAGTGGAACACATCTGGATCAGAAGGGAAAAAATAGAATTTGAAACAGGCTTAGGGCTCAAAGAATTTCTTATTATGCAAATCTTCCCCCCCCCCTTTCATTATGATTACTCTTTGTTATGGGCAAACCTTCATGCAGTTTAATATTAAGTTTCTTTTAGAAATACACAAAGAAAAAGGAAATCGGTCCCACTTTCAAGGAATTTACAATACAATCTACTGAGCAAAGCTAAGAACAAAATTTTTACTTTCCAGGTCTCTTTCTTTAGAGTTCCTTCCCCACAGGCATCTTTTCGAAACTTAAAAAAGTTCGCCATGCATACAGCCCTCTTAGATAAATTAAATAGGCACCTGGGCCATCTGCTGTCACCCATGTCCATGAGAAAGAATTCCCTTCTCCCACGTTCCTGGTAAGTTCTTGCCTAGTCCTTGTTAAAAGAACTAGAGAGAAAACCCAGTATTTCACTAGGCATTTGGATTGGGGACAGCTTTTGATTGTTAGGAATGAATAGTTCCGAACAATTAGGAATTGTTAGTTGTTTATTCCTAACTTGTCCTTTCCCTTCCCAACAGCCATTTACAGGCTTTAAGTAAACAGGTGAAAGACCCAAAACAATTGATGGGATTAACTAATTTACACTAAAGTAGTATAATTTATCATTGACCTTTAAACTGTCTCTGAGGGTTTTGTGTTTTTTATTTTTTTTAAAGGCTACTTAACATTAGAACCTTAGAACCGGAAGCCCAAAAAAGGACTAGTTCCTTTCTGCTTGACCTCAGTGGGCAGAACAAAGAGTGTGTAGTGAAAGTTGAATAGAAGCAACTGTTTGACTCTGGTGAGAACTTCCTAACAATTAAAGCTGTTAAAGCTAAGAGGAAGCCTGGTGAGTTGGTGGTTGTCCCTCCAGTTCTCCTAACAAGGCCTGCATGACCACTTATTGCGCATGGGGGAGGCGATCCTTTTTCAAGCACATAGATGATATCAAATGACCTATGAAGGCCTAGCGACTCTGGGGTTTTGTAAGTGGATTTCTAATAGGAGAATATCAGGTGTAGGTGAGGGGTGGGAAGGCACTAGGAGAAGGGTGGGAGCCTTGTTAATTTATTTAACTATTTCTTGTTAGTTACTCACCTGCCCTCAGTTGTTCAATATAAACAGATTTGTTGTATCACAGAGAAAGGCTCTTGGCTTAGATTCTTAAATCTAGCCACTGCTCAGATTCTTAGAATCCAGCCAGTGCCTCACAGACTCTTAGATTCCTCAAGAGTCTGGTTAATATGGCATAAAACTTGTCCTTGGCTGAAAGAAGGTTTGGGTCAAATTCTTTCAGGTAGGACCCGCGTGTGTGATTTTGGGGTCCCAGCACCCCGAACCCCTAAACCGCATCATTTTGGTGGCCTGTACGGGGAAACTGCCTAACCCTAAGTTCTTCTCCAGCCAAGACTAGTAGGTATGTAAGCCTTCCCCCCTCCCTTCTTGCTCTGCAGTTGGGGTCCTTGGAGTGATTTTGGGGCAGACAGTTACGAGGCTGTCTCACACTCAGCCTGACGCTCTCAGGCTCTCAATCCACTGGGTCACTTCCAGGCCATGGACCTGGGTACACCTTCTGCAGCATAGAGGACAAGGACAGATGTCCCGTCTGGAAGTGTATGCCCAATTCTGTCAGTTCTCTCGGCACTAGGGAATTGGGGAAAACGGCAGTTGCTTTTTGGTTCCCTGAGGCTTACTCACTTCCCTCTACACTCCTGAATCCTCCTTCATGGAGGTTATAGGGAAAAGTTATAACAGCTAAAAATATCTTGGCAGATTTTGGAGGTTTTGTGATTGATCATTAAGGAGTTTTGAAACTCCTCCTTACAACCCTGGTCACTCCTTTCTCCCACTCCCTTCCCTAGAGTCAAGAGGGTATCTGTTAATCCGTCTTATAAGAGAAAGGTTTACCCTTTACCTCTCACCTTTGATTCTACCCTCCCCCACCTGGGAAAGGAAGGAGGGGGGAGGGGCAGCAGCTACAGCATGGGCCGTCCTGGCAATGGTCTTGGGCCCTAGGGCAACCTTTGCCTGGAAGCATCACCCAAGTTCAGCACCTCCTGCTCAAGGTAAAGAAGCTAGCCTGTGAACTTGGGTAAGCACGCTCTTTAAATTTGTAGTTTTAACTGTTAATGATGAGATGTTGATTCTCTGTGTAAAATAATTTGGAAATGAATTTAACAAAATTGAAGTCACCTGATTGGTAATGGGTTTGTTTCAATTTTCACATTGGCGAACATTTTCTATCAGTTATGTCAAGCAACTTTTCATAATTTGGTTACCGATAAAATAATTTGGCTATTTTTGGTTATTGTTTTAATGTGTAAATTAGCCAAAAAGCTTGTTTGGGTTATGTATGACTTGCTGAGAATTTGCAAGTATATAGAAATCTCTAATGATTGGCTTTTTACACCAGGACAAATTTAAGTTTGAGATGTAAATCCTGGAAAAGTTTTTCCTAAACTGTGATTAATGAAACTTGCTGTTTGAGTTAAAAGCTCCTGGGATTTTATTTTGAGTTGTCTGATGGATCATAATCCATTGATAATCAATAATCTATCTTCTGAGAGAAATGCCACAAGCTACTCAGAGAATGTGATACTGGTGGGAAGTCAGCATCGGGAAAAGCTGAGAGGACAATTTTAGCCTCAGTCTAAGATGGGATCCTCCAGGCTCAATTTCCCAATTATGTTCCTTTGAAAAGAAACGTTACCCACCTGGCTATTCCTGAGTCTGGCTATGAGGTGGATTTGCTACTGCATGGTTGGAAAACGGAATTATCTGAATCCAAACAGAGCTAAGGATGCTTTATCTTGTCGTATCTGGGCCCTGCAGTCTTTTCTGTCAGATTTATATCTTCAGACTACAGGCCATTCACCTACAATTGGTAGCAAATAGCAAATACCAGCTGATGTCCCCCCTCATGTTCCCTGGATGCAGCCTGTGCTTGTCTCCATTAAGACGCTTAGATTCTTAAAATCTAGCCACTGCTCAGATTCTTACAATCTAGCCAGTGCCTCACAGACTCTCAGATTCCTCAAGAGTCTGGCTAATATGGTGGATCTTTAATAAACCTTGTCTTCGGCTGAAAGGAAAAAAAAAGTCTCTTAAAACTACCATCTACTTCTGTGGTTTCAGTAGCATGGAATCTAGAATTTCTCTCCATTAGTGGTGGACATCAGGGGGGTATATTTTAGTTTAACCACATTATGACAGAATTTACAGGACTGAAATGAAGAGATGTGAAAGGCCCCTTCCTCCCACCTCCCCCAGGTGGGAAGTCCATAGATGTTATAAGACTGTAAATGTTTTGGGACTTTTTTCAATGTATCAATGATTTGGGCTGATTTTTTTTCCCTCTCTAAAAAATACTATTTATTATAGGGGATGATTCTCTGGGACAGGGAAGGATACTTGGGATAACTATGATGATGAAAGGAACAGAACATATCAAGAAAAAAAAAAGGATGCAATCTACATTATCTTTCCCCAGTTTTATTTGCAGAAGTGACATTTGTGCTACCAAAACAATAAATAAAGAATGTAAATTGCTGATGACAGTCTTTGGTCTCAAGTTAAGGGAGACCAGAAAGCTTTACTTTTCCTAACACAAATCTCTCCTGAAACATCTCCCTCTCTGACCTTATGTGACTTTTACGTGAGTCTCCTCGTGCAAAACAACAGACACTCAGGACAACCTTAAGGGCTATTTCCTGTAAATCCTGACTACAAATTGCAGCAACAAAATTGGAATGACTTGATGGTGTTGCTAACAACCATAACCATTCTTCCACATCCTCATCCTGGGGATGAGCTTGTTCACACACACACACACACACACACACACACACACACACACACACACAGAGTAGGAGAGGAGTGTCCAGGGGAGGGTGGAGTGGAGTGGGCTTGCTGGTATGGGGAAAAAGTATGTCAAAAGACCTGGCTCCGAATTAGGATCACAGCTTTAGAACTGAAAAGAAACACAAAGGTTATCTAGTCTCACTGTTTCTTTTTTTCATATGAGGAAACTGAGGCCCAGATAGATTAGGGAATTTGCTCAAGGTTACCTAGGCAGTGACTGACCTGTAGGAAATCACTTAACCTTTCCCTAAGCATCAAGTTTTCTCATCTGAAAAACAAGACAGACTAGGAGACTAAACATATTAATTTAAAAGAAGTTAATTAATCCTCATTTGAACTATTTTTTCCTCAAGACTGTAAGCAAGAGAGAGCTCCTTTTGATTTCAATGCTACAGTCAGTCAATAAACATTTATTAAGTACCCACTACAGATTAGGCTTTAAAAAATTCTTTAAAAGCTCTTTTGGTAAAGAGAAAAGGGTCAGGACAAGGGTTAATATAATAATTATATAACCTTGAGAATCACTTTTTTAAAAAGTATAATATAAAATAATAATTAGTATATTTAATATGTTAATATGTTAACCTACTTTCCAAATTGTATTAAAAATAATTTTATTAATATAACCTTATGGTAAAATATAAATGAAAGCAAAATACGTAAAATATAGATTACTTAGTCTATAACCCTTTCTAGTGCTTATGATTACATATTTTTATGTGTATAATTTTTAAAAAGCAAATATAAATATTGACTGTATTCTGCTCAGTTTCTTGAACAGTTCAACAATAAGAGTATTGAACAAATGAGTTAATGAATGAAATTATATAGTATTTTCTTAAGAATAAAAGTGATGGGGCAGCTAGGTGGCGCAGTGGATAGAGCACTGGCCCTGAAGTCAGGAGGACCTGAGTTCAAGTCTGGCTTCAGACCAAACACTTGACACTTACTAGCTATATGACCCTGGGCAAGTCACTTAACCCCAATTGCCTTAAAAAAAAAATAAAAGTAATTACATATACCCAATAATCTGTATTTCCCCTGGGGTTTCACCTATGCCTTAATTCGCCTAACAATTAACATCTATGGTGTTGGGCAAATTATGAAATTTTGTAGTATTTTTTTCAAGGGTAAAAAGTGAATGTGTATACCAATAATATGTACTTCTCCTGGGGTTCCGCCTATGCCTTAATGTAACTAACAATTAACATGTATAATATTGGGCAAATCAATTGCCAATCACTCTCAGGGCCTCAGTATTCTCATCTACCAAAAAAAAAAAGTTGATTGGTCTAGACAGGATCACTTAATTCTTGAACAGCTCAAGCTCTAAAAGTCCATGATTCCAAATGTTCCTCTGAGGAGCCCAATCTGAAGGAGATCTATGTGCGTTGGTGAGGTTAGAGTGTCTCACTTCTTTTCTGGAAGAGGGCTTGGTACAAAACACTTGAATCACTTAAGACACCCACACACCTATCATCACTCCTCAAATAGCATTTTTTCCAAGACTAAATTTATCTTATCAAGATTCTACAAGAGTGAAAAGGATAAAAACATAAGGGAAAAAGCCTAAAATAATAAGGAGAAAAAGTGTTGGGAAGTGAGGAAGAAAGAGCCTTAAGATAATGCAAATCTGGAACTTTACAATAGGCACATCTAGAGATAAGATTCTTAACTCGTGCATTATTTCAGGTTGACCTTTTTAAAATCAAATAGGCTTGAAGGCCTTTTATACTGTCAAGAAAACAAAAATGCAGATATCCATTTTATCCATGCATTTTATCCATCAGCAAAAATGCTGATATCTGTCTTATCTAGTGGGTAGCCAAATCCACCTCTCAGAAAATAAACAAGGGAATAAATGAAGTTTGTTTTCTATCCTTTGCTGTCTTCCTTTTCTGCAGTCTTCCCTTCCTCCTCATCAGTAGGTCATCATGTGTGTATTAAATGCTTATTATGTGCCAGGCACTCTGCTAAGTGCTGGAGTTACAAAGGGGAAAGCCAGTTCTCTTTCTCAAGAACTGTGGTCTAAGAGGGGGAGATAAAAATGGATAGACAGACAGACAGACAGATAGATAGAACATACATATGATAATTTGAAGTTAATCAACAGAGGCAAGGCATTAACATCAAGAGAGATCAGGAAAGGCACTTTGTAGAAGGTAGGATTTTTATCTGGGGCTTAAAGGAACCGAGGGAAGCCAGAAGGTAGGAATGACAAGGGAGAACATTCCAGACATGGGAGATGGCTAGTAGAAATGCATCGAATTGAGCAATGGAGTGTTCTCTTTGAGGAACATCGAGGAGGCAAGTGGCACTAGATCACAGAATATGTAAGAATAAGTAAGGGAAAGAAGACTAGAAATATAGGAGGTGGCCAGGTTATGAAGGGTTCTGAATGCCAAAGAGTGGATTCTAGATTTAATCCTGGAGGTGATGAAGAACTAGTGGAATTTATTGAATGGGGGAATGATGGTGGTGACATGGTCAGACCTGTGCTTTAGGAAAATAAATAGGCCAGTATTCTTATGCTTCTTGCTCCACCTTTGCCATCTCCACCTACTCTCAAATTCAAGTGTTCACTCAGGACCTGAATGATGATTTCTGCTCCAGAATTTTCCTTCCCCTCTCAAAATATCCTGAGTCAGCCATCTTGTAATTCATTCTCTCAAGGCCTTTATTTTTAGGTGGTTGGCCAATACATCTACCTGATAAAGTTTGATAAACCTAAAATAACTCTGTATCTGGTCCTGTGATTCAATCAATAAGTTGTCCACTGCCCTCACCCCCTCCTTCCCCTCTCCTCCGCCTCCCCCCAGCCTTAGACTATGCAGCATAATTGATAAACCTACTTCAGCTAATGTACAAATAGTGGCTGATGATTTAATGTTTGTTTTTCCCAGAAGTATTAAGATTTTAACAGACCATTTCAGGTGACACAATACTGCAATCTTAAAGGAAGGGTCCCTTCTTCATTTTAGATATAAAGATATTTATTTATTATTTTAAAATAGTTTATTTTCAGTTTCAAATTCTCTCTCTCTTCCTCTACCTCTCTCCCATTCATCAAGAAGGCAATAGTCATTATACACATGAGGTCATGAAAAACATATTTCTATATTAGCCATGTTGTATGTGTGTGGGGCAGGAGGAAGAGATAAGAAAAATGAAGCAAGAGAAAAAAAATATGCTGCAATCTGCACTCAGAGTCCCTCAGTTTTCTCTCAGGGGGTAGATAGTATCTTTCATCATGAGGGAATTGTCACAGATCATTCTGTTGATCAGAACAACTAAGACTTTCACAGTTGATTATCATTACAAGATTGATATTATTGTGTACAATATTCTCCTTGTTCTGCTCATTTCACTTTGCATCAGTTCATGTAAGTCTTCCCAGGTTTTTCTGAAACCATCTCCTTCCTTATTTTTTATAGCACAATAGTATTCCATCACAGTCATCTACCATAACTTAGTCAGCCACTCCTCATTTGATGGGCTTTCCTTAAGGTCCCAGTTCTTTGCTACCACAAAAAGAACTGCTGTAAGTATTTTTACAGATGGATTAAAAGGCCTCTCTTCTAAAAAATGAATATCAGATGATGGAATTTTTATTAGCCAGTTTGAGCCTCAGGTGTGGTGGCAAATGCCTGTAATTCCTGAGGGAGGCTGAGGCTGATGGATCCTTGAGAATGGGAGTTCTGAGCTATAATAGGCTAATTCTAATTTTGGCATTTAATCTGGCATCAGTATGCTTAACTCTCAGGAAGGCAGTGACGATTGTGCGGAACCAACCTTCCTAGGAGCGACAAACCAGAAACAGAGTAGGTTAAAATTCTTATGTGGATCAGTATTGGGATCTAGACCTTGAGAGGCTGCTGAATTTCCAGTTTGGAAGAGCTAAGGAGACCCAGTCTCCAAAAAAAAAAACAAAACAAAACAGAAAACAGGAAGGAGGGGGTAGTCAGCAGTGTTAGATATTGCAGTGATTTCAAAAATATTGAGAACAGAAAAAAAGTCACTGATGAGGTGGTGATTCATTGGATCCATGGAAAGAATGTTTGCAATTCAGTGGTGAGGACAGAAGCTAGATTGTAAAGAACTGAGGAGCAAGTGAGTGATAAGGAAATAGTGAAGAGGAGTCTACAGGACTCTTGGTAGGAGGCTAGCAGTAAAGGGGAGGATAACCTTGAGGTGGTAACTTGAGGAGGTAGCTGGGTGAAGGGAAGATTGTGTATGTTTGTGGGTTTTTGTTTTTAGGATGGGGATTATTGTACATGGTTATAGTCTGAGAGGGGGAAAAACTGGTGGTGCATGTGAGACAAGATGAATAAGGAAGAGGGAATGATTGAGGGGTCAAGATTCTGGAGGACATAGGAAGGGAAGGGAGAAGTATAGGTGGATAGATCCCGGATTTGGCAAAATAGAAGACTTGCCTTATCTCTGTGATAGGAGAATATTATGAGGAAAGATACAGGGGTTGAGGTATAGAAGAGGATTGTTGAGGAGCTCATCTGATGCCCTTGATCTCAGGAAATTGAGAAGTGAGAACCTTTGTTGAGACTGAGGGAAAAGAGGTGGAGTTGGGGATTTGAGGAAGGAAGGAAGGAAATACATCAACCAGGAAATATATCATCGAGAAGGGGGAGAGAGAGAGAGAGAGAGAGAGAGAAAAAATGAATATGCCAAAAAAGTATAAAGGAAAGACTTCAAGATGATAGCTGACAGATCCTTTATGGAGTATTTATGGGAAGACATGGAGAAGAGTTTCCAGCATAAAGGGGCAGATGAGACCAAATCACACATGCTTTGGAGTATTAAGTCATGATGGTTTAAATGAAAGTAATATCCTGACCAATAAGTGTGTCTCCCTAAAGACAAATGTTTATATTTAGTGACATTATACATGTTGAAAGTGACAATGATGCTATTCCCTAGCTGTGACAAATGCATGTACTGGAAGAAACTGTTTTCATAGTCCATAAATGTAGCTTGTATGATATACTGAATTATATATCCTATGCATGCTACACTTGCTTATGTAACAAAGAAGCAGCTCTATCTGCAGTAAAGGTTAGAACATAATAGTTTCATTTGAAGTTTCTTACAATAGTCAATTCCTATTTTAGGCCCTGATTTCCCCTAAAGCTTACAGAATAATACTGCTTAATGATAGAAGTAGATTCTTCTTGCCAGTATTTTATGATACAAAAAGCACCTTTTGCTGTATTTTGTATAAAATTCATATCTGGTTATCTCATGATTTTATGGGATTAGATTATTTGGATCACATCTCTAATCTTCTCTGTTATTGTCCCACTGACAGACATCAGTTCTGGGATTTAATGGCTTAAAACTCAAAAAGTTTCCTTCTTCTCTATGCCAGCCAAGAGTAATAACCCCAGTAGGAACCTTGTAGTTACCCAAAAAATGAAAGAATTCCAATTTACATAATAGGATCTATTTCCTCAAAATTGCCTTTGAAAAACTATGTAGTATTTGTTTAAAAGGTTTTGTTTTTCTTTTTTTCTTCCTCAATGGAGGAAGGTAGATTAGAAGGAGAAAAAAATGCTTCTAATTGAAAAAAAATAATTTAAACAGAAAAACTATTCAGGAAATCAATGTAAACAATGCATACTACAAGCTTTGATTTAGTCTATTCACCTGGGACAATGTGAATGCCACAACTCCACTTTCCCCTATTGCTCAGAACATATTGGGAAACTATCAAGTTCCATTTTTTAAAAAAGGATGTGGTATTTTGGGAAGACATCATTCTATTATGTTATGATAGTGGCAGGATTGGGATAGGCAGAGAATCAACTCATTAGGAGGATTACAGTAAGCCATTCATTTTCAGGGGTCTTAATGGGGAAAAATGAGTATTTTTTCCAGCCCATTAAGGTGCTTACTAAGCCTGCTGTTCAAAGAAATACAGGTAATTCTCAAATGAGTCAGGGAATTATTACCAAACAATTTTTTTTTCTCTCTGACAACCTTGAAGGCTGCACTGGTATCCCTGACATTTTTTTTAAAAGACCTAGAGAAGATTTCTAGACATTGGGTACAGTTTCTGTGAAAGATCTTTGAGAGAAAAGGGACAAGAAACATGGATGGGAAGGTGGGGTTGGGTTACAACCAGTCCCAATGGAAGGAATATGCTCATTGATGTGATCACGAAGGCAGTGAAATATGACTTTGGTGATTGAAAGGAAGTCACACCTTGTCTCTGACCCTCAGTCTCTTCATCTGCAAAAAAAGGAACTAGATGATCTCCTAAGGTCTTTTTCAGTTCTCAATCTAGAACCCTATGGTTCCATCATGAAACAAGCACTTGTTGCTTCTTGTTCTCCAATTTTTGGCTTCCCACTTCATGTGTGTATTTTATGAATTTTTCCATATTTTCAGGGAATAGACAAATCATGCTCTATTCTGTTCCATTTTTCATCCAACTCTTCATGACTCCATTTGGGGTTTTCTTGGGAAAGATGCTGGAATGGTTTGCCATTTCCTGCTCCATCTCATTTTATAGATGAGGAAACTGAGGTAAGCAGAGTTAAGTGACTTGCACAGGGTCACACAGCTAGTAAGTGTCTGAGGCCAGATTTGAACTCAGGAAGAGGAGTCTTTTCAACTCCAGTGTTGTACTCTATCCATTGAGCCACTTATCTACCTCCAACATACAGCCCCTCCCAATTGGGGAATTGAACCCCAGTCTTCTGCATGACAGGATATACCACTATACTAATGAGGAAGTGGTTATGTTGTATTCACTAAGTACTAGAACATTTTATGAAGGAAAACCCATGGAATCTGCTTTTCTGGAGACTGTAAAGAAACGGGTAATAAGACGGCTTATCTTTCTGACATAGTTGGAGTCTGGTCCAACCCAAAGTCAGAGGAATGGGCTTAGCCTTAGAAGAACTTTCCAGTCCTAGGAGTTTATTATTTCAATGCAATTGAGGAGAAAGGGCATAGGGAACAAGCATTTATTAAGCACCCACCAGGTGCTAGGCCCTGTGATAAGCACTTTACAAATATTATCTCATTTGATTCTTACAACAAACCTATGAGATAGGTTCTATTTTTTTCCATTTTTCCATTTTACTGTTGTGGAAATAGGCAGAAGTTAAGTGACTGCTCCAGGATCACACAGCTAGTAAATGTCTAAGGTCGAATTTGAATTCGAGTCTTCCTGACTCCAGGCTAAGAACTTAGTCTACTGCACAACCTAGCTCCCCTTAATTGAAAGAAAATAGCTGAACTTTGTCTCAAATTCTTTCTGGTTACTGGGTGACAGTAATGAAGAAACTATATCCTATTGTGTGTACATATAAAATCTGTCTGTCTGTCTTTCTATCTGAAAAAATACTCTTCTTAAATGGTTCTAGAGTAGTTCGGTTTGTAGGAAAATACCAGTATGGCTTAACTTTTTTTATTCCAACAGTATTAACAAAACTTTTGACCTTTCTAGCCAGGCTGAGGCTTCTGGGATGATAAAAGGGCAATTTCAGGGAAATGATTGTCTCCAGATCTTGCAACCATGATATTTTTTTAATGATTTGTTTTAGCTTAAGATGGTTTTAACTGAAATTTAGCATAAACACCTTCTATTTCATGTCCCTTTCAAACATTATCTGCACATAATAGCTAAGTCTCAATGATTATGAAAGTGTTATTGAGGTTTAGCTAATAATTGGAAAAACTAATTTCAAAGTCACAGATGAATGATATTTAAGGTACTGTAAATGGAAATGTATCAACCAAGACTTTGTTTTATGTGCATAAACTGTCCACTTATATTGCTCTATTCTACAGATCTATGGAAAAATATATGAATACATACATATATTTTATAGTATATAATATAGCTACATATAATATATGTGAGATAACCATATACATTACATATATAGTATATAATATTATATAGTAGGCATATTTATATATTAAATGAAATTTGAGTTTATTCATTTATGATAAATAATCATAAAGCTATAATGATCGGGACATTGGACTGAGAGTTGAGACCTGGGTTCTATTTCTGTCTCTTCTGCTCCCTAATTGTGGGAACTGAATAAGTCCCTTACTCTCTCTAGAGCTCATTTCCTCATCTGTAAGATAAGAGGGTTGAATTACACAATCTCCAAGGTTCTAAAGAGCAAAAAGAAATTGCTTAGGTAAAGTTCTTTGCAAACCTTAAAGTGCTATATAAATATTCACTATTATTACATAGTACTTTCAATATGCCATTTGCTAACATCTGTGTATTTTCTCTTGCTGGTGTAAGAATAATTTTACTGCAATATAACGTGGTTTGGGTTAAACCATAACTGAGACCTGGGAAAGACCTCAGTTTAGAAAAGTCAAGGTCACGCACTGCATTCTGGGCCACCTCCAGTGGTCTTGACCTTTGTCTTACCACTGGACTTCAATGGCTCTGGAGGAGAGAGTGAGGTTGATGACTTTGTGCAACTTTTCCTCATTTAAATCCAATTCATGTACAAGTCAAGACATTAGCCTCATGATGTCATTGGTCCTCTTTGAGAATGAAGGATGAACAACAACAACAACGAGAGAGAAACAATTTTGTGCTGGAGAAGCTGCGCATTAGGGAAGATGAAGGAAGTTCATTCTTGGCTCTACCCAATGGGGTTCCTCTCTATTACAAGAAACTCTGACAAGCTACAAGCCCAGAAAAGAGAATGCACTGTGGGCTGAGTAGCTAGTGCTGTCTCCTTGGGTTGTGAGCCTGACTGCTGGGATGTTGCCTTCAGTGGTGCTCTCTGGTACCTATGGTGAGGGAGGACTGGTCAATATGCTGGGAAACCTCCATACTGTGCCAGCTTCCTCTGTGCATTTATTTAATGGTCCACCTTTTAAGCAGTGTCCTCTTATATGAACCAGAATTAATTTTTCCTTAATATTCTGTACATAATGACTAATATGGAAATATGTTTTGCATGATTGCACATATATAATCTATATAAAATTGCCTGCTGTCTCAGCCAGGGAGAGTGAGGATTTGGAACTCAATTTTTTTTGGGTAGGCAATGGGGTTAAGTGACTTGTGCAGGGTCACACAGCTGGTAAGTGTCAAGTGTCTGAGGCCGGATTTGAACTCAGGTCCTCTTGACACCAGGGCCAATGCTCTATCCACTGTATCACCTAGCTGCCTCAGGACCTCAAAATTAAAAAAAAAAATTAAACACTTTTTTCATGTAATTGCAAAAATATTTTTAAAAATTAAATATGTAAGTGATTGTTTAGATGTCCTTTGTTTTTATAGTATGAATAGATAGGTGTTCATGATCAATTCTACTCACCAAACTGGAAATCATGTTGAAGAGTGTGAACTTTCTTATTAGGCTGGTAGGCAAAAAAAGGAGATTGACTCATCAAAAAACCAGTGAGTTTGAAACAGACATGGGGGATTTTGCTCCCTGCTCTGTAACTGATTTTGGCAGCTAATTCTCTTACGAGCACCTAGAGGCAGTGAGTAAAACATAGCTTCTGAAAAATGAATAATCTGATAACAATCATGACTTCAAAAGACAAATGATGAAGCATACCTTATACTCTTGGTGGGAAAGTAATGGACTATAGATAGAGAATCAGATATATATTCTTAGATATGGTCACTACCTTGATTTGTGTGTGTGTGTGTGTGTGTGTGTGTGTGTGTGTGTGTGTATGTGTGTGTATAACACATATTTATCATAAGGAAAGACTACTCTGTTTGGATGGTGGATTGCTGGGCAGTGATAAGAAAAAAAAGAGCTTCAATAAAGCATTTTAAAAGTTAGAAAATCATAGAACAATGATCTGATATGAAGATTCTGTGTTAACCTATCCAGTTGCAACACAACAGTTTTTAAAACTTTTAAAAACAGAAAATTGATTTGCTGTTGGTGGAAGGCACAAATGTTTAACATTTATCTTATGCCTGCCTTGACCTATTTATTCTACAATAGTACATAAAATTTTTATATACCTATATATACCAATACCTATATAGCATAATTATTTGTAAGCAAACTCTGTTGCCCTAATTTTATGTCTAATGGACTACTGCATCCTAATTTGGGGTCTATCAGAGCTAGAACTCATCTCCAACTTCAAGTGCCAGTCTTCTCCTTTGCCCTTCTCTTTTCTATGACTCTCCCTGGTATTATAGCCTTCGATCTTTGCTGTCATTCTGACGTACACAATCCCTGACCTCTTTGGTCTTTGTCTTTATCTCTTGCTTTGAATATTTTCCTCTTCATTTATCTTTTTTATCTTTTCCATCCTTTCCCTTCCTTTAATGTCTGCTTTTCTTTCATTCTCATTTTGCTCCCTTCCCCCCTTCTATTCTGTTTTCTCTTTCTTTCCTCCCATTAACTAGCCATAGAACAGAGAGAGTCTTTTTCTCCTTTGTATTTGCTATGCACATTGAATTGCCAGTTGTCCTGATTTTTGTCTTGCCATTGGACTTTGATGACAGTGGAAGAGAGAGTGAGGCTGATGACTTTGTGCAACTCTGCCTCACTTAAATCCAATTCACTGGCAAGTCAAGACATCACCTTGTGATGTCATTGGTCCTCTTTAAAAACAAAGAGTAAGCAACAGCTCATTGAATAAAACTTAATGTTTCTTATTCTTAATTTGTAAAGCAGATGATTTGAACATATCTTTCTTTATTAAAAAAAAAATAGTTAAGTTGCTTTTTGTATGTGGCCCTCCATGGAATCGTTTTCTAATTGACTTAGTGACCCTTAATAAAGACAAAATATCCTACCCTCTACCTCCAAAATGTCCATATTCTCTTGTCATTTGGGGATCTATCTACATGTAGCCATGGTATTGCCACAAATGTAGTTCTTTGTGATATTCTACTTAATAAAACCATACTATTAAACACACATGTACACACCAGGTATCTCCAGGATTTCTGACTGAAATGAAAACTTACAAACTCTATTATTTTTCTAAGCATTGTAGAGTCTTAGAATTGGATGCAACCTTGCCATATGATCTCATCTGTCCCCTACCTTTTTTTTTTTAAAAGACAAAATCATATTTGAACAGTTAGGTAGATAATCCCCTAACTTATTGTTGCTTTTTAAGAACTTCTAGATCTAGAATTCAAGTTACATGAACCAAAATAATAAGAGTAACAATACCACTAAATGATTTTTAAAAATTGAAAATAGATTTAAATAAAGAAGACAATGAGTGGCATGAAAGTGCAATTAAAATAAATGAACCCATAATGCCTAGCATAGTTGTAGATACCCTATAAATGCTTATTGACAGATGGTTATCAAGTTTCAAACTTTTTTGTTTACTTTGTTTGCTTCCAACCAAATAAAAATATTTTTGGCATCAAGATGAAGACTAAATGAGTTGGAAGGAAAAATTAAAAAAAAACTTTCCTGTAGTTATTTTTATGTGACAGACGTCATCTTGAAAGCAGTATGATTCACTGGTGCAATGGATAGAGCACCAGCCCTGAAATCGGGAAGACCTGAATTCAAATCCGGCCCCAGGCACATAATATTTCCTAGTTGTATGACTCACTTAACCCCAATTGCCTCACTCAAAAAAAAAAAAAAGCAGTATGATGATTCAGAAGAAGGAATGCTGGATTTGAAGTCATAGGGCCTGTGTTTAAATTCCGCCTTTGTCACTGTTGTAAGATAGGTCAATCTCCTGGCATTTGGGGCTTAATATTGGAATGAAATGAACCACAAGTATAAGATCTGATGGTTAATAAAAGGAAATTTACTTAGCAATAGCATGGAAGGGCTTGCTATTCATTGAAGGCCACGATGTTGATTCAGATGAATTGGAACAATTAAGACTGTAGGACGGTTTCATTATGGCTTAAAGAAAAGAACCAGCCTATTTTATCTACATGACAGAGGACTCTGGTAGATATTCTTCCTTCTACAGTCACTTACTAGTTTCATGAGCTTGGGCAAGTCAATTAAATTCCTTGAGCCTCATCTGTCTCATCTGTCAAAGTAGAGGGTTGGACTAGATGAATTGTACAGTTTTCTCTAGCTCAAGGTCTGTCAAATTCTTAAAGAATAAAGATTGCATGTCCTGGGATGCTATTCTTGGCAACTCAAAAACTGAAACTTTCAACACTTAATGGAAGAAAAGTATATTAGGATTTACTTTTAATGATCACTATCACTAAATTATTACTTGCGGCAAATGCTCAATATTGGTTGCAATTAAAATCCACCAGAATTTTGATATGCCACATTACTCTGGCCGAATGGATGAAAATGGAGAAGTTGTTAAAATGAGATAATTAACTTCCGGAGCTTATAAAACTACATTCCATTGGTTTTTATTACATTAGCTAAGGAGAAAATTTCCAGAAACACTACACTATCTACCATGAAACTTTTGAGGGAGGGGAGATACAAAAAGAATGATTGGAACAGTGTTGGATCTGGTAAATTAGGGGACAAAGATAAAAACAAAAAACTTTAGAGAGAATGCCCTGGTGTATGAGAAAAGGCAACTATTAATTTTGGGCCAATGTGAAATTTAGCTTTTGGCAAAGCAGAAGATTAGCAATAGAACTCAGTCTTGTTGAATTTCGGTTTTAACAGAAATGCTAGAGAGTATTGAAAGGACAAAGGGAGGACAGCCTCAGTAAATGGGAGCCTCCACTGAGGGCTCCCCCACCAACAGCCATCTGGAGCCTGCTTGCCCTTCTCCCCTAGCCATATAGCTTTTCCAACTTCAGCTACAGTGATAGCTAAGTTTGGAAAGATAACAACAAGAAATCCTGTGTTTCCTTTAAATTTTTTTTTAAGTTTTCTAGAGTATTGTTTTTGTTTTGTTTCCTTGCTTTTTGGTCATGTTGTCTCCAGTTATTTGCATTCCAGTTAATGACAAAAACATCAAAATAGAAGTAGTAGCAGTAATAGCAGAGGACAAAGAAAACAAGGAGCTTTTGGTGTCATGGCCCATAAAAACGACCAAAACACTTGTGGAGGATGCTGTGGATCTTTTGAAGGCTATGTTACCTCTGCAAAATTTCTTCTCTACCTTGACCATTCTCTACCCATCTAGAGAGATCAGATGTGGTGTTTTGCAATATCTGTATTTCTGGTTGAGCTCTGTGGAAACAGCCTGCTCTTAACTACTATCTGTGGGCTGGTGGTGGCAGGCCCTGTTCTGATCCTGGGACCCATCATTGGAGATTGGGTAGATAAGAATGCAAGGCTTAAAGTGGCCCACACTTCTTTGTACAGAATGTTTCATTCATCACATGTGGTGTCATCCTAATGATGATTTTCTTACATAAAACTGATCTTCTGATATACAATGGATAGGTCCTTACTTCCTGTTACATCCTGATCAACACTATTGCAAATATTGCAAATTTGGCCAGCACTGCAACTGGTATCACAATTCAGAGAGATTGGATTGTTGCTGTTGTGGGGGTGACAGAAACAAATTAGCAGGTATGCATACTACAATACAAAGAATTGACCAATTAACTAATATTCTGGCCTCCATGGCTGTTGGTCAGATAATGACATTTGGCTCTCCAGTGATTGGCTTTGGGTTCATTTCTGGATGGAATTTGACGTCTGTATGGAGTGTTTCTTACTATGGAAAGTTTACCAGAAAACCCCAGCTTTGGCTTTGAAAGCTTCTCCAAAAGTAGATGAAACAGAACTGAAGCAACTGAAATTACAGAAAGATATTGGATCAAAAGCCCAGGAGGGATTCCATCATATGGGTGAAAAAGATCCTAAAAAATATGAGTTTGAGAATGAAAAAAGAGCCTGGCTGTGCTTCCCAGGTAGTGGAACTTTTCCATGCTTTCCGTGACAGACGGATCTCATACTACAGCCAATCATTGTTTCCTGCTGACGTGGCTTTTTCTTTTCTCCATAACTCCATCCTGGGCTTTGACTGTACCACTACTGGCTATGCCTATACTCAGGATCTAAGTGGCTCAGTGCTCAGTCATCTCATGGCAGCCTCAGCCATCACTAGTATTATGGGAACAGTAGCTTTCAATAGACTATGAGAAAAGTATGGCCTGGTTCGAATAGGTCCAAATCTCTGGAATAACCCAGATGGCCTGTTTGACCCTCTCTTTGGTCTCTGTTTTCATATCCGAAAGTTCTTTGGACTTATCAGTTTCTCCCTTTGAAGGTATCTACGCTACATTAATTCAAAGTAAGGAATTATCCCCAATGGTACCTACAGAAGGTCCTGAAACTTTCTTGGCAACTGGAATGTACAATGTACTCAATGAGTCTTATTCTACTAAGGGATACACAGAGATGAGTTCAAAGCCTGTACCTTTAATCTCTCTCAGTCTGCTATTTGCAGGGATCGTAACTGCTAGAATTGGTTTTTGGGCCTTTGATTTGACAGTGACACAGTTACTACAATAAAACATAATAGAGTTGGAATGAGGTATTATAAATGGTCTATGAACTATCTTCTAGATCGTATGCACTTCATCATGGTCATTGTGGCCCCCAGTCCTGAAGCTTATGGTTTACTTGTGTTGATTTCAGTCTCTTTTGTGGTAATGGACCACATGATATATTTCTGATATGCTCAGAAAACTCTTAGAAATCAGCTCTTTGATTGTTGTCCTGATACAAAAACAGTCTCTAAAGAAGCAGAAAGTAATGTCTGTTGTGTAACACAGTTAGTTAATTGTTGCTATCCCTGTTACCAAATTGCAGCATCAGTCTTTACTTTAAGGCACCCATAAATGGTCAAGATGTTTCTTTTGAGCTTATGACAGTTATGCCTTAAAGGGTAAGCTTCAAAGAAACTAAAAATATGTAAATATGAATTAAGGAGTCCCCTTCATATCTAGGGATTAAATGACTAGGAAAAGTACTCCACCAACTGAAGTATGGGGAATATATTGGTAATACTGAAGTTCCACTTTTGCCCTAAGGGTAGAGAGAACCTAGAACAGAAAAGTGATGCTTATGCTTTAATATGGTTCCTCTTTGATAGATATCCATTGTCTATACATCTATATGCTCTATAATTCTGATGTATTGCTTGTCCCCTAAAATGGTAGTTGTACCATTCTTTTTGAGTAAGGCTAACCTCATGTTCCTAGTATCTTATCCCCATCATTTAAATATAGTTATTAAAATAATTTCTTCTCCAACCATGAAAATTGGAGTTTGTTAACCTGGTCTCAGTATTATTCTATTGATGGGGAGGATTTGAAGGATACATGGAAAGTTTTGATACTCATCCAACACTTTCTTGCCATGGATATTTTGGCTGAACTTGGGAAAGCACATATATTTATATTATTACCACATGGTATAGAATAGAGCAAAATATATTACATATATGTAGCACTTCATATAACAAACTAGCATATAAGATGCAGAAATAGTTATAACATAGCATTATAACCATCTTTACATAAAGATGCAAGACATGCTGGAAGTAGTCTTCATATGGCAATAACTAGATTATATAAAGTAGAAACTGAAATGAACATGAGAGGGATAGATCTGAATTTTACTCTTGCCACTGAATTCAATCAAATCTGTAATCTTGGATTATGGGAGTCTTAAACCTGGTGAGTTCAATGTAAAGTTTGAAGAGTAAACTGGCAGTTTTCTTTTTCTTTCTTTCTTCTTTTTTTTTTTTATAAACCATCTGACTTGCTTTTAAGTAGACTTTTGGTGAGGTAATTGTATCTGCATCTTTTTGTAGCCAGAAACTATTTTAAAATAGTTGTATAGTAAGAATGGGTTCATAAATGTGTTCCATTTAAATGTCATTAGAAAAAAAATAAAGAATTTTTGCATTTTGCTTTCTAAGGTTTACCAGTCATTACTGACTATGTACTTTGGCAGTAGCCATTTATGCATTTTCATGGAGACTGCAATATGTTGCTGTGAGCACTTTCTTCTTTTTTAATGTGTTAGTGTTTAATCTTTTCCTTTTTCCTTTTCCATTTCCCTATAATAAGACTTTGTAATTTACTTTGTTGTAAAAAAAAATCTTGGTAATAAATATTTCTATATATAAAAAAAGAAAGAACAAAGGGAGTCAAAAGGTTATAAGGGCTCCGCCATTGATGCAAAGGGATTTTATTTCCCATTGAATTGTGTTACAGAGATCTAAACAAGTCAGTTTGCCCAGGTTAATGCCTAATAGTGAGCCAAATCTAGCTCCTAGACAAACACTACTGTCAAAATAATCAAATTTGTTCAACTTATCTCTGGCAAATACAACAGAATCTAGGTGAGTATGTCTTTAACTCTCTGTTAACAGAGGGGTTTAGAACTGATGTTTTGCCTCAAGCCAGAATAAATCTCAAGTATTGAACTTGGCTCCTCCCATAATCCTTTGGGGCTAGAGAGGTTTGCTTGAGTATGTGAAATTGTATATTATTTCTCTACAAATCCTTGCTTAGGAATGATGGCATTTTTTAATCTCTATATTCCCAAAGTGGTTATCACCATTCTGTCTAGTTGCACAGATAACAGAATAGGACAAAAGATTGACTTCGCAAGGAAAAAAACAAGAAGTGGATCCAATAACACTCATAGATCAGTAACAATTATATACTCAACCCTATTTTACCTTTTGACTTCTAGAACATGTGCCCTATAAAGTGTGAATGGAACAGTGTACGTATTTGTAAGACTAGAATTACTCTTTGCTCAAATTAAGTGCATTACTGAGCTTCTGGGATACTGGTACTCTATTCTATAGTTGGGTAGCCCATAGGTCAATATTAGGAAACCAAGGGAACATGCCCAGTCAAATCATGATTTACTATGTCTAAGCATTCTGTCCTATCTGCCCCAATAAGAGGAGTAAAGACACAGAAAGAAGAAAGGGACTCAACTCCCTAGATTTTCAAGGACTTTCTATTAAAGAATGAGATTGTCTTTTGTGAATTCTGGGGATGATAGGTTGAATTATTCTGATTTTGGGGTGATGTAATGCCACTTACCCTTTCTCAGTTTTTTCTCCTAAAATATAGAATGCATGGCAGACTATGTCTGGCTTTCTACTCTTTTGCATCATGAATTCTAATGTTGAATTAGAGGTTGGTACCAACCTTCCTCCAACAAAGTGCCTATCATTTCTATCCCATTGGGCAGTTCTTCTTTGACTATGAGATTCAAATGTGAAACAGTAGTTCTCTTTGTTGGTTCCTTTAACTTTTGAATGGTGAAATCATAATTTCATCTTCATGGAAACTTTCAGACCTTCACTATGTTTCCATCACTCAGGAACCTCTCCTTTCTTCCCATGAAAGGTTGATTCTATCTAAATCATCATATCTAAAGCCTGATTGTGGTCACCCACCCAGGTCATCCTCCCTCCTTTGTCTTCTTTTGTCCTCCTACCCTCGCCACCATAATTAGGGACTTCAATACACATGTTGATATTTCCTTAAAATACATGGCTTCTCATTTCATCAGTCTCTTCAACTCAGATGACTTAAACCTTCATTTCACTTCAACCACACAGGCTTGTTCATACTTTTGATCTTGGCATAACCCATTAGCGATCCATAGTTCAGAACTCTCATGTCTGACCACAACCTCCTTTCTTTCCATCTTTCCCTCTACTTCATCCCTCTTAATATCTCTTTGTGACTTACCCACAACCCTCCACCTTGTGCTCCCAACCTGTCAACCCCACCCTGGCCTCACTTTTCTCCTTTTGTAGTCTTAGCCCCATGGTAATAAGTTCAACTATACTCTCTCCTTTATTCTTTAATTTCTTGCTCCCATGTTCTATCACTCTTCATGTCCTACCAACCTCTATTCTTAGATTACTTCCATCATCTATATCTTCTCTATTCCTCTTCGTGTACCACTGGAGGAAGTTACCTAGTCAGTCCAACTGGCTCCACTATGAATCCAATTTATCTGATTTCAACTGAACCATTACTTCTCACAACAACCCTTTAATTCTTCCATGAATGATTATCACACTATAAAGTGGTTGTCCAAATCTCCTCTTCTCTCTTTAGGCTTCTTATGCCTTTCCCCTCCTTTCTCTCAGCAAAACATCTCACCCAGGGGCAGCTAGGTGGCGAAGTGGATAGAGCATCTGCCCCGGAGTCAGGAGGACCTGAGTTCAAATGCGGCCTCAGACACTTGACACTTACTAGCTGTGTGACCCTGGGCAAGTCACTTAACCCCACTGCCTAGCAAAAAAAACAAAACAAAAAACCAAAACATCTCACCCTCTATATTCTTTACAAGTCCAAGATCTGATTTGTTTGAGGTTAGTGCTTACTCATAATAAGCACATTTTGTTTCTTTTTCAAATAATATACATACCTTGTTATATATACTAGGTAAGTAAAATTCATATTAAATAAAATAATTTACAAGTTTTCTTTTATATGTAGTAACATAATAGTCAGAATTTTATAGCTAACTCTTTGAGAAGCACCACACTAGAGAAATTCACTATTTCTTGAGCAGCCTCTTTCATTTTTGGGTAGGTTTAATTAAGATAAAGTTATTTCTTAAACTGAGTCTAAATCTGGTTCCAGATAACTGATAAAGTCATAGAATTACTTTAATGCCAGTTCTGTTCTCTGAAATTACATATACTAAATCTAATATCTCTCCACTGCCTTAATAAGTGTAGTAGGCATCAGCTACCTGCAAGGTATGATTCAAAGGTCATAGGAAACCTTTTTCTCTCTGTTCAGCCCTCCCTTCTGCACCCTAAAGATATCATCTTATAGACCTGCCTCCATTCTAACATTAATGATTCATTCTCATGGGTTGAGTGATTCCTGGTGAGATAGCACTTTAAAAACCATTACCAATTTAGCACATTAAAAATCTCCTTAGAAATTAGAGGGTAGAGCTCTAAGGGAAGGGCATTTAGAGGAGGCAAGTCATCACAGAGGAGAGTGAAGAATCTGGAGATATCAATGGGAAAGGGCAGGTCTGTCTCTGTGCTGGAGGTCTCTGGGCAGCTCTGAGGCAACCTGAGAATTCTAGAACACAAAGTACTTGCTGCTAATATGAAGGGAGAGGGAATTCAGAGCAGGGAGAGAGACTTGGGTGGAGGTGATAGGCCTTTCAAGACAAACTTCTGCTACTTCACAGGTTTTAATATCACTGGCCAGCTCTGACATGGGTTTAGTTATTAAAAAGAAATCATACTGGGGAAAGAGAGGGCTGATTGGGTCATTCCTTTTTCTATTTTAAGTTGGAGACAATGAAAAGTGAATTAGGGAAACAGAAAATGAGCAAAAGCCTCTATGTGGAGGGAAAGAAATGATAGTCTGAATACAGAAAATGGATTCATTAAGTGACAACAATACCTTGAATTGTATTATAATATTTGTCAGGAAAGTATGTTACAAGACATGGATTAAGCCTTTGGTATGATTCACATAGTGAGAGGGTGAAAGTGTATTCCTGTTTCCCTTCTTGCACAATTATCTGTCTGCTCTTCCTTCCTTCTTTCCTCTTTCCCTCTCCTTCTCCTCCATTTCCCTCTCCCTTCCCTCCCTCCCTTCCTTCCTCTCCTCTTTCTTTTCTTACACCTTCTCTTGCAAGTGTGTTATTCAAATCAACTCCTTGGATTCACACATGGGTCTGTCTGAGACAACCCGTGCACGAGGCAGTAGAAATGTTTTTATGATGATATTAACATCCCATTGGAGTAGCAATGAATAGGACTCCACATAGATGTACTTACTGATTAAAAGTTTTAGTGATACAGATTTTGTTGAGGCCTCTAGTAGCTGTAGCCTAAAGTTACCCCAAAGGGGCTAGGTTTTTTGTTTGTTTGTTTTGTTTTGTTTTGCATAGGCTTTTTACTGCTGTGAGAGGGATTCACCCTGTGAGAGGCCAGGATTCAGAACACAGAATCACCTCACTTACTTAGGGTGATGGGTTGGCTCTGTTCTACCTTTGTCTTTTCTTGGTACTCACCAAGCATGGGTGGTTTCAAGTTATATTGGCCTCTGGGGTATGCCACTGTGTCCAGATGAAGTGGCTCACTGTTAAAACAGTGTTTGCCCTGAGCAAATGTAGATATCCCACTTGAAAATGTTTTTGTGGTTCTAGGGATTTGGGCTGAAAATAATTCAGAATCTGAGAATGAAAGTATAAAACCTGAAGAGCTAAATTCTAGCATGAACACATGGGTAGAAAATTTTCTAGGTAGAAAGTGTCCATGTAAAAAGAAGAATGTTTTGCGATGTTGTTCTAAATTAATCTGATTTTGGTAACAAAGTGACTTTTCCTCTCAAATGTAAAAATTGGTGTGCATTTTGAGAAAACGAAAAAAAGGAAGACAATAAGGCCTTCTTTCAGTGCCTTGAGAAAAGTAGTTGCTTAACAAAATCTTAAATTAGGGAATGGCTAAACAGATTGTGATACCTGAATGCAATAGAATATTTCTGGGCTCTAAGAAATGATGAATAAGAAGATTTCAGAGAAGTTTAGGAAAACTGTGTGAATTGATGTAAAATGAAGTAAAATCAGGGAAGCAAGTAGTTGGAGTTCAGAAGGAGAGCATTCTAAACATGGGAGACAGTCAGAGAAAATTCTTGGAGCTGAGAGATGGAGGGTCTTCCTTGTGGAACTGCCCAGAGGCCAGTGTCACTGTATTGGAGTAGATGGCAGAGAGCAGAAAGGGGCTAGGTTATTATTATTTTTTTTTGCATGGGTTTTTTGCTGCTGTGAGAGATGGAAGGTGGCCAGGATTCAGAACACAGAATCATCTTGCTTATCTAGGGTGATAGGTTGGCCCTGTTCTACCTTTGTAGACAAATAGAAAAACTTAAGACAGTGGAGGAAGGGGGAGCCATGGGAGGTTTGAGGAGGGATGAAAAAGGTTTGGAAAAGCCAATGTGGGGAATGAGATAGTACATTGATAAGGGAGGTATCTGAAGGTTTTTCTCCTTTTTTATCAAAATCTCTGTCTTTTAACCTTAGTATATCTTCAGCTTTGCTGGTTTCACTGGGGCACACTCCCTTCTTACACAGAGAAAGGAAGAGGAATCATGGTACGGGCTGAAATCCTGGCTCTACTAATTGCTACCTATGTGACCCTGGGCAAGTCACTTGACCTCTCAGCCTGTTTCCTCAGTTGAAAAAGAAGTTTGGACTGGATGCTCTCAGAGGTTCCTTCCCGCCTGAAATCTACCAAACTACAAAAGAATGACCTTCAGCCATTGAAAAGGAGGATTCATGTGAAAGTGCAGTTTGTAGAGAGGAAATGTTATTTTCCAGAATAGCAGCACTTGAAATAGGTACCCATGTGTAACCCAGGTAGTTGGCAAAGCAAACTGACTATTTATTGCTTAACTTAGTCAAACCTCTTCAAGGAAAAAGCCCTATCTGCCAGCACTGGGGTGGGCAAACTCATCCTACCTTGAAATGACAATTTAACTAGTTGTTCAGAACCAATGTAGTGTCACTTCTAGAAAGACAAAGGTATGTAAAAGCCAATAGCCAAGGTTTCAAAGACTAAAACTGAGATACTGGAGGAGTACATAGAGATAACAAAAGATACAGAGATGTACTAAGCAGAACAAAGGAAGAGTAGAACCTTTCATGACCTTTTAACATGGTCAGCTCCTAGAATGTACAAAAGATGACATTGTTTGCTTCAATAAAGTTACTAACAATCTATGTTCCTCATCAGTTTAATTTAACAAGCTTAGGAAGCAAATACTACATGAGTAATCATACCTCTTTCTCTCTATTCTCTCCCTCCCTTCCCTCTCCTATTCCCATATAAGTTCCAGAGCTTAGAAGGGAAAGAAAATGTTCACTTATTTCTCACCTCTTACGAAAACTGAAGGTTCTAGTCTCCATAATGTTACCAGATTTGAGTTGCCCCCAAATCCCATTATTCTTCAGCCCAGTTTAACCTTCTTGGGTTTCTTATTTGAACTAGCTTTATTCAACCAATGTTCACCTTGTAACAAAGAGATGAGTCTCTTTAACCCACAGGTCTATCATGATTTCCCTCCAAAGAATAGCCTTATTTAACTGCTTCAAATAACTGCACAGAAGATTAAATGAGCAAAATGTACTTTGCAGATTGTGGAGGGGGTACACCTGGAAATATTCCACTCACCTGAACATATTCTATAAAGAAAATGGTGGCATAATTTTATTCTAATTATTGCCTGAGAATGTGAAAAGAATTAAAATAATGGAGTGCACCCCATGACAAAAAGACTGTATTCTTAAAGAAGGCCCTTTTCAGGACAGTAATTTGCATGTTACAAAAAGACAACAGTAAAGTCACTTTAGCACAAGTTGGCACCTAACAAAAGAGGGAGAAATTGAATGCTTTTGAAAAAAAAAAGTTAGCATGCTGAAATGATGAGGGAAAAGATACTTTACCATATTTAGAGTATGGGCTGAATTATTTAAATTTCTGAAATTTCATGCTGGCTTTGGGAGATAGGTCAGTCTGTTCTTCAGGGAAATTATTTTTTTTTAAATAGTTGTGGCTGTCATTTTATGCCTTATAATTAATATTTGAAACTCATACATGTTCATAGCTATTTTTTACAGTCACTAGTTCATTAGAATATATAATTTCTAAGAACCATGAAAATATCGACTAGCTAAAGCTATTATTAGGTCCCACAACTAAAAAGTTACAAAACAGCAAATATAAAATGAAACTGAGGAATCAATAAAATATTTTTTCTTGATGTGAAGAGAGGGTGACATAGGGGAAAATCTGCTTGTCTTGGAGTTAGAAGAGAGCCTGGTTCTGAATTCTACCTTTAATACTTCCTAGCTGTGGGACACTGGGCAAGTCATTTCATCTCTTTTATTCCTGAGTTTCCTCATCTGCAAAATGAGGGGGTTGGATTCTATGACTAAAAAAGGACTTTTTACCTCTAAATTTGTGGTCCTGTGAGCCCAAGTTTAGAAACAGAACTCTAACTCAGGTCTTTTTACCTTGAAGTTCAGTTTCCTTTCCTTACTACCACCTACTAGCTAACATTTACTACCACCACACTCTCAATATTAGTTTCCATGTTCCATTCAGGTTTTCTTTTTTAATTCACGATCTACCTACATACCAGAAATATTCAAGTATCATTGTGGAGTGGGAGATGAGGGGACAATACAAACAAATTTTTGAGGGTCAAATAACATTTATTAGGGTCCACATGATAAACCTCTAAGGTGCATCTCCCTCTTCAAACACTACTTCTCTCATCATATGTGCTTAGAATCATGGGAAAGATTTTTCTTAAATTTCGTTTTATACTGCTGTTTTATAATTTTCTTTCTCCCTCCCTTCTTGACCCACCTCCAAAAGGCAAACTCTTTGAGTCATGGACTGTTTCCTTTTTGTCTGATATCCCCAGGTCCTCACACAATGTCTTGAATATAGCAAAAACTTAATAAATGTTTGCTAAATTGAATAAAAGTGGTTTTGAGTCCTAATAATAGTGTTATTTAGTATTATCCTTGATTTTATTATTTTTATTCTAATGGGCCAATGGTGGTAAACATTTTATATCTATATCAATTTTCTTTGCTAGGTTCCAAATTTCTTTAAGCCAGCCACCAGATATGTGTGCATTTTTGTTCCCTTTGATGACTAGAAACTATTGACAATATTCTTTGGGTGTTGCTTCATTGTACTGAGTCATGCAATTACCACAGTCTCCAAAGAATTAAATTTGAGGATCACCCAAAGGGCAATGGAGAAGTGTGTGGGGTATAAGCATACTTACCAACCAAAAGTTGGGCAGAACTGGCGCATAGCTAGGTCCTGATTAGTGTGGATATTCAATCCTTTGAAGTGGTTGTACATATTCTAACTCACAGTATTCAAAATTAAAATTATGTAAAATATACTAAATAGTTTCAGCCCAGTGGAAATAAGCAGCAGAAATTCAAATAATATGAACACTTCAGGTGATGCATTGGTACCTAGCTGTAAAGTATATTATTAGAAAGATGAGTGTCATGACAAAGTCAGTTGATTGATCAACTGTATAGTGAAAGTGGGCTCAATGTCAAGAGAAATAGAGAAAGACCTTCCGTACATTGGAAAGAGTTCCTGTGTAGTCTCTACTGGGATGCATGGCCTAGGATCACATAAGATGAGAAGGCTTGGATGCACTGTTGGATGTGCATTGATGAGATACATTAATAAGATCACAACTCCGTCTGTTATGTAATTGGTTTAAGTTTAGTTGACACCATAAACTTTTGAAGAAGCACAAGTCACCATTCTAGAAAGTATTTGTGTTTTTCCTTCCTGTTTTTTCAAGCCCTCTTCTGCTAATTATGATGACAACTAACTCTTATGGTGAAAGCCATAGAGCCTCTGATGTTGACAGTAAGAGTTCCTCCTCTTCATCATCATCATCATCACCATCATCATCATCACCACCACCATCATCATTGCTTGCCAGAATCTTATTTCATGGAAAATCTAGAGAATTGATTGCTTTTAATTCTCTTTGACTAAGGTTTCTCCTTAGGTTTCTGATTACCTGATCTGATATATGATCTTTCCTTCCCAAATGTACAAGCTCTATTTCAGGACTGTTTCAGTTCTTCTCTGTGCGATGTATAGGCCATACAGCCTATCAAGGGTGGGGAACCTGTGGCCTGCCACCTGTGGCCTTCTAGTTCCCCAAATTCAGCCCTTTGACTGAATCCAAACTTCACAAAACAAATTCCCTTAATAAAAGGATTCATTCTGTGAAGTTTGGATTTGGTCAAAAGGCCACATTTGAGGATGTAGAAGGCAACGTGTGGCCTTGAGACCACAGGTTCCCCTTGAGACCACAGGTTGCCCTCCCCTGGTTCATTATTTCCTTTGGGCCTACAAATTCTTCAAATAAAATAACTCTTGCTCTTCTACAATCACCTCTGGGAACTTGCCTGATTACATGGTGTTTTATCCTTTTCCTTTCTATAAGGAAGGGGCACTGAAATTTTTGGCAGAGAGAGAGAGAGAGCACCAGGCCTAGAGTCAGGAAGACCTGAGTTCAAATCTGGTTTCAGGCACTTACTAGCTGTGTGACTCTGGGTAAGTCACTTAACCTTGTTTACCTCAGTTTCATCATCTGTGAAATGAGCTGGAGAAGGAAATGGCAAACCACTCCAGTGGTAAATTGGTCCAATCATTTTGGAAAGCAATTTTGAATTGTACTGAGAAAGTGATTAAAATCGGCACATATTTTGACTCGGAATTCCCACTGCTGGGCAAATACTCCAAAGAAATCAAATACACATATATCACAATATTGATAGTAGTACTTTTTGTGGTAGCAAAAAACTGGAAATTATATATTCTCATTGATTGAGAAGTAGCTAAACAAGTTATGGTACAAGAATATATTGGAAAACTACTGTGCTATAACAAGTAATGAATATGATGACTATAGAAAAGCATGGAAGACTTATATGAACTGATGCAAAGTGAAATAAGCAGAACCAGGAAAACAATATTCACAACTACAGCAATGTAACTAGAAAGAACAACAACAAATACAAAAATATTGTGTCATTAAAATGAACAAGCCTGGCCCTGAAAAAAAGGGGACCTATTGGCACAGAACACAGCAAAAACTCTTGGACTTGGCTGATGTCTCCATTAATTTTGCTGAATTGCTTTTTCCCCCTTCATCTGTTGTTTTTGTTTTTTTGTTACAAGAGATGACTCTCTTGGTAGGAGGCAGCTAGCTGGTGCAGGGAATAGAATGCAGGGTCTAGAGTCAGAAAGACTCACCTGTCTGAGTTCAAATCTGATCTCAGATATTTAGTACCTGTGTGACTCTGGGCAAGTTATTTAACCCTGTTTACCTCAGTTTCCTCATGTACAAAAATGAGCTGGAGAAGGAAATGGTGAACTACTCTAGTATCTTTGCCAATAAAACCCCAAATGGGGTTATGAAAAGTTAGATGCAACTGAAAAATGACTGAACAACTCTTTGTAGGGGTAGGGAAAGGGGATATATTGATAATGAAGATGACATTAAAATTTTTTAAATAAAAGAAATTCCACATGGGGGGGGCAGAGAAGAATAGCTTTTGCAGGACATTTTTAAAGGATACTTGCTTATTTTTATGGTGTAGTTTTGTCATTAGGGGACTAGTCTAGACAGCCATTTATGTCTAGATCTCTATAGGCAGGGTTGCTTTTTAAAAATTAAATGCATTTAAAAGTATAAATACTTTGGAAAACCAAGTTCCTGTGCCATCACACACACAGTAGTGCTCTCCCATACTCATTGTGACCGATAGATTCCTTTAATTTCTTTTTCTTTTGGTTCCTGACTGGCTTCCGTGGGGGCTAAAATAAAGGAATAATGTGGGAAAATTATCAGAATTCTGCCTTGGAATCATGAGAATTTCAACTATTTATCATTTTTAAAGTAGTGTCAAGAAAATTGTTTCTCTAGAATAGACTAGCCATTAGTGCTTCAGACATTTTTTAGTGCAAAAGAAAAATATGTCTAGAGTTAAAATTTCTTCTTTACTAAAATTTAATTATTTTATTTTTGGGGTGAATGACTACTGCCACCAGACATAATAGCACTTAGATGTCTAGAAATTACAAAGTTGTCATTTCAGAAATGTGATGGCAAATGTTATCACTCATGTGTAAGGAATAGATTAAGCCCACCGGGGTATTTGATCATTTCCAAATCACAGAATCTCAGATTTGGAAGGGATCCTAGATGTCATCTACTTCAAACAATATTAGAACATAAGTTCCCTCTACAACATACCAAACAAGTAGTCATCTAGTCTCTGCTTAAAGATCCATGACCTCCCAAGGCAGCCTACTTCACTTTAGGATAGTTCTTTCATCAAGCTCCAAACTGCTCCTTTGCACCTTCTCACAACTGCTTCGAATTCTGCCCTCCTCTGGTACCAATAATAATGATAGTTGACATTTATGTGTTTAGAAGTTAAGTTGTTTATAAGAAGCTCAATTAGCAAAATATGATTAGAGTCCCTCTCCTTTGTCATTTCAGTTTGAGTAGAAATTGGCCACATCTACAGCTGATTAACAATTACTTTAAAACATTCATGAGATTTGCCACCAGAGAGCTGAAAGCACACATTAAATAGATTGCCTTTTGCTTACACAAAATGATAAGCAATTTATAGTCTTTCTGCATAGGGCCACTGCCTGTCTGTAGTTATTCATCAGTATTTCAAGTAGGTGGTCCAGACCTACATAACCAGTATATAGGTCACCAGTCTTTCAAGTAGGTGGTCCAGAATAATGCAGGACCATGTCTATCCTGGACCATGCATCCCACCTGAATCTTGGGTCTTTTTTCTTTTTATATTACCACTGTTCAATTATTTTTAGATGGAATAATACTTTAGGAAAAATATGTTTCCCATCTGAGAGTCTTGACTCTGGCAATCCATTAGACTTGAAATCTCTTCTCTGTTTCTAATATGGATGTGAACAACCACTATTAGATTTCTGTTTCTTAGGAAAGAACCATAAACATATTTTAAAAACTTGTGGATCTGATGTTATTCACTTATTTAATGAATAGTCTGTGTACCTAAGAAAGAAGGGAGCGAAGCAAAAGCAATGTGGTCACAGGAATGATTTCTTCTCTGAGTGTCCAGTCTAGGAAGTCACCTTCTTCTGTTTTCATTTTTCTTATTTGTCCAATGGACCAGTAGGACTTTAAATGAGAGGTTTTCTAAAAACTAGGCTCTGAAATTTAGGTTAGGTGTTTTGTGACATTGTGGTAAGATATATAGATTAGAGAATCACTGCGCATTAAGAGATGACAAATCTTACCTACTATAATACTGACTTTACCAACAAACACTAACATCTTGGGCCAGTGCCCAAAGTATGATTCGGCTTCTGTTGTCTTAAATTTTCCTCAGTCTGGATTTAGAAAAGGATATAATCTCCTTACATAACACTATTTAAAATGACAACCACAACCACCTGCTTTGGCTCTCCCTCCCTCCCTGCCCCCAACATTCATGGGACTGCTGATAGAATATATCCCTGTGTGTACACAGGCCCAGAATGTGATTTTCCATTAGTACCTGATTCATCGTTATTCCAGAAAGTTCTTGGGTCAGGCTTAGTCAGGATGTCGGCTTTATTACCCGGCTCTTTCATCTATAAAACACAAGGAAGAATAACACAATATGATACTATGATATCTCAGATGCCTGGACTGCTGAGGTGCCCATACGATGTAAAATTCAACAACCCTAGATTTAACAAAAGTTATATGGAATTCTGGAGCTGATTATCTCTACCTGCTATATCCTTTGACATCTCTGGGTATAGAGAACTACCCTGAGGCAGTCTTTCCTCTTTGGTAAACAAGATCCAGTAGACATTCTCCACTCTCTCTGGAAGTGGTCTCCTCCCATTCTACCAGGTAGTAGACCCCTCCCCACTCAGGGAGGAAGAAGGAAGCAGCAACCATGATTCAAAGTTCTTAACCCTGCTGACTGGGTGGCCAAAATAGGATACCCTCTTTTCTCTAAGTTTCTGTTATGCCATTCTATACTGGTTCTTCTCCTACCTATCTGACTACTCCTCAGTCCCCTTTGCGATCATCCAAATTACGCTCAAGAAGGTGGATGCTCCCAAGAGTTCTGCCCTGGGTCTTCTTCTGTTCTCCCTTTATACATGATTTCACTTGGAAATCTCATTAATTTGAATGGATGCAATTATCTTCTCTATGCTGTAGATTCTCAGATCTACTTATCCAGCCTCCACTTGTCTCCTAATCTCCTAACGCCTATTAGACCTCTCAAACTGGGTATCCCATAGACATCTTAAACTCAACACATCTAAAACTAAACTAGTTATCTTTCCTCTCAAACTCTCCTCATTTCTGAACTTTCTTATTATTGTCCAGGGCACCATTATCATCTTAGTTACCCAGACTCAAAACCTAGGTGGCGTCTTCGACTCCTCATTCTCACCTCTCACTTCCAATCTGTTGCCAAGGCCTGTACATTTTACCCTCCTAACATCTCTTCTGTATACCTCATTCTGTCCTCTGACACTGCCACCACTCTGGTGTAGGCCCTCATCATCTCTTACCTGGACTATTAAAACAGTCTGCTGGTAAGTTTCCCTGCCTCAAGTTTCTTCCTATTCCAATTGTCAAATTAATCTTCCTAAAATGGAGATTTGACCATGTCACCTCCTGCCCCACCACCATTAATAAACTCCAGTTTGATCCATGCCTCTTGGATCAAATATAAAATTCTCTGTTTAACTTGTCACAACTTCACCTCCTCCTACTTTTTTAGTCTTCTTATACATCACTGTCATGCACTTTGCAGCCCAGTGACATTGGCCTCCTTGTTGTTACTAGAACGAGATACTTCCTCTCCTGACATCAGGCATTTTCACTAACCATCTCCCAGACCTGTAATTCTCTCCCTCCTCATCTCTGCTTGATGGCTTCATTCAACTTTCAGCCCCAATCCTACCTTCTATAAGAAGTCTTTGCTGATCCCCTTTAACACTTAAATGCCTTACCTCTGCTGATTATCTCCAATTTATCCTTCATCTATTTTGTTTGTATGTAGTTTATATTTTGTTTCTCCCATTAGATGAGCTCTTTGAGATCAGGGACTGGTTTTGGTTTTTTTTTTTTTTGTCTTTGTATCCCTAATGCTTAGCACAGTGTCTGACACATAGTAGGTGCTTAATAAATGCTTATTGACTGGCTGACTGGTAGCTTCCATGGCTTTTGGACAAGGAAATCAAAGGACCATAGATTTGGAAGTGGATGGGAGCTTATTAGAGGTCATCTTGTTCTGACTTCTCTATTCCCCATTTTTACAAATGAGGAAACTGAGGCCCAGAGAGATGATGTAACTAGCCAGAAGTAATATAGCTATTAAGTTATATAGTTGGGTTTTGAATTCAGGTTATCTAACTCCAAATCTAACAACCTTTGCACAGTACTGTATTAGAGTACTCTGAGCAAACATCGCCACAGCAAGAACTCTAGTGGCTTTTAGGTAATTGCCATAATCTTTATGTCAGTACCTGTTCTGCCTCTGATGCATCCAGACCACAGATCATTTAGCAAAGAAGTGGCTGACTTTGTTCACCTAGTCTCTCCTCCCTCTTCCTCTCCCACCCAGGGAGTTCTTCCCATCTGTGTTAGCTCACTGCAAACTTCCCCGTGGTGGCGAAACAATTGGGTCCAACACAGTGGACCCCGTGTCTTGCCTCCAGGGAAGGTTCCCAAAGCTGCATGGTTTGCTTAGCTGTTTTTGGCCACCTGTATCCTCATTCAGCCCTTAGTCCAAACAAAGATAGCAGAAATTTGGTCTGGAGATTAGAGTAGGGTCAGAGGTCACTGTTATGTCATCCTGGGCACTGCCAATAGCTTTTGAGCTAATTATTTGTCTTTCCTCAATTGCATAATGCTTAAGGCCCTTTCAACACATGATGTATATACAGAATGTGGCAGGCTCAGGCTTGGCCCCAGAGGAAATTATAATCATATGGAGCAAGACTAACTGACATGTAGGTGCTAAATAAAATGCCTGTTGATTGATATATTTCTTTTTCTTTTCTTTTTACAATTTTATTATTTATGTTCTTATTTCCTTTTTAATTTTTTTATCTAATCTTCATGTTTCTGTGATTGCTAAAGGCCATCAGCAGGACAACTGGGGAAGTTTCAATGTTAAGTTTGAGGCACGTTCAATTAAGCTACAGATACTTATTTTGTTTTTCAAATTCTTAATACTCTACAGGATAAAGGCATTATGAACTAGGCAGTCAGGCTACTTCCTGCTGGGGCAGGGGGAGGGATAATACATAAAATATTGAGGTTGGACTTAAATCTTGCCTTCTTAGCCATATGACCTTTTTAGCAAGTCACAAGCAACTCCTCTGAACCTCATTTCCTCCATCTTTAAAATGGAGATAATTATTGCATCTACCTCACAAAAGCAAATGAAATCATGTATGTACTTTATAAAACTTAAAGTGCTATATAAGTGGGAGTTCTATCAATTAACATTTATTAAGGGCCCAATATGTGCAGGGCACTGTGCCAGGCACTAGTGATACAAATACAAAAGTGGGACAGCCTCTGTCTTCTAGAAAGTTGCATATTAATAAGGGAAGCAACATGTTCACAGAAATACAGGATATATGCAAAAAAAAAAAGCACAGTGATTTGGAAAGGGCCACTGGAAGAATCAGTACAGACATTTTGAAGCAGGCTGGACTTTAGCTGAGGTTTGTAAGGAGCTGGGGTTTCTAAGAGGTGAAGGTGAGAAGGAAAAATATCCCAGGCATTGGAAATAGTCTGTGCAAAGGCAGAGACAGAGATGGGAACTGCAAGATCAGGTACCCGTAACAGCAAAAAGGCCAGTTTGACACAATTGTAGAATGTGTGAGGGAGAGTGATACGTTATGAGACTGAAAATATAGGTTGGAGTCAGACTGTGAAGGGTTTCAGATGCCAAACCCAAGAGTTAATTTTTGTCTTAAAGGTGGAGAGGGACATGGTCACACCTGCATTTTAGAAAAATCACTTTGATAGCTGTGAGAGGGATGGTTTGGAGCAGACAGACACTAGATACAGGGAGATCAATTAAAGAATTATGTAAATAGAACTATTCTACTACAGAGGGAGGATTGGCCTGGGTTGGGGAATTGAGAGAGTCCTTCAGGGACATGTTGGTTGGAATGAGGGAAAGATGAAGAAAGGGGAAACTGAGGAGGAAGAGGGAGCCAGGCAAATTGTATCTACTTCCCAATGTAGTTTTGCATAGATCCTATCTCATCTGCAGACTAAAGACCAGAAGGGTTTCAAATGTCAAACCCAAGAGTTAATTTTTGTCTTAAAGGCAGGAGAGGGACATGGTCAGACCTGTGCTTTAGGAAAATCACTTTGATAGCTGTGAAAGGGATGGATTTGAGCAGACAGACGCTAAATACAAGGAGATCGATTAGTCAAGTCAACAAGTATTTATTAAGCACTTTTTATCTGCTAGCTCCTGTGCTAAACTATGGGAATACAAAGAAAGGCAAAACCAGTCCCTGACATAAGGGAGCTTGCATTTTAATGGGAGAGACAACATGCCAACAACTATGTTCAAACAAGATATATTGGAAGTAATCTGCATCAAGATACATTGGAGATGGTAAGATAAATTGGAGATAATCTCAGAGGGTAGGCACTAGCACTGAAATGAACCAAGAAAGGTCTTTTACTGAAGGCAAGATTTGATATGAGACTTGAAATGAGCCGGGTTAGCCAGAATGTGGAGATGTGGAGGAACGTTCCTGGCATGGGGAGCAGATGGTGAAAAGGAACAAATTCTGGAGACAGAGTATTGTGTTGGAGAAATAATAAGGAGGCTGGTGTCACTGTATTATAAAGTATGGGCAGGATAGTAAAGTGTGGAAAAATTGGAAAGGTAAAAAGATGCCAGGTTGTGAAGGGCTTTAAATACCAAAGTGAGGATTTTCTATTTGACCCTAGAGGTATTAGGGAGCTTTTGGAATTTATGGAAGAGGGGAGGTGACATGGACAGATCCAAACTTTAGGAAGACCATTTTGGCAGCTGAATGTAGGCATGGCCTGGGATGGGGAGAGATGTAAAACAGGGAGACTATTTAGAAGACCATTACAATAGTCTTGTCCTGAGGTGATAAGGGCCTGAGCCAAGATGGCAGCTGTGTGAGAGGAGAGAAGGGGGGTGTATACAAGAAACATGAAAGTAGATTTGACAAGATTTAACAATAGATTACATGTGGGTGTGTGTGTGTGTGGGTGAGTAAGAAAGAAGAGTTGAGGATGACACTAGGTTTTGAGCATGGGTGACTTGAGTGGGAGGATGGTGGTACCCTTGACAGAAATAGTAAAGTTAGGAAGGGGAAAGGGTCTGGGGGGGGAAAAGATAATGACTTTAGTTTTAGACATGCTAATTTTAAGATGCCTATCGGACAACCAGTTCAAGATGTCCAACAGCAATTGAAGATGCAAGATTAGAAGTCAAGAAAGAGGATAGGTCAGATAAATAGATCTTAGGGTCTTCTGTATTGTCATTCAGTCATTTTCAGTAGTGTCTGACTCTCATGACCCCATTTTGGGTTTCCTTGGCAAAGATACTAGAGTGATTTGTCATTTCCTTCTCCAACTCATTTTATAGTTGAAGAACTGAGGCAAACAGGGTTAAGTGACTTGCCCAGGGTGATACAGTTAGTAAGTGTCTGAAGCCAGATTTAAACTCGGGAAGATGAATCTTCCTAACTCCAGGCCTGGCACTCCATCCACTGAGCTGTGGGAGTTGATGAGATCAAGCAAAATAAGCTTAGAAGGCAAAGATAAGAAGGTCCAGGTCAGAGCTTTGGGAAGCACCCATGATTTAGATGATAATCCAACAAAGTTGACTGAGAAAGATTGGACAGGTAGGAGAAAAACCAGCAGAGAGCAGTGTCTTGAAAACCTAGAAAGAAGACAGTACAAGGATTGACTGTGTTGAAGACTGCAGAAAGGTCAAGAAGAATGAAGGCTGGGCTGGAGTAGGGACTGACTTGGGACCATCCAGAAGGGTATTATAATAGTTCAGGCAAAAGGTGACGGTGAGGGCCTCTCTTACAAAGGTCCCTTCTAGCTCTAAATTTAGGATCTAAACCTAAAAGTGCTATATAAATGCAATTTATTATTGTTGTTATGATATTCACCTTCAGGTCCAATTGTATTCATACACAAAATCCTACCTAGAAGACACTCCCCTCAAAAGTCTTTAAACTGGTTTATCTATGTAGGCACATCCTTAAGGCAACAGTCATACTGGTTCTGGATCATTTTGTATTATACATCCCCACCCTACTCCCCACTGTTTTTCCTTCAACCAATCTAAGATGCCTTGTTCAGATGAATATCTGCCTAAGAGTGGTGACTTGGGTCTTGTGGAACTTGGGAAAAATATGGGTGTAGATGAGAGAAACAGACCATGTGTGATTACTGCTAGGCCATGTCTGTGTTGGAAAAAAATTCCCAGTGCAGGGCTTTATAGGAAAAGGAAAAAGGTATTGGGTGCTTTTAATTAGCACAAGTGAAAAGTGTCACTTAGCTTTTCTGTCCACAGATATTAACAGAAAGGTGTTATAGATTAGGAGAAAACCAAAAGAATTTGGATATAAGATTATGGGCACATTTACCTAATTTAATTTTTTTTTCCTTGTTAAAGAAGAAAGTTTAGTTATGTGGCTCTGTATCCCACTGAGGTTTAGTTTAGGTTCTATCTCCTTGCTACATAATTCCTCCAGTAGAATGTAAGTTTCCTGAGGGCACAGTTTGTTTGATTTTTATCTTTCTATCACCAGTGCCTAACACAAGGTCTTATGTGTTTAATTTTTGTTGAGTGGAATGGTATTATTTTCTACATTTTTATTTTTTAAAAATGTCATATGTAGGTTAGATGCTTACTGTTTTTCTCATATGATGGAACAGCACTCTATTAATTGGTCCAGAGTTCTAAAAGCCTCTTCTAGACTTTGGCTTGTCTTAGGGCTTGCAAAAGCAGTGGTTCCTGCAAAATCATTTAATAAGTTGGCCATTCTGAGAGTCCAGGATGTTGACTTAATTTTTTACAGAGGATCACAGATGTGCTGGAGGACTCACTGCAGATCTGGCAAATGTTTTCTTTAAATTTCAGTTAACCTTCCTTAATGTCTGATATGAAACACATGTAAAAAGGATACCTGACAGAAATAAAGTGCTTTCTTTGCGTGAGCATTTTTTTATGATGACTGGCAGTGCCGGTAGATTTTCATCCAGAGATTGGATGACTTTTCTTTCTTTTTTAGCAAAGTAAATTGTACATTTTATAGTGATTCTGTTTTCCAGCAGATCTTTGCATTTCTGTGGGTTGGCTCACAAAGAAAATAAGTATGAGAGCATCCTGGGAATAAAAAGTATGTGGAACAATGGATAGTTTGACTAAGTATTGAATTCTAAGAGTTACAGGTTCTAATCTCCGCTGGTCACTACAGAGCATAATTTCTGGGCAGTAATTAACATAAAAACTCTGACCTTTCAGAGAAATTTCTGAAAAACCCCCAAAACAAACCTGAATCCAAAAGTCCATGTCAAATTTATATAATACTTATAAATCCTGTCTCCTCTAGGAAGCCCTCCCTCATTACTTTGGCCTACATTAATCCTCTCTCACCTTTGAACCTATAGCACTTAGAGTTTACACTACACAATTTAGTGCATACTGCCTTCATGAGAAGCAGAATGGTATACTAAATGGAAGGCTGGTCTTTCACTTGAGAAGATATGGGTTCAAGTCCTGCTTTTGACATATGCTAACTTCATGACCTTTGGCAAGTAGTTTAACATGTTAGTGTACCAGGCAACTTTCTAAGATTATAAATTGTGGACAAACCAGAAATGTACATGAGCTCTTTATGCTGATAAAATTTTAGGTCCAAAACCAAATACAAATTATATCATGTGTGTTAGTCTTATCTCTCCAAGAAACTTGTAAGCTCTTTGAGGACAGAGATGTGGACAGGATGATGTGGATCTTCTATTTCTGTTTTATCCACCAGTGTATAGTTTTAAATACAACACAGATCCTCAATAAATATTTGTTGGTTAAAACTATATAAAACTTTTGGAGTTGTAATAAATTTTTTTTGTAATAAATATTTTTAAGTGGATAGATTTTCTTTTTATTCAACAGACATTCCCAACAAAAACCCAAAGAAATCCTTCTCAAAGTATATTCTCTGAAGACATTTAAGTAAGACCAAGCTTTGTGATTCCTTCGGAGGAAAAGCCAGATTTTATGCTGATGGTCATTCCCCACCCCCCCCCACTGCCCCCAGCTCCTAACAAAAGGCTTCACCAAAAAAGCTTCTGAGCCAACTCAGTGAGAAGGAAAAGTTATATTACCTCTTCTCTTTATGTGAACAAAGAGTCTATTCTTCTATTCCTTGCCCAGGAATCCTTGCCAAGTTCTCCATCATTTGAGACCTTGTTGTGTTATTGTTGAGTCATTTTTCAGTCATGTCTGACACTCCATGACCCCATTTGGGGTTTTCATGGCAGAGACACTGGTGTGGTTTGCCATTTCCTTCGCCAGCTCATTTTACAAATGAGGAAACTGAGGCAAACAGGGTTAAGTGACTTGCCCAGAGTCATACAGCTAGTAAGTATCTAAGGCCAGATTTAAACTGAGGAAGATGAATCTTCCTGACTTTAGGACCATCACTTTATCCACCACACCCCCCAGCTGTCCTTTGAGACCTTAGCATGGTCCAAAAATTCAATAACCAACCTCTTGTACAAACAAATACCATATTTTCCTGTCTTGTGTACAATATCATATAATGAGGGACTATGGGAAATATCTTGTTGAATTCCAGTAGTATCTAACACTCCCTTGATTTAGTAATGTTATTGAAAAAAAAGGAAATTAAGTTAATTTGGCATAACTAGTCAACTCTTATTATCTTCTAGTAATTACTCTCAGAGGGCTGGCTATTTAATAAATCATCTTTAAATTTTGCTGGGGACTGACATCAAGATCAACAGATTATCAATTTTCGGAATCCATCTTTTTTAAAAACTGGGATAACATTCTGGTGTCTGTCTTGTGTTCCATGCTTCATCAAGAAACACCAGCAATAATTTGGTACTCATCTCCAAATTCTTTCTCTGCAGGGAAAGAAATTCAGTCAAACTCAGTGACTTGACCTCATTTAGAGAAGCTAGGTGCTCTCTTGCTGTCTCCTCAATTATCCAGGGATTCAAATCTCTCTTAACTATGATTGTTCCATTCTTTCCAGTTTGAAGATAATGTTCCTTGAGAGACAGGCAGAGAAGTAGAAGCAAAATGAGCATTGAATAGCGAGAGGAACCTAGAAAAGCAGAGCTATTAAGATGATTCCTTCCAAAAGATCTAGAATTAAGAAAACTACCTGTGCTCAGAGGTTCCCTTTCATAAATGGATAACCTCAAATGTATAATCATCTAGCTCAGGGGTGGGGAACCTGTGGTCTTGAGGCCACATGTAGCCCTAGGGGCTGCACTTAAGGACCTAAAGGGCCACATATGGCTTGAAGGCCACAGGTTCCCCACCCCTGACCCAGCTTTTTCCCTAGAAGGTCCAGGAAATCATGGAGAAGGCAAAGGAGGAGTCTAGAGAGAAGGCTTATTTGGAATCCTTAGAAACTCTCTTCCTAAGCTTAATATATCTTTGAAAAACTCTTATTTCCAAACAGTATATATATTTGTGCAAAGGGGGAGTCAGTTCAGAGTAAAATAAAATTTGATACACAATTAGGTGATAATTAACAGGCTTTAAACTTGCAGAAAATGGGTGACATGCTGAGGAAGGCTGAAGGGTAGTGGTTTGGTACATGGCTATTTATATAACTATCAAAGAGTTATCCTTTAATCTCTGAACCAGTGGAAAGTCTGAGCCATATTCTACTGTGATACCGAAACTTAATGAGGCAAAGCCAACCAGAGACAATGCATATATATTCCTTTAAATAGAAAAAAAAATATTCGCAACAATAATGATAATAAAGATTTCCTCAATTCTTTGTGGTATCCATGATCTCATTGGTATGGATATTTTATCCACTGGTAGGGGTAGAAGTGGGATGGACAGTAGTATTTGTGAGGATTGGGAAAAGCTTTACGTAGAAGATGGAATTTGAACTAATTTTTGAGGGAAATAGGGGATTCTAATAGTTTAGGGGTGGGATGGGATGAGGGAGGGCATTCCAGACTTGAGGGATAGCTAGTGTAAAAGCATTATGAGTGAGGAAGAGGAAGAAGAACAATATAGCTGGACTACACAGTGTAAAAGGCAAATAATGTACAACAAGAATGAAAAGGTAGGTTAAGACCAGAATGTGATGGGCTTTCAAAGCCAAATGAAGGCGTTTATATTGCCAAAGGCAATAGGGAGCCATTGTAGCTCCTTAAGCAGGGCAGACATGTACTTTAGGGAAACACTTTAGCAGTTGTGTAGAAGACAGATTGGAATGGGAAAAGGTTTGAAGTAGATGGCCAATTAGGATGCTATTGCAATAGTCCAGACAAGAGATAATGAGGACTTGAACCAGTGTGTGAGGAAAGAGAAGGGGCATATGCAGACAAAAAAGGGGCATATGTTGTATAGTTAGAGATGACAAGATTTGGATTTACAGGGTTGGAGAGAGTAAAGAATCAAGGATAACACCAAGGTTGCAAACTTCAGCAACTAGAGGAATGGTCATGTTATCAACAGATAAAGGGAAGTTCAGAAGAAAAATGTGGGGTTTTTTTGGGAGGGCAGTGAATGGAGAGGAAGGGAGATAAGTTCTATTTTGGACATGGTGAGTTTGAGAAGCCTTTGGGGTGTCCAATCCTAAATTCAGGGTTGGAACTCAGAAGAGAGACTAGGGTTGGATATATAGATCTGTGAGTTATCTGCATAGAGATCATAATTAAATCTGTTAGTGCTAATGAGGTCACAAAGTAGAGTATAGAAAGAGAAGAGAAGAGAAGAGAAAAGAAGAGAAGAGAAGAGAAGAGAAGAGAAGAGAAGGTCCAGGACAGAGTTGATGCATACTCAGAGTTAGGAGGAGGGGCAGGGATGATGATCCAGCCAAGGAGAGTGAGGAGTGATCATACTGGCAGGAGTAGAACCAAGAGAGAACAATGCCATGAGAACCCAGAGAGGAAAGAATGGAGAGGGTGGCTAATGGTGTCAAAGTCTGCAGAGCTGTTTTGTTGAAAAGGAAGAAGATTAAGAAAAGACTATCAGATTTGGCAATTAGGAGATCATTAGTAATTTTGAGGAAAGATGTTTCAGTTAAGTGCTGAGGTTGAAAGACTGGATTCAGAAGGTTAAGAAACAAGTAAGGGAGAATCTTTTCTATTCTTTTGAAAAATTCCTCTTTGAATTGTTTTGAAAATCAATCCATCAGGGTTTTAAAAATTGTGTCATCTCCAGCGTAAGTTTCATATATACGCATATGTGTGCACATAAATGTTGTACAAAAAAAGCATGTTATCTGTATTGCTATATCCAGAAGATAATAATCCCCACAGAGTTTATTGTCCTGGCAAGTGGACTTTCATTGTCTTTAAGCAGGAGAGACATAATTAAAGAAACAATCCAACCTAATCAGTAGAACTTAGGAAAAAGTAACCTTGGTCTTACAAGAGTGTACTTCAAAAAGAAAGAAAGCTTTTTATATAAAAAAAAATTATTAATGTTTAATTAAACATTTATTTTCTCCTTCCCATCTCCCTCTAACACTAAAAAGAGAAAAATGAAATCTTTGTGACAAATATGTAGTCAAATCAAATTCTCACATTGACTATGTCCAGAAATATATCTCATTCTGAATATTTAGTCCATCTCTTCTTTTTTTTGCGTATATTTGTCCAGGCTCAGTTGTCCTTCCAGACTTAATATTATTAAATGCCATTCTTATCTATTCATATAGAACATTGAGTACTAAGGTAATGGAGTTTAAGAGTTCCTGTCTCTATCATGTGGATGAGACTAGGTCATCTAGAAATATTGGTAGATTTGTACCATTTCAAATCTATTTGTTGTCCTTTGAGTTTCATCTCCAAATGGGTACAAGGATGATTTGACTGGTCATCTAAGTTGTTAATAGCAGTTTTGAAATTTAAATGAGGGGTAGAATAGTGTAGTTGATATACAGACTTTGCAGTCAGGAAGAGTTAGATTCCAGTTACCAGCTAAGCCCCATGACTTAAAACAATGTAGAATAACAAATGATCTAAGTTGACATGTGTATTCCATCTTCGAATCTAGTAGATTTTGAATCCTTCCTTTTCCCAATATTTGAGAATCATTAAACAGAGGCTCACTTTGCAAGGGTAAAACCATGAAGTGTCTGTCTAGTCAGAGGAAAAAGGGGGCCTCAAAGCTTGCTTTCTTTTTGGAGGACACTCTTGTAGGACCAGGGTTACTTTTTCCTAAGTTCTACTGATTAGGTTGGATTGTTTTTTAATGATGTTTCTCCTGCTTAAAGGCAATGAAAGTCCACTTGCCAGGACAATAAACTCTGTGGGGATTATTATCTTCTGGACATAGTAACTGGACACGCTGCAGCATACAACATATGCCAAATAAGGTTACTCTCGGTTACTCTCTTTCTGGAGCAGAGGCCTTCTGAGAGATTAATGAATTACAAATTGCAGACTTCATGTGTTGTAATCATTTTTTATTCTTCTTGAAAAAAGAAAACCTGGGATTTAAAGAGCATTCATGCAGAAATAGCCAAAAACACACATACAGCTCCAGATTCATTTCTAATGAAGCAGATGCCAAACTAAATTGGCGCACTTTTTGGCTTAGTATTATACAGCTTTTTTCAGATCTCCTTCTGCCAGAATTTTCTGTAAAAACAAGAAAAATGGAAAATTCTGCCAAAATGAAGTAGAGAGGAAATGCAGCCTATATAAGCATTATCTTTGCAGAAAACAGGGGGAAAAATCTTGTAGCCATTTTAATTGGTGCTATGGTTTCTTTAAAAAAAAAAGTCCATTTGGAAGTTGTTATATCTCAGCTCAGTACTCCTATATATACATGCCCAAATTTGAAAAATTAGCAGCCTGTTTATAGTATATTATGGCAAGGGTGGGGAAGCTGGGTGGAGGGCTGGTAGTGTGCAGAAGTGCAAGACGGGAATGCAGTGTGCAAATGTCTATTTTTTTTTAAAGACCAAGAGAACAGGCTGATTCAAATCTCCAATGTAGCACTATAGTTAAAACATACATACACATACAACTTGATATGCCACTATAAGACATAGATAGGTAAACAATATGGAACAATTATTATTTAATCCTAACTCAATACTTACTAGTTAGATGTATCCTAAAATTGTGGGCTCCAGAGAAGGAAATTAAGAACTTGGAAACAACTTTGAAAAGAATCCCCAAAAATGGTAAGATAATTTAAGTGTTGGAAAAGGAGATCAATGAGGAAAGGTAAAATGAACTGTTATTACTGAGTCCAAAGAGAAAGTCAAGTGATGACTTAGCTACATTCTTTTTTGTGGGGGACTGTTGGCTGTCTGCACTGAGGACAGAGCAAGACAAAATGAGCTTGAGAGATTTGGTTAAAACCCAAGAAAGCCAGTAAGGACTGTTAAACATTAAAATGAACTGCTCAGGAAGGTTGTGGAATCCCTTTCTCTAGAGACTTGAAAAATAAAATAGATTCTGTGTGGTCCTGCCTGAGGCTGCTGAAGTGAACTAAGTGAACTCTAGTAGTACCTTTCAACCCTACATCTTCGTGATTCCTTTTGGAGTGACTTTTTGAAGCCAGGGGGTCTATAAGAGCTCATTGACTAAGGCAACTGTCAGAGAAGGCAATAAGGTGGATGCTTCAAATGGCAAGACAGCTTCCCATTAAACACTTTATTAAATGCTTTATATTCATGATGTCATTTGAGCTCTACAACAATCTTATTAGGAAGGTACTATAGATATTATCAACTCTGTTTTACAAATGGTGAAAGTCAAGCTCAGAGGGATTAAACTCTTTTCTATGGTCTCAGTTAAATGTCAGATGTGGGATTTAAACCTACATCTCTCGATTCCTAGTCTAGAAACCTCTTGAGTAGTTTCTTAGCTAGAGAACTGGAAGGGAATTCAGTGGTTATCTAGTCTAACTCCCTTGTTTTATGGATGGGGAAACTGAAGATGGGGAGGTTAAGGGACCTGCCTGTCACTGTGAAAGAGTTGATACTTGAACCAAGATCCTTTGATTCTCAAACTAGAAGTTTCTTTCCACCCTACTACGTTGCCATTTTGCTTCCATTAAGCAACAGAAAATAAAGCTCCAATTCAATTTATGAATAAGAGATAAGGGAGTCTGTTTTAAATCCAGTGAAATATATCTAAAAGGAAAACTTTGGGGAGGAAGAGAATAGAAAGACCAATGTTTTTGTTAAGAAAAAGTTTTTCTCCCCTCCAACTGCCTCATTTTCTATCCCTGCCTAGTAGCATTCAGGGATATGAATATCTTCAACACATTGAAAATAATTGATATTTATTTCAGTGTTGACTTTGAGATCAGAAACCTTAACAGTACTAGCCCAAGGTCATGCATATGAAAAGCCCTTAATATATATTATCCAATGATTTAATTATTCCCCATTTTATTTATGTTTATTTTAATGTAATAGCAAAGGAGGTTTAGTGCTAGCAGGTTTGCCCCCAAAGTATGTGGTAGAGGGAGGGCTTTTTTAGGTTGGGATTTCAGTGATAGAATTTAAAAGATTAACATGTTTTTGAGTTCCAAAGCAGGTTACACAGTGTTCTACGAACTCACTTTCTAAAATTGCTACTATATTCTATTGTTTCCTATTTTGGCCACTAGTTCTAGAAAGTGACTTAAAGTGTCAATTAAACAGTGACCTTCCCTTGGCAAAAGCTCTGGAGCATCAGATAGGTGAAATGTTTTAATTGTCATTTGTTTCAGATTATGAGGTGCTTATTACAGTTGCAAATGGAGCTTTTCATTACTTGTTGAACCTAATTCTTCCCTTTCAAATCCTCAGGAGGGCAATAATTCCCAGTTGCTAAGGGGATTTAGCTATTAATTAGCTATTTTCAACTCATTCACTCTAGGAGACCTATGGGCTAGAATGGCCATGAATCAACTATAACTATAGTAGTAATTGTCCAGTGATCATAGAATTGAAGTAAAGGTGATTCTTTTCATGTTTAATAGTGGATTTGTATACACCTAGATATATTGAATAGAAACCCATGATTTAAATGACAAAGGAGTCTAGCAGGAAGCCATGGCTATGAGTATGAACAGCTGATTCCATATGAGGGAATTAATTAATTAATTAATCAGATTTATTTATTTATTTATTCTCTGAGCATTTACTAAGCACCTGCTATATAGAGAGCATTATGCTATGTGCATGTATACAATCTCCAACTCCAAGTCTTTTGTTGTGGCATCAGGTGACTTTAGGTTCTCAGACTTAATGTCACTGAAAGTGAAGGATCCTCCCATGCTAGTAAGGTTTGAAAAAATAGTCTCAGCAATAAATTGTATCTACTTTATGAAGATGAGTATAACTAAGTATTGAGAGGTTCATCACCAAGAAGATGACCATGAGGTGATCATAAATTATTGAAGGCCATAACAACCTATGAAAGAAGGAATTCCCTTATGTCAAAATATTATATTAAAATTTTTTTAATGTTATATTAAAAATTTTTTAATTCTCTCATATTAAAAAAGTGGCACAAACAATAGTATATTCCATTAAGGTTTTTGTGACACTCAAATGAGATAATGTTTGTAAACCACTTTGCAAACTTTAAAGTGTTATATAAATGTCACCTATTATTATTATAGAGATGCAGCATAGTATAGTCAATACAGATCTGGCCTTGGAGTCAAGAAGACATGAGTTCCAGTTCTTCCTCTGAAACATAATTAATGTATAACCATGGACATGTCGCTTAACCTTCCAGTTCACACCCCCTTCCTTCTCCCTCTGCATCAAATCCCTAAGACTGTAAGTTTCAGGTAGAGGCACTCTGGTAGAGAGTCCTCACAAATTTTAGTTCCCTATATTAATGAACTCTAAAGTAGATGTCCCTCCCATTGGTAAGATAATGATGATGATGATGATGTTGGTGGTTTTATTATGTATCCAAAAGTGACAAGACAGATCATTTCATGAGACAATTGGTCATCTCAAATTGTAATGCTCATAGACCACTTGTTCAGTTATTTTCAGTTGTGTCTGACTCTTTGTGACTTCATTTGGGGTTTTCCTGTTAAAGTGGTTTGCCATTTCCTTCTCCAGCTCATTTTACAGGTGAGGAACTGGGGCAAACAGGGTTAAATGACTTGCCCAGGGTCACACAGCTAGTAAGTATGGTGAGGCTGGATTTGAACCTGGGCCTTCCTAGCACTCTATCCACTGCACCACCTAGCTGCCTAAAAGACCACAATGAAGTTAATTTCTCTTTGAAATGTTCAGGGTCATAAAACCTTTAGACATCTCTTGGAAAGGATCATGTACCATTTGGGCATATATATCTTTTGCTAGTTTCTTACCTTCTACATTTGAAAAACATGTTAAAAGGTTTTTTTTTTAATAACTTGGTTCACCTGAATTCTCTTACATAAGATGCAGACAGAATTACAAATTACCAAAGTGACCATCAAGACTTAGAGACTAATAGAATTTTGGAGTTGGAAGAGATTTGGACTAAATGATCCCTATAGATGACAGGAGTCAGATAGGGGCCCCTGCTTTTGTCAAAGCCTGTCAGGTTAAAGTATGAGATAAGCCTCTATTCTCGCATCAGTTATACTCAATGTTATATAAAGAAAGGGGATTTCTGGCAGTCTGTGACCACCTGTCAGAAATTCAGACCATATTGGAATACAGAAAAGTGAAACATGAGGTCCAAAAACCTGATTCATATGTTTTTAAAGTTGGAAATTTAAAAAAAGGATCAATTTCTTTATACTATCCCACAAATTCAGCAGATTTGTTTTGAGTCCTGTGAAATCTTCCCACAAAAGGTGAGGTACACTATGTGTAAAATATAACAAATGGTTTTAGACTCAGTTGTTATGTTTGTTGGTTTTGCTGAATAGTTTCTATTGCTTTCTCTTTTATTTTATTTTATTTTTTAAATTTTTAACATGTGTTTTTAAAACTTTGAGATCCAAATTTTCTCCCTTCCTCCCTTCCCACCCACCCTCATTGAAAAGGCAAGCATCTCGATACAGGTTATAGGTGTGTAATCATGCAAAACACTTCCATGGAAGTCCTGTTGTGAAAAACTAAGTGTATTTCCCTTCATTCTATCCTACCCCCCATTTATTCTATTCTCTCTTTTGACCCTGTCCCTCCTCAGAAGTGTTTGCTTTTGATTATCCCCTTCCCCAATCTGCCCTCCCCTCTATCAACCCCCCTCTCTCTTGTCCCCTTCCCCCCTTATTTTCCTCTAGGGTAAGATAGATTTCCATAACCCAGTGTGTATGTTATTCCCTCCTTAAGCCAAATCCTATGAGAAAGATTCACTCATTCCCTCTCACCTTCCCCCATTTCCCCTCCACTGTAAAAGCTTTTTCTTGTCTGTTTCATGTGAGATATTTTATCTCATTCTACTTCTCCCTTTCTCCTTCTCCCAGTATAATCCTCTCTCACCTCTTAATTTTGTTTTCCAGATATCACCCCTTCATCTTCAACTCACCCTGTGCCCTCTATCTATCTACACATACATATAATTTTTTTCCCTTCCACTACCCTAATACTAACAAAGGACTCATGAGTTACAAATATCAACTTTCCCTGCAGCAATGTAAACAGTTCAACCTTAATAAGTCTCTTATGATTTCTCTTTCCTGTTTACCTCCTTCCATGTTTCACTTGAGTCTTGTATTTGAAGGTCAAATTTTCTATTCAGCTCTGGTCTTTTCCACAGGAATGCTTGAAAGTTCCCTATTTCATTGAATGACCATTTTTTACCCTGAAGAATTATACTCAGTTTTTCTGGGTAGGTGATTCTAGGTTTTAGTTCTATCTCCTTTGCCCTCAGGAATATCATACTCCATGCCCTCCGGACCCTTAATGTAGAAGCTGCTAAATCTTATGTTATCCTGATTGTGTTTCCACAGTACTTGAATTGTTTCCTTCTGGCTGCTTGCAATATCTTCTCCTTGACCTGGGAATTCTGGAATTTGGCTGCAACATTCCTAGGAGTTTTCCTTTGGGGATCTCTTTCAGGAGGTGATCAGTGGATTCTTTCAATTTTTATTTTGCCCTCTGGTTCTAAAATATCAGGGCAGTTTTCCTTGATAATTTCCTGAAATATGATGTCTAGGCTCTTTTTTTTGATCATGGCTTTCAGATAGTCCAATAATTTTTAAGTTCTCTCTCCTGGATCTATTTTCCAGGTCAGTTGTTCTTCCAATGAGATATTTCACATTCTCTTCTATTTTTTCATTCCTTTGGATTAGTGTTACAGTGCCTTGATTTGCCAATAGCTTCCAATTGCTCCATTCTAATTTTTAAGGAAGTATTTTCTTCAGTAATCTTTTGGACTTCCTTTTCCATTTGGCCAATTTCGCTTTTTCTTCTCCTCATTGGCTTTTTGGACCTCTTTGGCCATTTGGGTTAGGCTATTTTTTAAGGTGTTATTTTCTTCAGTATTTTTTGGGTCTCCTTTAGCATCACTCTCAGTTTTTCCTCAGTTTTTCCTGCTTCAAGTCTCTTCCCACTGTAGTCCATCCTCCATTCATTCGTCAAAGTGATCTTCTTAAAACACAGATATAACCATCACCCCCTATTAAATAAGCTCCAGCAGCAACTTATTACCTTCAGAGTTAAATATAGAATCCTCTGTTTTGTGTTCAAAGCCCTTCATAACTTGTTACCTCTACCTTTACAGCCTTTTCATACTTTACAGTTAAACCCCCTCGTTCTCCATGTGCTTTAGGATCCGGTGACAATGGAATTTACTACTTCTCCATTTTCATTGGCTGTCTCCCATGCATGGAATTCTCTCCTGCATCATCTCTGCTTCCTTCAAGTCCCTGATAAAATCCCAGCCTTTCCCTCTCATTCTTAATTTTAATGCCTTCCTTTTGTCTGCTATTTCTGCTTTTCCTGTATATTGCCTGTTTATATGTAATTGCCTGTTCTTTCCCCTCTTAGATTGTGAGCTCCTTAAGAGCAGGGATTATATTTTGCCTTTTTTTAAAAAAAAAAAATCCCCAGTGCTTAGCACAAGTAAGTTTATCTTACTTGCTTCTCAAAATCCTTTTTGAGCTCTTCCGTGGCCTAGGACCAATTCATATTTTTCTTGGAGGCTTTGGATGTAGGAGCTTTGGCTTCATGGTCTTCTTTTGGTTGTATGTTTTGATCTTCTTTGTCACCAAAGTAAGATAATATAGTCTGACTTTTTGTGCTGCTTGCTCATGATCTCAGCCAATTACTTGAGTTATAAACTCTTTGTTAAGGTAGGAGTCTGTTTCCAGTGTGGAGAATGTACTGTCCCAAGTTTCAGGGGTTTTGTGCAGCTGTTTTCAGAGATATTTCTAGGGAGCTGTAAATTTTCAGTTCTTCCAAGGTGCTACGATCAAGGGCGAGGTGTTTACTCCTTTCCTGGCCTGTGCTCTGATCTATGAGTGACCACAAGCACTCTTTTCTGTCTTGGAACTGTAAGGAGAGTTTCCTCTCCACAGCCACTACAAGCTCCACCACACCAGTGCTCCTCCTCACCCCAGGACCACCCCTCAGAACTGTGACCCAGATCCAAGCATGGGCAAAGCAAGAGATTCCTGCCTCAGCCCTGGCAAAGAGATCCCTGCAATCCCCTTCTGATCAGCCACTCGATTCCCCCTCAGTCTGTAGGTTGGAAGCTCAGGAGGCAGCCACCGCCCCGGCGTCAAGCTTGGGGACTGGAGCTGAGAGCACCTCGCTTCTCTCACTGCAGACACAGACTTTTTCCACTGACCTTCTAAGTTGTCTTTGACATTCGTGAGTTGAGAAGTCTGGAAACCGCTGCAGTTTCCCGCAATTCAGTCCTCTGAGGCCTGCTCCAGGTCCGCTGAGGCCTGTGCAACCATGCCGTACTGCGTTCCTCTCCCTGCCCAGTGTGATATACCTTTCCCATCAACCATCCAGTCTGTCTTTGGCTGGAAATTTGTTGCACTCTGTATTTTTGTGGGTTCTGCTGCTTTAGAATTTGTTTAGAGTCATTTTTTATAGGTATTTGGAAGAGTTTGGGGGAGAGCTCAAGCAAGTCACTGCTTTTACTCCGCCATCTATTGCCTTCTCTTTTAAAATATTTTTTCTTTGTTACAAGGAATATCTCACTGCATAGAGGAGGGGGAAAGGATATATTCTAAAATGAATGTGAAATAAAAATAAAAGATATCAATAAAAGTAAGATAAAATTTAACAAAACTTTCATGTAATAGCAGATGCTCTTTACTAGCACAGAAATAATCAGGGCTTTTAATTAGTACAACTGGGAAAATAATATAGGTTTCTTTTAAAAAGTTTTTCAAATCTGGAGCAAATTAGAGTAGATTTTTTTTCAGATATCAAAATGCAATGGACTGACTAACCCACAAAAAGTTATTTTGAAAATAAGAGAATATAATTAGATACAGAACAAGTTCACTGTATTATGAAGACACTGAGGAATTCTGGGATCTGGGAATTCCATTACTCAAGATGAACATCGTGCATCTTATTAGCTAATGGTCTAATGGGATTTTTAGAATAAATTATTTTATCAGTAAGGTTTTAACTCATTATGGCTATTTCATGAAGACTAGAAAGTCTTAAAAAACTGTATTAAGTCCACTAGCAAGATCAGAGTTGACGTAGAAAATCCTTAAATCGAGAGAGCATGAAGAAGGATGCCATGGAGCCCAATTTGCTGACTGAAAGACTGAACTCAAAACAGTAAGACAAGGGAAGAGTTTCAATTACATTTACCACAGATCTACAGTAGCGCAGTACATCTGGAACGCAAGTGATCTCATGGGCTTTGAGGCCTTTGGGTGTTGGCCATCTGGCACAAAGGGAATTTGGTGAAAGTTTCCCATGCAAAGGAAAAAGTCAGTGAGTATGTTTGCTCAGAGGGGAGGGGTCTGGAAAAGAGGAGAATAGGTCCCCTGATTACTTGTTATTCTCTAGATTGGTATATAAGCAGTAGCATAGCATGAGGACCCATCTCGGGATAGAACACTTACATATGAGAAGTACCTAGGGCTGTAGAAATGGATTAACAAAAAATCTTTGTCTTGGGCAAAACCATTTAATCATCTGGGCCTCAGTGTCCTCCCAAATGAAGGAGCAGGATTAGATGACCTCTGAGTTCCCCTCCAGGTCTAGAGCCAAGATTCTAGGGTCTGGGATGGGTTTGGACAAATTCACAAAATCACAGAATCTGAGAGGCGAAGGGACTTCAGTGGCCGTCTAATACATCTCATTCACAATGAGCGGTTTTCTGGTTCCTGTTCGAAGAGCGGAACGCTATGGACTTCACGGGCAAGAGGGTCGTGCATGGCTCCGTACAGAGATGATCATACTCTTGATCTTGCCATCAACCACAAATGCACCACTTTCAAGTTGACGAACTCTACAATTCGCTCATCGGATCATGATCTGTTGTCATTCCATTTCTCTCCCTCCCCCTCCCCCTCCTCCCCCTTTCCTTTCCCTCCCCTCTCTCCCTCTCCCTCTCCCTCTCTCTGACACTGCCGTCAAACTGGTTTAGGCCTTCATCTTTCTCATTCCTGGACCACTGCAACAGCCTGCCAGCTCGTCTCCCTGCTTCAAGTCTCTTTCCACTGTAGTCCATCCTCCATTCATTCGTCAAAGCGATCTTCTTAAAACACAGATATAACCATCACCCCCTATTAAATAAGCTCCAGCAGCAACTTATTACCTTCAGAGTTAAATACAGAATCCTCTGTTTTGCGTTCAAAGCCCTTCATAACTTGTTACCTCTACCTTTACAGCCTTTTCATACTTTACAGTTAAACCCCCTCGTTCTCCATGTGCTTTAGGATCCGGTGACAATGGAATTTACTACTTCTCCATTTTCATTGGCTGTCTCCCATGCATGGAATTCTCTCCTGCATCATCTCTGCTTCCTTCAAGTCCCTGATAAAATCCCAGCCTTTCCCTCTCATTCTTAATTTTAATGCCTTCCTTTTGTCTGCTATTTCTGCTTTTCCTGTATATTGCCTGTTTATATGTAATTGCCTGTTCTTTCCCCTCTTAGATTGTGAGCTCCTTAAGAGCAGGGATTATATTTTGCCTTTTTTAAAAAAAAAAATCCCCAGTGCTTAGCACAATGCCTGGCACACAGTAGGTGCTTATTACATATTTATTGACTGACTGGCTTCTGAGAAAAAATAAACCCGTGCTAGCATTGAAAGCTGATGTCAAGGAAGAAATTCATATCTTCCCATGGCATATCTGTTACAATTGCTCATGGAAACAGAATACTATATTAAATGAGACATGGTTCTGGTCCAATGTAGTAATTCTTCTGTCCTTAACAATGATACCTCAAATAATTTAAACTGTGTTTTATAACCCAGGCAGGAAATGGAACCCTATGTCTATATATGTTAAGGAAGTTGCTTTTATAACTTTTTTTTTTTTTTTAACAGTAACTACATCTCATTCCGGCTAGCAGAAACCAAGGTACCTCCCTCCCTCTGATTGATATGACTGAAAGTTGTTGTTTGTTTCCAGGATAATTCAGTTCTTCAGCATGGCTAAAGTTCCAAGTAGATCTGTGATAGTTCAGTAGGAATATATTAGGCATTGATATTGAAAATAAAAATGACAACAATAACAACAATAATAATTGTTGACACAGTTTTAAAGTTTTTAAAGTACTTCACATATATTATTTCATTTAATCTTTACAGTAATTCTGTGGGATAGGTACCACTATTATTCCTATTTTACAGAGAAGGAAACTGAGAGTCAGAGAGATAAAAGAGACTTGTCCAGGGTCCCAGAGGTAGTAAGTGAATTAAGTAGGATTCCAATTCAAGTTTCCTATGTCCAGGCTACCACTCTCTATGCCATGCTGCCTCTCAGGAAGAGTGTAAAGAACTTTGAGAGATCCTTTGGAAATAGGGAAGCACTGCATCGGGATTTTTATCTTTTTTAAGGTATTTAATATAAGGACTTAGGGTGGTTTCTTGACTATTGGTTATTGCCCTGCTCCTATTTTTCTTTGCAGTTGTTAGCTGCAAACTCTGCCCAGCGTAAGACAGACCCATAGCAAGGATATGGTAGGTGTCCAAGTCTGGATGGAGCAAAAATACGAAGACATGCATGTAGCCCTAGCAGCCTGAGTTAAAGCTCTGTTTACAATGACGTCAATGGATAGGGCTGGAAAAAAAAAGTCAGTTGAATACTTGATTATGTACCTGCAAAACAACAAAAACAACAAAATGTCCTTCCCATCCCTTACCTCGCTAAATTAATAAACAGCTTATCTTAATTACATGTAAGCACAGCTATATACTTGGTGACTAGTTTAAAAGTGATAGAGGGAAGTCTCTGAAGAAATGTTGCTAGGCCTATAGCAGAGTAATAACTAGGTCAGGGTATTAAGGGATTTGTCCCAGGGCACTAAAATTTAGAGGGTGCTAATAGCAGTTATAAATCTAAGGTTCGAGAAAGAACTGAATTCAGCATCCTGTTAACAATAATAAGTAATTAAAATCAGAAATTACCAAATGATAAGCTTCCTCCCTCTCCCTCTTCCACTTTTGGCTACTCACTGGGTGAATTTCTCCCTACTCTCTACTTTTCCCCTTTCTTCCCTCTACCACATAGCTTGCTCAATATTAAAGCCAAGGGTTTCTGGTCTCTGCCTATGAGGTTCTCTCCTTGCTCCATCATTGTCTTTAAAAAAAAGTTGATTTGGGATCTTATTTTGTGTTTCTTTCCCTAGGTAAAGTTTGTAAAGCTTTCTATGGATATCAAAAATGCTAATTATAGGTCTGGCCTATCACAATAAAACACTTATGAGAGATAAAATAGTCACTGGTCAAAATCTTAATGGAATTTCATGGGCAGTAGTCACTCTGAGATCTGATGGCATTATTTGTTGATGTTGTTTAGTCATTTTCAGTCATGTCTGACTCTTGGTGACCCCATTTGGGCTTTTCTTGGCAAAGATACTGGAGTGGTTTGCCATTTCCTTCTGCAGTTCATTTTACAGATTAGGAAAGTGAGGCAAACAGGGTTAAGTGACTTGCCCAGGGTCACACAGCTAGTAAGTGTCTGAGGCTAGATTTGAACTCATGAGGATGAGTCTTCCTGACTCCAGGCCTGACACTCTATCCACTGTGCCACCTAGCTGCCCTCATGGCATTATAGTTTGATTAGAAATTAATTTTTTGCGGAATAGTATAAATCCATTACTGATTCTTTCTCTTCCTTACAATACCATGAGAAGTTACTTGTTCTTTATTTTCAATTGAGGCTAGAATAGATATAAAATACATTGCAAGGTTCAGGGAAGGAAGCTCTGACTGAAGTCTGGGAAACACCAGGGAGCATTATGAAACAAGGTGACATTACTACTACTATATATTACTACCATACTCCTTAGTCAAGACTGGCCTGGAAAGAGGGAGGGAAGGAGTGTGTATTAGACTGTATTGTGTAATTGTTTCTCTTTACATGACCAATTCTGAAACATCTAGCATGGATTTTCCCTAAGACTAGTTTCTGTTCTCATTGCCTCTAAATATAACAGTTCTGTTAAGAAGAAGGTGAAGAGAGCCTTTCTTTTACTTCTTTCCTCTCAGGAAGAATGTAACAAATAAACTAAAGAATGGAATCAGATTAGGAAAATGACAGTACAAACACAGAGAAGGCCCTATAGACTCAATTTATTTTTTATTTTTCTTTCTATATTAATAACAATGGGATACCATCCACCAGAGTTTTAAATATATTCTTAGAAAGGAATAAAAGCACTACAAAACAGTCTGGGAATCTCTGACATTGGAAAGACCCCAAATGATGGGTTCCCAATTTCAAAACTCCAATATAGGTCTGGTCTGATCTGGAGAATTAGATGACATTTTAGAAGGAATATCCCAGAAGCAACCCAAATTAATTGAATATCCATCGTGCTGCCACCTATGCATTAAGACTCATTAAGAATACATCAGTTGGAAACAAGAGGGTCACATTTAGTTTAGTATTCTATAAATTGTTGAGAATGTATTTTGTAAAGCAGACATTTCCCCATTAATAAGCATACTTGGATTCACCCAAAGGAGAATTCAATGAATATGTTTCCAGTTCACATTAAAATTCCCAGATATTGATTTCAGAGAGTGTTTTAGATAAAACATACCTTTGGAATATTTTAAGTAATCCTTTTTGCCTTCAAAACACAAAGTCACATTTTGGTACAAATAAACTGAATCACACAGTGACAAGACTGAGTTCAGATTTCAACCCAAGGTTATAGGGAATTCTCATGTTTTCTCTCACCCTTTTTTGTCAGTAAACTTCCTTTTCAACTTGCTGTGGAAGAAAATATTTAAAGTAGTCACCAAATATTAGGTTCTCAATCAATATTCTCCAAATTATATTCTGGGAAAGGCTCTGATGTTCCTTATGTTGTCTAGCTCTTTATCTCCCTGTTTTTTTTTTCATACCCTTTGGTATATGGAGTGGGGAGTCAGAAATGGCAGGATGGTGAAAAAGACTAAATAAGATAGCAATTTAGACATATTGGTCTCTAGGGAATCCAGGAAATTAAGTTTTCACCTGCAAATTACCCAAGTCTGCCCTGTGTAGGTATATTCAAATTAAATGCTAATTACAAAAATACACCAGAGGCCATTCATATGCCAAGTCTCAGCCTTTGGGAAAATGTTAGTGGGGACCTCTTTTTAAATTACAGTCTCTGTTTTAAGAAATGAAGCTCACTAGTGCTTTCTGATCTGTTTAACCAGATGACCAGTTGGCAATTCATTGAAATGTCTGGATCTTCTTTAGAAAGACGAAGTCTCTGTTTACAAACTGCTGCATTTGGAGTCAGAGAATATGAGTTTAAATATCGGCTCTGCCCCTTACTTCCTGTGTGATTGTGAGCAAGTAGGTTATTTAACCTCTCTGGCCTCAGTTACCTCATATGGAAAATGAAGGGTTGAACTACATGATCTCTAAGGTCCTTTCCAGCTGGCTTTTCTCCAGATTGTCTAGACTTCTTCACCTCTACTCTAGCAGCCTACTCATCTTGGAAGATATCTCTGCCCTGTAGTTTCCTCCTCTGATTGGTGAGTTCCTTCCTGGAATGTACATTTGAGGAAGTATCCAAGTCAACCATGCTCACTCTTCTCTTAGCTTTGCTCCTGACTCTCTGGACTTTTTTTTTTTAACCAATCCCTGCTCCCATTAGAATGTAAGTTCCTTGAGGGCAGGCTCTCTCTCTCTCTCTCTCTCTCTCTCTCTCTTTCTCTCTTTTGCTTGTGTTTATATTCCCAACATTTAGCACAGTGTGTGGAATATAAGTACTTAATAAATACTCAATCTGTCTGTCTGTCTGCCTATCTAAAGCAACTAAAAAGAATCACCTGGATGGAGGCTTCTTAGGTGTGGTATAGATATTGGACTATAAATTTTAGCTTAATAATTATGAGATGAAATAAAATTAAGCCATGAGAAATGCTAAGGTGGTTTATAATGGATAAAAACAGGACTGAGGAAGCTCCAAACCACAGCAATAATACATGGCACTGTTATTAACGTTTGCTATGTTGTCACTGTTAGTTTAGCCTGACTTTTCCAGAGCAGTAATTGCATCCTTAGATTAGGTTGAGGTACATTTTAAGAATTTTCTCACGCAGATTGCGAAGAAGAGACTATTTTTCAAGACCACAAGCTCCAAATTGTCGGTGGAGATATTTGCTGCATGGACATAGGAGGTTACCATGAGAAAATACTCTAGTTTACTCAGGGATTGGGGAGGGG